>NC_072891.1:21311000-21624500 GCF_028858705.1 Grus americana
TAGGACATAACTTATGACAGGACGTAGCTTTGGGGACTTAAGATAGCACATACTCCCAGTCACTTAATTTATCAGCTGGCTTAGAGAGTCTTATAATTATTCCAAGATTTAAAATTGTTTATTGAATAACTTCTGTAAATAGTTATAAGCAATTTGCAGCAAGTAATTAATACTGAAAACCTGAATCATACTTGGAAATCGCTACTTTTTTTTTTCACTGGATGGATCAGGACAGAATATATGCTGAAAAACCAATTCTAAGTGATTCTAAAATCATCATTATCTTGCAAATGGTCTCCAGTTTTCACTTAAACCACTAGCTTTTGCAAATGTTTCTGCCAGCAAACTGACTCAGTATTGTATCTATAGAACAGAGATATGACAGAATTCATTTTTTTAATTAGGGTGAATATCCACCAGCATTTTGAAACAGGTACCTAGTGCCAATTGCATTGCAACCTTCCTTACAGAAAAAAACCTCTGAGAGAGTATGACCAGGTGTGAAATTTATATGGTGCATTTCTCACATTGCATCAATCCCAGGAATTAATAGTGTGAATGAGAGGTTTTTTTAAGGAATTTACATTCTGTCAACTCATTTGAAATAATTGCATATGACTGGCCCATTTATTGTGCAGGAACATGCTCTGCCATTGCCTGATACGATACTTGGCACAGTTTGAGCACATACCATGGCACATATTTTTTATTACTTAAGAATCTGAGAAGTGTCTAAAAATAATGAAAGAGGAGTATATTTATTCCTACGTTTTCAAGTGTTTGACAGCTTTCCAAAGCCTTATGCTCAGAAAGCAATCCTGCAAAGCCTTTTTTGGTATGTCTTATTAGCGCTGTTTGAGAGATTCCTTTAAAATATAGCTCAGATTTTATAGCCAGGAGACACCATTGTGTGGTCTGATTTTCTGCCCAGAATTTTCTTGAGGAAATTGTTGCTCTTTGCCCTCTAAAGCATGTTTTAGAAAATTGTGCTTCAGTAAGTGACAAATGTACACGATCAGATTAATCACTGCTGCTTTCTAAAGCTGCTTTCATGTACGATTTAACAGGTCATTTAAGCCAAACATAACTGAAGTTTAGGAGGAAGGGAACCAGTGGAAAGAAATAAATTTTCTTTCTTATTAATGTAATCTCAATCTTTAATATTTTTATGTAAAAATCAAGGTAGGCAGTAGAAATCAAACTGGTTCCTCTATTTTTCCGAACGTTTTAATGCAATATGCACTTTCAGTTACCTCAAGAAGGTTACTGAATAATTCTTAGTCAAATACAGGGTATGTTACAAACCCCTGTACTCATTTATTGATTCTCCTCTCAGAGCAGAGAGCGTACAATTTTCTACACGCATGCTAAGCTCTCATAATGGCTATAGCAGAGAAAACAGTGATTCAAAATCTTACATGCAGAGCTTCTAGATATTAAGGTCAATACTTCATTGTTCTCTAAGCACGGTAGTCCTTGAACCTCATGCTACAGATCAAAGACTGTTAAAAATATAACCATTTTTCTTAGATTTTAAATGTGAAAATGGGCTCCCTCTCCTGAAACATCCAGAGAGTAACTAGCAGAAATCATTCTATCAAAAACATGTAAATCAATACATATAAGCAAAAAAATTTGGCTTGAATGAAATACCATATTTCAACAGAAACATTTTGCTGAAAATATTCTGAGTAGCTCTTCACAGTACATCTATAAAAATAGTGCACTGCTACTAGGAATCCATTTAATTACATTAATAAACATAGTATGTGAAACCTGCAAGCAAAGTGAAACCTGACACTGCTGGGAAATATTTTCTGAGCCATTGGATAATGAAGTTCCCTTCTGACTGTTTTAGGGATCATTTATATTACTGTTAATGATATTAGACAGGCATACTTACATCTTTAGGCAATGTGATCCATGCTGTCTTTATGTTGCATGCTTGTTCTTTAAGAGCTACAACTTGCAGTGCAGACAGCAATGTGTATTTCGAGAGCTGATGTTCCCTAAGTCCCAAAACCCAGAGACAAAGTTACACAAAAAAATGAAAGCTACAAATTTTTCACCAAAAAGGAAATCTGATGCTCTGCGATTTGGAAGAGAAGCACAAAACCTAAATGCACCCAAAATATTCTAAAGACAATCCCCTCACCCCAGTTCCTCCAATTTTCAAAGCATCATGCATCTCTGAGGAACTTTGGCTTACTCTTGGAAGCCTACATCAAAGAGGCCCTCCAAAAAGCTTTTGAACAAGCACTCCTTTACAGAGCTTTTACAGGATTTGTATACCCTCTTGGTATGATACTGTGAAAAAGGAGATTTGATCCCAGCCTAGCTGCCAGGAGGTATAATTTAACTCGGAGCTTACACTTCTTTAAAATGTAGTAATTTGCAGAAGTCATGCATGAGGCAGTCACGCGTTACAGCACCAGGGTCTTTTTATGCTAGTTTTACTCAGCACAGATCAGCTTCCATTCCGCAATCACTTCCTTAATATGAAGGCATGCACTTCACCTGCCCCCTGCCAATACATCATGGAGTACATTCTCCTTTTCCCTTTTGAAAAAAACAAACCAAACCTTTTTGCTCCTAGTTAAATTGAATTGTAATTGACAATATGTTTTGAGCATTTGGTGGTGTTCAGGGCACTCTGTACCCTGAGATATTCAGAATCTTGCGGAACTCCTTTAGTTTAAGGAGAAAAAACATCTTAGTACTTGACAAAAAAAGAAAGAAGAAACAAGACATGAAATGTCACACTGCCTAAAATAAATCAGAAATCTCCTTAAAAGGGCAGACTGATTAAAGACAGAGAGATTAACATATTTTTTTTCTTAAATGAAAAAATATGATTTTTCTATATGCTTAAAATCTTACTTAGAAATTCAGCAATACTTCACTGTTGAAATTTTATTCAATAATCTCAGAGGAGATCTGCAGGATATGGGGAGATCACATAAGGAGAATTAGGAAAGCTGAAGCTGAGTGGCTGCAGGATTCTTTTAAAATAAAGCCTGATTCTGGAGCTCAGATAACAGTGATGTGTAGCAGCCTGTGCTGTTTGCTGATGAAGCCAAAGGTGTAGAGTTCTGCTTGGGTTACTGGCACATTAGCAAAAGGCAGACAAAACAGTTATAAATGCTTTACTGGGCAGAGACACCAGCAGCACAAGAAATAGAGAAGGAAATAAAAAAATGACATAGTGCAGACATTATAGATTAAGCCAGACACAAATCAAATGAAGGTTACTTTTTTGCTGTCTTGGTTGTAAATCCGATTAATCATTTCACAGTAATGTTTGAGCTGCCTTAATTCATATTTGATAAAAGTACTAAAAAGCCTACAATTGCAGCTGGAAAAGGAAAAAAAATTCAGAAAAGAAAAATGCTGTTTTGGCAAGGGCAAAGCCTAAGCTAAAGAATCTGAAAAAGAACAAATGTGGAAGCTGGGGGGGGGGGGAGTGGGGGGCAAGGGAGCAGGGGGGAGAATAACTGCTGACTTGTTGCATCTGGACTCCTTCCGTTCATTTCTTTGAAGCTAATCACAGATTCCATTTCTAGCAAAGCCAGCTTCAAGTACTTGCTTTGTTGAATTGTCCCTCTTAAAAGAAAACCTAATTATTACTGTAAAAAGCAAAACAAGCAGCTAAAAAATTTCCTAATATTTGCATTATCAAAATCATGGCTATGGCTCCCCAGGACTTTCTTTGCAGAACTTGCTGAACATCTGACTCTTGCGTTGATGGGTCCCTGTGAGCTCAGGGGACAGCAGGGCCCAGAATAGTGAGAGAAAAGGACAGTCCAGCAGTCTCATTCTCTTTGTACTCTGGCAAATTAGTATTTGGTGGGGTTCAGATTGGAGGAATCCTTAGAGTGAAGAGAAAACAAAGAACTTGAGCAAAGACAATCAAGGTAGAGGGAAGTCATAATGAATTTTAGGAAAAAGCACAGTCAATCACTAAGAGATACTGGTTAGAAGATAAGATCAAGAAGAATGGCAATTTTGTTTAATGTGTTTCCTTTTTTTACTGCTGAAATGGCTGGAGGAAAATGAACCGGTGATTTATTTTAAAAATAAATGGGAAAAACTGTGGAGATTGATAGGCTGAGTCACAGATCTCTGGGAATAAAAAGAGTGAAGAAGTGAAAGAGAGAGGACAACATGCAAGAAATTACTTCTCTAGTGGCAAAATAGTTTGCCTGTACGCCCAACTGCTTGTGGACATTCCCGGAGTGTTCCGCATCTCTGGATGCATCATGGGGGAGCTGAAAGAAACCTTTTCTGTGCACAGAAGGTGTTTTGCGTTAATAGACTAACTGTTCTGTGTGCTGAACAGAAAGCTTTTGAAAGAAAAAATGTGAGAAGAATTGGGCTAAAATTAATAAAAAGGTACATTGAAAATTCAGATCTTTGCAAGACCATACTGTATGTGCAGATATAAATAGATGCAACACTTAGATCGAGATGGTCTATGTTCCCAAAATGACCTGTCAGGAGCTGAGTATATTAGGCCTCAATCAAAATAAAAATTGTTGGCCAATAGACTAAATGAACAGAATTATAATGTTTCAGTGGAACAAAACAAACACTGCAATATCAAATATTAGCATTATCTTAATACACAGTCTATTCTGTATAGTAAACTAAAACTACTACTGCTCATTCTATACAGCTAAGCAATGTTCTTCATGTCAATATATAGTATAAAAATTATCCAAAACTAAATACATTTTCTAAGCAAAATTTTTGCTGACAAACCTGGGAGAGTGAGCATAAACAAAAAAGGAACAGCAGAAATCTTACATTACATTCATGATGTTCATTCTGCTGTAGCATCTTTATCTCAGGAGCTCAGAATCACAGAATGGTGGAGGCTGGAAGGGACCATTGGGGGTCATCTTGTACAGCCCCCTGCTCAAGCAGAGCCACGTAGAACAGGTTGCCCACAAGCATATCCAGATGGCTTTTGAAGATCTCCAAGGATGGAGACTCCACAACGTCCCTGAACAGCCTGTGCCAGTGCTCATCACCCTCACATTAAAAAGTGTTTCCTGATGTTCAGAGGGAACCTCCTGTGTTTCAGTTTGTGCCCATTGCCTTTGGTCCTGTCAGCGGGCACCACTGGAAAGAGACTGGCTCTGCCTTCCTTAAATTGGTCCCATTCTTGTTTTATTCATTGTTCCCAGATTTGAACAATAATTTTAGAAAAATTGTATTTGCTATTCTTTCTGTCTTTGTATCTTGTTCACTTTGATTTTCCAGCTTATTTGCTCTGAAATTGTTTTTTTGAAGAGCTAGCATTTGCTAGATGCTTCTTGCGTCATCGTCAGTATAGTCTGCACGGCCATGATCCATGGCCTAATATTTTCAAGAGGCTTTCAAAAAAAAGCTCTGTTGGGATTGTATGATCTTCTAAACATTTGGTGGATGTGATTTTGCCGTTGCTTAATTGTGACCACCTATCAGTACGAAATACTAGGCACACTGTATTTTAATAAACCGCATTCTCATCAAGCAAATAAAAGCTCTCTCCATGTTAATTCTGCATTCTGCAGTTTTCTTTCTGTTGTGTGATGATCAGAAGTGAATCACTGTGAGTGGGGAGGAGGAGGAGGAGAAGGGAGAGAAGTTGAAGGTAATCAGACTAATTCTGATTAGAACTGCAGTTGAAATAATAGAAAATTACCATGCCAACATCTTTGTTGTTTTCAGAAATAAACATTGCAGCACTGGAGTCTGTCATTAACATTACTGTGGATTGCTTCAATGCACAGTGTATTTAACTGTGGTCTTAAACTGGAAAATATGCAAAATATGGAGCAGTAGAGCCTAACATGATGCATTATATCCACAGAGATGCATGCTAGCATTTGGTATAGGCACAGTTCCTCAGATTTCCAGCATGACCCTTCCAAAACCATTCAAGTTACTGGTCCCGGTTTATTAAAAAAAGAAAATGACTGTGGTGACCTGAGAGGCCCTTTCCTTTTTGTTTAAAACTGTGTCTATTTGGATAGCTTCCTGCTCACAGGTCTCCCTACAACCAGAAGGAGGGGTCATCCTCTTCTCCATTAACTGTCATTTAGTACTTTAGTCTTTCCTAGTAAATAATTTCTTCCAGCTATTTATCTTTCTTCGAATTCTTTCCATTTGTCTCTCAAATAATTAAGTGTCCTGACTGCTCACTACAAGATGCTTATTTATAAGGATTACATGCCAAGATTCATAAATCCAGAGTGTAGACAGCGAGAGCAGAATGGGTGTACCTTCCAAAAATGGGCAAGTACTCTTTCTTCCTGTGTTACACTAGTAGGTGATAAATAACTGTTTAGATCAAGGGCAATTGAATAAGCTATTGACAAGCTTCAATACCTCTGAAATACTCTGAAACACAGGAGTTCTAGTAAAAAAATCTTAAACATGCCTTTTGAGCAACAGGACAGAGATTGGTAAAATTGCATTATGTAGACAGGCTGAAAACTGAGAAACACACTGTTCAAATTTCAATGTGTCCAAAGAAAACCAGTGTGTTTTAGACTAGAGACACCAATGTGAGAATAGTAACTATTGATTGATTCATTAGTAATTGGTGTTGCAGAGAGACAACATTTCTGGTCCCTTTATCAACTGAATCTTGTGTCAAGCCATAATATTTGAAAAGTCATCCAATACTAATTTCAAGGATAGTGGACTGATGGGGGGGAGCTTATTTATTGATTACACTCACATTTAAAAATAGGCATTAAGCCTTAGTACGTTTAACTACATTTTCCATCATTAGATGCCAAGGTCTTTTCATTTTAAAGAGGTTCTTCTCCTGCTGGTAAGTACATATAGATTCAGATGAGATTACCTCTTTTTTTTTTTTTTTTTTCTCCATTTGCTCTAAAAAAGGTTTATCTAATCTTTTCTTCAAATGCATGTCTCAATACTTGTTTGTAGCTCCTTGTTATTCAATGAGTGAAAGAGACAAACGTATTTTTGAAGGACTGTGAAAAGGAGTGAAAAGACAGAGAAGGAATCTGTCTTTCAAGTAGTTCAGAATTAAGAATTGATAGCTAGAGGTTAAAAATAATAAATCAAGAGATGTCTCCATCCTTGAGTAAGCAAAAGCAGGGTACCGGAGCAGTTGCCAGGTCTTGTCACCTCCATGTGAGCTACATGCTAGAAAGAAAAAAGCCCAGGCACAGCAGTTTGGACAAATACTGGCCAAGAAAAAATTATTTACAAGAATATGGGTGAGAAAAAGGGTCATAAGCTAGTCTGAAAGTAAAATCAGACACGTTTTTGTTGTAGACATTAGAAAAATTCCAGATGGATAACATTTGCACCAGTCCTTGGACAGGCAATGAAGAAAGAATAAAATACTCAATTCCTTGAAAAGTGAAGGGGTCCTCATTATCCATGATCTTACAGTGCCTGGCGGCAAAAGTTTAATGAGGCCTAACCAGGCATTTCCTTTTCTCTCAGTTTTTTTTTTCTCAGGGAGTAAAAGTTCAAGAGTTGATTTGCTACCCAAGGGATTAACAAGGAGATGAGTTGCCTTTGCTCAGTGAAACCTACAGGCCATCTGGTGTTGAATCCAAGGAAGAAAACAGGTGTTAGTTGTGACACATCTTAGCACTGTTACACAAGTTTTGTGCAAAACACCCACCACACAGACACTTTCGTTGTCTTTACACCCACTCTGAGCCAGAAGTCAGGAAATCTGCAGTGGTCAGGGCTGTCGGCTGTAGTAGAAAACTGAGGAGGCTGTAAAGAGTATTTTCTTGGCTTATTCTTTGTTTTCAGTATTCACTTGGCACCAAATGGGGACAAAAATCAACAGTGCTAGTGATGTTCAAAACAGGACAGGCATGCCCCAACAGTTGTTGCAAATCAAATCAGTAAGTTTTGAGTTCTTCCCATCAGGTACCTGTGCTGAACCGTTAGTTGCTTCTAAGTTCCCTGCATGCACCAGTAAAGCTAAAATTTACATTGCCAAAATGCAGCTCTGTTGCATGCCAAGGGGAAATAACTCAGAGACAGCTTCAAACTTGGATGTGGAGATGTGAGGTATTTTTATCCCTGTATTTGCCATTCATTTCCTTTGTGACGCTTGCAACTTCTTCCTCAAACTTTCCAGAAAACCCCACGTAACACACAAAACTAATTAGCTCACAGGGGGATTTCAATGAGTTAAAAATGCCTGTCCATAGGCCTATTGGTGTTCTTGAGCGGGCATCAGAGACATGCTCTTCCTGTGACCCTGAACGCTGTGACCATGGAGTGCCCTGCTGCTTTACAGCTGAGCAAGGAACCAGCTATAGACTGCAACGAAAAGCCACGTTCATGTGAACCTGAGTTTTTCGCTCCTAAACCAATTTACTGTCCTTCATGCTGGTACGAGTGGGACATCCTTATAGGCCTAAGAATTTAATTAGGTGGGATGTTAACCAACAGCTCATGCAGCCTGACACTTGATTTACTGTGGCAGACTACTGTTAGTAGTGTGTTAGTACCTGCCAGATTTCTAGACATCAGTCAAACCCATCAACAGGCAAATAAACACATATTGTGTATGCAATATCCAATTGCTCTGTCAGTGAAGGGCATTGGAAGCACTGAGGGCTTGTATGTGTCCAACTGGACTACAGAGAGGTACATTGGCCATACTATTTCCAAACATTTTCTTTGGCAGGTCTCCAAGGGACATCTATGAACAAACAGAGAATTGATAATCCCCAAAATCCTTCAGCATTCTCAATTACCAGAGAAGAGACCCACATTATCTTGATCTTTATATAAAATAACTAAGGCTGCAGGAAGATGAGTTGGCATGCCTGAAGTACATGTAATATTGGTCCTGGAACTGAATGAAAATTCTGTATAAGCTGAAATTCATCCAGCACTTTGCTCAAAATAAAAATCAGGTTTGGAATTGGCAAAAAAAAGTTCAGACTGGATTTCTTTCAAACTTGGATGGTGTCAACAATGCATAAAATCAAACTTCACCTCAAGAACAGTATAAGCAAAAAGAAGGAGTATGAAACAGAGAAAAAAGGAAACATATGGAAGTTAAATTTAGGGTACAGGAAGCATCCCCTCATGTGTCTTTCCATTATTGCTGTAACAAATTGGAATATGAAGAAATGCACGTAGTGAGTAACAATCATAACAGTCTTTAATATCTGCCAGTTCAACTTCAGCCTGCTCAAACTTTTCAGTGGAGGGTAAAACAATTAGATCTTTGCTGCCTGATCATTACATCCAATTAATATTTATGTCTACCCAGCCTACAGGACATCGCCTCAGAGTGCATCCAGAAATGGGAACCAGAGCACTGAAAGGGTATCTCATATACCGCTGTTTCAGTTCCTCCATATCCCTGAAGAGTCCTAACTTAACATCTAGAAGTCTTCAGAGAAATTCAAAGCAACTTCTCCATCAGAAAAGTGCAGGGGCAGAGACTGCTGCACTTAAAGAGCATATATCCTTGCAGCTGCTTCCAAGCTGAGACTGCACAGGGTGGGGGATTTCCAGACCCAGCCTGTGTGTTCCTCAAGTCTTAAGATGGAGACTTTCAGAATTTTGTGGTCAGCATGGTATAGAAAATTTACCTAGATTGAACCTTAACATACTCTGCTGTGCAGGCCCAGGTGTCTGGTGACAGGACCTAGGACGTGGTGTACCAGAGCCCAAAGGGCAGCCTCGTCACCCACGGGGCTGGTGCTGAGCCGCTGGCAGCCAGATGGTACCCACAGCCAAGCCGCAAACCCTCACTGTCTCCACATGGCTCTGGGAAACTGCTGCCACTTACTCTCACTCAGCTGCTGTGGAACCTAGGATGTATGGTTATGAAGGGTCTCTGGCAGTATATTTAGGGGGGAAAAAAAAGAAAAATAAAAGAAAAAAGAAAAAAAAGAAAGAGAAAGAGAAAGTTAAAGAGAAAAATAAAAATAAAAATAAAAATTAAAAAGAAAGAAAAAGAAAAAGAAAAAGAAAAAGAAAAAGAAAAAGAAAAAGAAAAAAAAAGAAAAAGAAAAAAAAGAAAAAGAAAAAGAAAAAGAAAAAGAAAAAGAAAAAGAAAAAGAAAAAGAAAAAGAAAAAGAAAAAGAAAAAGAAAAAAAAGAAAAAGAGAAAAAGAAAAAGAAAAAGACAAAAAAGAAAAAGAAAAAGAAAAAAGAAAAAAGAAAAAAGAAAAAAAGAAAAAAGAAAAAAGAAAAAAGAAAAAGAAAAAGAAAAAGAAAAAAGAAAAAGAAGAACACAGAAAAGGTTGTGGTAGCTTCTGGTTTTGGAAGGGAAAGGTTGGGGGTTTTTTTGCAGGGGTGGAGGGGGAGGCTCAGGAGTCCGTGAATCACAAATCATGCACTGCAGTCATATATAGTTAAGAATGCTGAATACCTTGCCTGTTTTAATCTCTAATTGGGGCTGAAAAGTAAAAATAAATTTTTGTGGAAGGTATAGTTGTGTCAGGATGGAAATGTTAGCTTTTTTATTTGAATTTACTGTTAAATCCTCATCTAAGGAACTCCATCCTGTAAGAGGCAGAAAATATTTGCTCTAATCCAGTGGGTCACTTAACCACACTTATTTTTGCTAAGTCACTTAGGCCATTTGCTCTGATGTGATCCCAAAACTTAACGTTAAGTATATGTCCCAGGGCTTCATGGTGGGGGGGGAATGACCCAATTTTCATCATCTTACTGTTTTTACCTTACCATGCCATGTAAAGCGCCTTCCAAACACATTCTTTTTGAAAAGAAAGAAGAAATAAATCTCAACTATGTTGCTTATGTGAGTTTTCTTATATAAGCAGGCTGTGTGCCAAATCTTCTCAATAATTTTATAATTAAAACTTTTATAACAATAATTAGATTTTCCAGGATAGAAAAATTTAGATAAGGGAAGTCAAAGTAAGCTGAGCTCTCATAAAGTCTAAAATAATTTTCATCTAACTGTGGCCTGTTCCATTTTTAAATTACCATAATGTAATAAGATGTGCTGGTTTTGAGAATATTATCAACTTCAGAAAATATTGCAAAGTGTAACTCCCAAGAAGCAAAAAAAAAAAAAAAAAAATTTCTGAGCACAAATGTCAGAAACTAGTATAATAAATATTGAGAGGAAGGATAATAAATCTGGAGATTCAATAGTACCTCTATTTTTCCCTTAAGTCACAGAGATGAATATATGATTGGCAAGTCTTGTGATATGCTAGTAAACACCATATGACTTACAATTTGATGAAATTTGTATTCAATATAGGAAAAAACCACTTTTATTTCTGCTTTATGGCAGACAGTTTGCATAATTTATGAAAGTATTATTAGTTTTACAGTACAAAAAAAAGGTTGTTTTATCAGTTGCATGGTTGACCATCTGCCTACTTTTGGTTTGAGGATTAAATGTTTATCATCAACAGTTTCTGAAGTGTTGAAACGCACTAATTTTTATTCTCTGCTTTAATTCTGTTGTTTGCTTGATATGTTTTCTAGCACATATGGAAGGGTTAAATGAAAAGTTCTTCAACAACAGTACAAACAAAGACAGGTTTTAATTTTCTAGGTGGTACCAACAAAACCTTGGGAACTCCTACTTCATTCTCTTGTTCCATAACAAGAGCAGCCTGACTGGAATATTTATTTAAAAGGAAAAAGCTTCTTGTTTGAGTCCAAATGTTGAATCCCTCCACTTGCTCTTCCCATGATATTCAGTTGATTAGAAGTTAATTAAATTCTTAGTTGATGAACTAAGAATCCTTATTTGCTCTTCAGTTTCTCCCTTTTTCCTTCTTGGCAGTTGTGGCTTCTCTGTACCATTTAGCCACAACAGACAGATTGTCTTCTACCTTCATATCACTGCATCCCCACCTGCAATACTGGCCGCCTTTTCAACACATCAGCCCTCTCCTGTGTGAAGAGGGAGAGAGATGTGGAGATGAGAATTATGCCACATTACTCTAAAAGTTTGGGGTTTTTTTAAATGGTAAAGCCTGTCATGAACTTTCTCCTTCTCATTCCCTGTGACTGTGGCCTTCTACTTCCAGTGCACCAGTGGTACCAACTACTCCCAAATTTCACATTTCGCAGTGAGCCTTTCCTTGCTTTTTTCATACTGTCCCTAATACACAGAAGAATCTCCTTGCAATAAAGTCCTCCCCAATATTTATTTTATGCTTCCTCTTTAAATACTCCTTCGCCAAAATGAACAGTATGATTCTTGAAAAAGCCCTGATGTACTGAAGGCTGCCTCTTCTGCTGACCAGCATCATCTCACCATCTCCTCCCTTGCCTGGGCCTGGCTGCTGTCTTGTGTATCGGTCCTTCTCAAGTGGGTGTCATGAACCCCCATTGCATGAACTGAACGGAGGCTGTGAACCCTCAGCTACCAAGGGGAACGGGAGCTGGCTGCAAAAATAAATTCAAGAGTCACTGGGTTTAAATTTTAAATTTTGTGAACAGGTTATCGTCTGTGTACATTATCATGCAGATCAGTATCTCTGGCTATTTGCCACCTTCATTTAACTTCAGTGTCTTTTTTTTAAATGAGTGATTGTGATCACTAATGAGGATAATTTTATAGCTGCTGTCCATAAGCAGGCATAAGCGTAAGGTATCTAGGTCAGAAATGACAAAACGTTTTGGGGTCAAGTACCACATGAATTCTAAAAATCACTGTGGATCCATGTTGATGCCAAGTTTGGGACCTGTGCCAATGCTTTACCACCACCAGACATTTCCTTAGCAGAAGCAGAACTGCCTGGACATTTTGATGTCCCATGGTTGGGAGCACGTACACAGCACCACGTAGTTCTAGTTTCACAAGGAAGGGTAGGACATCCCTTTGATAAATTGTGTCCATCAAAGAGACTGGGAGGCTATATAACATCCCTTATCTAACCAACCACTAGCAGAGGAGGTGCAATCGAAGGAAATGGCTCAGGGCTTGGATGTATCATTACATCCTGATGAGGAAGCTGGGAGCAAACCAGAATGGCTCTTGATCTGCTGTGAGGGAGAGAGCAGCCTACGGTCAGTGGCTGGTCACCTCAGTTTCCTGAAGCTGTGATGATGGCTGCTCTCCAACCTTGCACTCAGCATAGCCTGAACACGCAGAGGAAACAAGAGTCCACTGGGGAAAAGTCTGGACTAATTAGATCTTATAAATAATCCTGCAGAAATTTCATATGTCTTTTCCTATATGTCCAAGCAAATGTGGCAAATATCTATCTGGATAGTATTGATATCAGAAAATCCCTGAAATGTCTACTGAACCTTTCACTCATTGCTAAGAGATGTTTTTATAATTTTTTTTAGTTTTGGAGCAAAGGGAAAGTAGAGCTAAAATCATTCTGCGCTGATGTAAACAAACATAGATCTTACTGGATAAAAATAACATATTTTGAAGTCACTTTGATATTTTTAATTGCTATGTATTTATCAAATATGTGTGGCTGAAATTCTGTTTGCGGCATAATTAACCCAAATTGTGTTATAATGTGATAATAGACCAGACTTTTCCTGTTTACAAAGCTGTGTCCATTAGTTCCCATTTTCACGTTACATGTAAGCAGGCTGTTCTAAATGAAATTTCCAAATTGCTAAAAATATTCCTTGTGAAATGAACTTAGTAAACTGATGCCCTGGGAGGGGGGGAGTGAGTGAATGGCTGTGTGGTTGTTTTAGCTGCTGGCCAGCACCATGACACCTGACTTTCTGGGAAAGTCACTCTGCTCTAAGTAATTTTGAGTTTAGTCCATTCAGCTGCTTCTCTGACTTTTTGTTATGTTCTTATTCAAATGCGATATGTCTTGTCTACCTACATTGTCAATTTCAGTCATAAAATTGGTTGAATCAAATACTTAAAACTGCCAGGACTACATGCAAATCTGCTAAGACAAAACTTTCTTAATTAAGTAACTGCTACCTTGATATTTTTATCAACATAGAAAATTGATACTTGTTTCATTTGCAGAAGGATCATATAAGTATGAGAAGTTTGACAGCATTATGACAATAAACTAATTAGACTAGATTTGAAACTGAATAATCCAGATTTCATACTGAAAATCATTGCTGCTAACAACAAATACAACAGATATATTCAAACCTTCCAATCCAGACAGATTCAAACCTTCCTTTATTTGCCCTGACTGAAAATTATATGCAGGCATGGCACACTATAAAAAGATGTATTATTATAAACATCATTTTTTGGTCTACATCTTCAAAATAACATATGTCCACAGTTTAGATCTGCAGTTGCTGCAACTTCATGTGCAAACACAACAAAAACTTCACAACCACCTTCTCTGTGAAAATTCCCAGGGGCTAAAGATACATTTTGGTAGGCTGAGAGACCTAGGCTACGCTGACAGGCTATGTCTAAGGACTCCCGCTTTCCTGCATTCTGACTTATTTTACCCTATTTTTGCAACAAGTGCCTTTAAATACTTCATCGGAGCCACGTGATTCTGCTTTCCTGTACGCTTCCTTTACTCACACATCCTCCAGGCTAATTACATTTTATCTCTGACAAAAGATGCTGCGTGCTGCTTCCTTCCTACCTGGGGTTTCAGTCCAAGACCTTCCAAGGGAGCAACACTCTCAACTCTCACCCGGACAGGACACAAAGCAGCACAGTAAGACAGGGGGGAAAGAGGCTCCTGCTGCCAAGGGTCATAGGGCATTGCTTAGCAGGAAACAGACACTCTACATATGACGTTTTTGCAGGATTTATTTGGCAGGTGGGGAGGCTGAGAGCCCACACTGCAACAGTGCAAATGTAGGGACAAGTTTCCTCAAACAAATGTGTGACACGTCATTCACAGGCACATATTGTGCCCTAAGTCTACTGCTGTATCTATCCTCTCCTGAAAGACAGAAGTAAGGAGATGTGCTTTGAAATCTGATCACTGCCAAATGTGGTCTGGAGACCACGTTGAAGCCTCCTTCTGCTTCCTTTCCTTCATATATTTTGTTTAAAGTGCTCTTTGCAGAACGAGCAGTGTTTAATTTCTTATGCAGGTTGGTTACAGTGCATGTATTAATGTAAGTCAATACCTGAATGAGTAGGATTAGCACAACTTAGAAGAATGTGAATGCCCTCGTCTCATTTATTTCTGAGAACTCCTGTTTGTTGTGTATCTTACATATAGATACCTGCTGACAGTGAGAAAACAAGCAGGCTGAGATTTGTCATCCATCTGAAACAGGCTTTTGCTATCCAAGTACCTCTCTTACCTGCTCATGCCATGGGAAAGGGGTGTGGTGATCTGGTCTCCTGGGATGGTGAAGCTATTGCTTGCTTCATGAATAGCAGAAGGGACAGAATTGCACTGAACTCATCATGGAGGAATTCCCAATTCCTTTTCTTTTTTTTTTCTTCATCCACTTTGTCCTGCATTGGGAACTGGCACCTTTTTGAAGAGGCTCCATCAAAGAAACCACTGCACCTTTTCGATAATTAGAGCAAGTGGAGAATTAAAGCCTTCCTTCAACTCAACTGCTCCCTGCTACTAGCACCCACCAATAGGGAGCCTAGATCAACTCCCGCTGAAAAATTATTCCCTTTGCTGCTCTCCTAGTAGTTGCTATTGAAGGGTTAAGGTGACTGTAGGAGATGGAAACCACCTGAAATGGGAGCTTCATGAAATACATAGAGGCACACTAAAAGAGAAAAGGGAAAGTTAAGAAAACATTAAGACTTTAAGTCGTGAGATACCACACACAGAAGTGGTTTGTGCAGCCCTCACATTGTCCCCTTGTGTACACATATCATGAGATAAGACATAGTCCAGGATTCAGAGAAATACTATACGTCCTTTGTAGCTTCCCCCAGTTCTCAAGATTTAAGGGCTGCTTTCATCTCTTACAGGAAGTTTTTGAAGCCCACAAGTACTTTGTCTGTTCAAACATCTCCTTTTAAGGCCGAGACGAGGGATCGTGAAGAGCTACTGCTAGAAATAATCAAAAGCAGGCAGCACACTCAGATGGATGTTGGACACACAGCCCACATCATTGGTAGAATGTCCTGTGGAAGCAAAAAACCAGAAATAAAATCTGTCCTGTAAAATAATGCAATGTGACACTTGCCAAGCAGGTTCTGCCACTTAAGAGTGATAAGCCATAACTCAGGCATTGTTTAGTAGTGGATGGTTGCATTTCATCCTTAGCTAGTAAAAATTGGAATAAATCCATTGACTTCAAAAGAACTAAAAACATTTGCACTGGCTTAAAATCTGGCTTATTGCTATTTTCTCTTTTGTCTGAACAAAAGTAATTTTGGCTGAAGGAACCCAGTTGATTTTTAACAAAATTAGCATAAGAGAACAATGCAAACATGGTTAATGCCTTTAGAAAACCACTTTGAAATGTTCTTTTCCCACAGAGGTTGTGTTTAAGATTTTTCAGAGCTTTGCTAATTTTATTAAAGTAATATTACAATGCAGCATCAGCTGTGACTGTAGTTGCTCTCGATGGAAAGATCAAGTGTCTTTTTTAATATGACATTTAGACATTTGACTTCATTTTTCAGAAAACAAAGCCCCATCCCAAAATTTAAAATTGCTATTTGGTGGGTTTTGTTTTGTTCCAACCTAACAGGAAAGATGAAAAGAAAAAAAGTAGCAAGGTTGGCCTTTAATGGAAACTAGAAGCCAAAGAGTTATTTCCATGCTACCAGGTGTTATTATCCTGTCTGGAAAATTTAGGATTCTAGTGTGGGAAATGCTACAGATGATAATTAGAATCAATCCTGTATTTTACGATACTTCAGCACTAGTGCAAGTTGCCAGAAAATCATCACTGGGCAGATATTTATCTTCTGGCACATTTCAGGATCACAGAAGTCATGTTTAAAAATTGGCACAGCAAACTGGACAGAAATACGAGCTACCCCATAGTGCCCAGCCAACAAGACTATATTATTTTGGAAAGACCTTTTTTAGTGATGAGAAAGGCACTGAGTCATTATGCTAAATAAGCAATCACTAATGAATTTCCAGAACTAGGATGAGCTTATGATTCAGGAGATTTTTTTAAAGACACAGAAATTCTTAGAGATCTTTTGCAGACAGTGTGCTGTGCTCTGAAGTTCTCCCCTTGAGTCTAAGGGGGGGCCACTGCAAAGCCACTTTGTGCCCCCTGTGGAGCAATGAAAGAATCCAGATGTTCAGAATATGCACCAACAAATGAGATATTCAGCATAAAAATTATCAAGTCAGACATAATAGTGCTCATTTTTGTGCACACAATCACTGTACACATATTGTATTAATTCCTAGATGGGATGAAAGAAGAATGAGTATAATTTTCCCTGATCTCCCCTATATTACATAATACATTTCTCTCCCTTACCCCTTCTCAGAACCTGATAACTTGTACTTCAGTGACAGATACCTTGTACATGTTAAAATATATGGCAGAAAAGCAGTCTGTGCTTGAAGATAACAAGAAATGGAGCATTTATCACTTCACTTGAAATGTTGCTCCCAGTGATTAAACATTCTCACTGTTTAAAAGATGAGTTCAATGTTTAAAAATGTGTCTAACTTCAGTTTACGTGGGTTCACCTCCCAGCCACTGGTTTCTCTTATGCTGTTTTCCTGGCTGTGTAGGAGGTTGGATGCAGCACTGGAATGCCTAGAGATTTTGTGGAAATGCCATCACATCTGGATAGAGCCATGGCTGATCTGACCTGGTGTGGAAGGCAAACTTGCTTTGAACTGGAGGTAGGACTAGATGATCTCCAGAGGTCCCTTCCAACCAACATGTCTGTGATTATAGAATCATTGGATTGTTTTGTTTGGAAAAGGCTTTTAAGATCATCAGGTCCAACCATTAACCTAGCACTGCCAAGTCCACCACTAAACCATGTCTCTAACCACCACATCTACGTATCTTTTAAATATCTCCAGGGATGGTGTCTCAACCACTTCCCTGGGGAGCTCGGTCCAATTCTTGACAACCCTCTTGGTGAATAAATTTTTCCTAATATCCAATCTAAACCTGCCCTGGTGCAACTTGAGGCCATTCACTCTTGTCTTATCACTTGTTACTTGGAAGAAGAGACCAACACCCACCTGGCTACAACCTCCTGTCAGGTAGTTGCAGAGAGTGATAAGGTCTCCCCTCTGCCTCCTTTTCTCCAGGCTAAACAACCCCAGTTGCCTCAGCCGCTCCTCATAAGACTTGCGCTCTAGACCCTTCACCAGCCTAATTGCCCTCCTGTGGACACGCTCCAGCACCCCAATGTCTGTCTTGTAGTGAGGGACCCAACACTGAACACAGTACTGGAGGTGCGGCCTCACCAGTGCCCAGTACAGTGGGACGATCACTTCCCTACTCCTGCTGGCCACACTAGTTCTGATACCAGCCAGGGTGCTGTTGGCCTTCTGGGCCACAAGGGCACACTGCTGGCTCATCTTCAGCCGGCTGTCGACCAACACCCCCAGGTCCTTTTCCGTTGGCCAGCTTTCAAGCCACTCTACCCCAAGCCTATAGTGTTGCATGGGGTCATTACAAGGAGAACAAATGCACAGCAAATTAATATCAGCCTCTTTTTCCTCTAAAATTCTCAGCCTTATTCTGATGCCTCCTCATAAAGATCTTGCCAGAAGCTCAAACTGAGACCTAGCAAGCTATTTCTGAGACACTGTGGATAAATCTATCTACTTAAATTCAAAACAGAGCTTTTTCCTCCCCCTCACTCCAAACCTAAAGTACTCATTGACAGATTTCCTAAAACTACTGGATTTTTTGTGGGGCACCTTTACTTAACACCTTTCTATCAATCTTACTCATACAAAAAATGATGTTTCCCTGCTTCAAAGAGTACATTATCCCATTGCCAATATTAATCAACAGACATTACTGCAAAAATATCTTAGCCTGTCACATTGGTCATGCCAACTCTTCCTTTGTCCACTTTCCCAGCTTTGTCTTTTGTTTCAAACATTTCTCTTTATCTGAGCTATATGCTCTCTCATGTTTAGTTTATAAACTCTTGTAGGTAGCACCCATCTTGTTGGTCAGTGGTGCTGTAAGACATAGGTGATGTGTGGTTAGCACTTCCGGTATCGCTTTACACATAATAACAAAAGGCTGAAAAATGAAAAGGCTGGATTTACAACATGAATATAGTCCTCATTGACTAGTGTTCAAGGAATTTTTGTTATGGAGTGAGTAACTTTGACTTTCAGATTGGGAAATGTTTTTTTCATCATATGCTGAAAAAGAAATCAGAAAGAAAAGAAAGTGGCCATTGTAGGAAATAAACTCATTGTATGTAGGACATTTGAGAACTAGTCAACAAATATTTTTATTCTGTACACAACAAAGAAACTTGCATCTATTGAGATTTCTAGACTTGTGTGTAAGAAGCACTGCAATCACTTGAAAATAATTGTTTTAATAAGGAGCAAGTGATAGAATGAAAGTTTTCTTAACAAGAACTTGGAGGACTGTGGGAAGAGAGAATGAAGATGACATACAGGTGAAACCACCCTTGTGACTTCCTCGAGCACACAATCAGAGCAAAGCGCAGGTGGCCAAGAGCAGGAGCCTGCCATGGGGCTGGTCACCAGTGGGTGTCCCACCAGGCCTTGGGGTGAGAGGGGACTTGGATAAATTTCAGCTCAAGTCCTGGCTCCACTGAAAAGGATGGGAATACTGTCGCTGCTTCAGATGCAGCACTCTAATTCCGCTACACGAAGTAGAGCACTTAAATTTACATTTAAAATATCTGAATATCTGATACTCTATTCGGAAAAGTGTTCCCATTTTTAAAACTCATTGGGAAAGTGAGCGAGATATTGAGAAACAGAATGAAAAGGTGAGACTCAGGGGAAGGAGTTGTTTTGAAGACTCTTTTGCGTCAGTGATGTCATTCTAAAGTGGAAGGAATTTTTCTTTTGGAAAGACTCAAACTAAAACTGTTAGAAAACTGCAGCCTTTAGAAACCCCACTTTTGTGTTTCAGAAGTTATATCAAACCCAGTTTCTAGTCAAACTGTGACACTTTTCATACAGATTTCTGGGAGGAAAGCAATGGAGTAGCATTATTCATGGAGTTCCTTAGCAGAATCTACACTTCCTTGAGAAAACCCAGTAAACCAAGTTCAGTCCTGAATACTTACGGATTCATTAAGGTATATTGAACCTATGATAGCATACTGCATCTTAGCTTTTTTCTAGTATTTTGCTGCCTTTATTAGTAACTTTCTGCTCTTTTGCTTTGCTTCTCTCAGTACACCAGTAGGAAAAGCATTTGAATTATTCAGAGTCTTGTTTCCTCGGGAAAGTAAGGTAATGAGAACAAGCTACCTATCCTTCCTCTTTCTTTAATAACCTCAGGACCCTGTAGCCAATTTTAAACAAATTTAAAATTTACTGAGACTTTGTAGGAGTCTTAGTGAAAGATTCTACAGATATCATGAGAACTAAATACTGAGTATGAGAGATACACTTCTAAGAAAGTATCTAAAATGAGCTCAGCTGCCACTAGATATCAAAGATACTCACAGGCCAAAGCTATTGGAAGCCAGAAAGTCACAACACAACTTGTTTAGCTGTACCTGTCTGGTACTTCTCTGGGGAGGAAGGACAAGAATGGGGAAGTGCTGAATGTGGAGTTCAGGGAACAGAGGAGACAAGGGTCACCCTAATAGCAGCAGTTATCAAGCCTGAATAATTTTGAAATATGAGGTAAAGACTAAAATATTTTCATTTTTCATGGTTCTAACCAAAGAGAAGACAAACTGTGTATTTTCAGTTGTTCATGTTTATATTTGCATTAATGGACCCTAGAACCGATAGCCTGGTTCAAAAGAGAAAAAAAACCCCACATTGTCTGCTATGGTGGTTCCCTTGTGCATGTAGGAGTCATTTTTGCATTTTACATTTAAGCTAATTGCAGCCCACACACTGTTTAATCAACAGTCACGGCAAGCTTGAGGGGAAAAAAAGCAATGCAATCATTGTGCTTCATAGTATGAATAGCATTTGATGACACATTGCAGACACAGCCAGAAATAACATGAAAAAGGATGTTTCACAGAACAGATTTCATCATGAGCTCCAGCTACCAAGCTTAGGAGGCTGCAGTTCAACCCTTATCCATCTGCCTATGTTCCCTACACAAATCATGTGATTTTGCCCTTTCTATTTCTCTGCTTGGAAGATATCAAGAGAGCTAGAGGCAAAAAGTAGGTGGAAGTCTCTTGGCACCTGCCACTCTCAGCAGCAGCAGACCCACGGTGGGGAACGATGGTGTTCAAGTGGTGAAATTCTGCCAGGACACAGGCTGCTCACCTGGTCACAGGGACCATCCCTTCGGGGGTTGAAAAGCGCAGCACCTCCTCTGTCTTTCCTATTGCATCCCATCGGTAGACTCAATTGTTTTTTCTTTTTAAAAGTTAAATGCGTTTTAGTATTTTTATTCTATCCTTTCTTAAAGTGTGTGTGAGGGTTGTGCGTGGGATTTTGTTCCCACTCTTTTAATATGTTTTAAATAACTTAACACATAATGTTGATATTTTTTGAAGAATTTTTTTTCCTATTTGCTGTCACAACTTTTGCATGTAACGTCCAGATGGTGGTTGAGTAAAAGTCAGTCTGGAAAGCCACCCCTAATAGACATGTAGGTCATACTTAGATTTTGATATAAAGGGAATAAAGTAAGATTCAACTGAAGAATTGATTTGCTATAGCTGCAGGTAATTTTATAAGACAAATTACAAACTTAGTTTGTGGCAGAAGATATTCAATAACGTAAGTTATTCTGCATCCCACTACCCTAGTAGTTTTACCTACTAGTGCTGTGTATTTTCCTCTTACATATTTGGAAATGGCAGTCATTTTGGCAGACATTAACACCTGAAAGTGTAATGCTGAGCACTGTAGAACATAAACCCTTCATTTTACACTGAAATAAATAGTAATTTTGTACTGCTTACATACATCTACTTAAGTATTTGCAGCAATGACCAATTGCCTAGAGTTATATGTGAAATAACACATCTGCTTTGGTTTAGTCATTTGAACTCAAGAAGCTGAAAATCAGCTCTGCAGAAAAGGACCTGCTGGTCCTGGTGCACATGAAGGTGAACATGAGCCCGCAGTGTGTCCTTTAAGCAAAGAGCCAACAGCATCCTGGGCTGCATTAGGAAGGGCATTGCAAGTTGAGGGGGGTGATCCTTCCCCTGTACTCGGTGTTGGTGAGGCACATCTGGAGTGCTGTGTCCAGCTCTGGGCTCACCAGTATAAAAGAGACATGGACATACTGGAGAGAGTCCAGTGGAGGGCCATGAAAAAGTTTAAGAGCTTGGAGCCTGGAGCGTCTACCATACAGGGACACTGGCAGACAGGGACATAGAGGGACAGAGAGACCTGGGACTGTTTAGCCAGGAGAAGAGAAAGATCAAGGGGGATTTTATGAGTATGTATAAATGCCTGCTAGGATGGGAGGGAGAGAGTAAAGAGGGAGAGTGAGACTCTTCTCAGGGGTACCAGTGACAGGACAGGAGGCAATGGGCACAAAGTCAATACATGAACATCTGTGTAAGCAAAAGAAAGTGGCCAGACACTGGAACAGGTTGCTCATGGGGGTTTAGTCTCTATCCTTGGAAATACTCAGAATCTGACTGGATGCAGCCCTGTGCAACATAGAATCATAGAATCATAGAATGGTTTGGGTTGGAAGGGACCTTAAAGATCATCTAGTTCCAACCCCCCTGCTGCAGACAGGGATACCTTCTACTAGACCACATTGCCCAAAGCCCCATCCAGCCTGGCCTTAAACACTTCCAGGGATGGGGCATCCACAGCCTCTCTGGGCAACCTGTTCCAGTGCCTCACCACTCTAACAGTAAAGAATTTCTTCCTAACATCTAATCTAAATTGACCCTCCTTCAGCTTAAACCCATTACCCCTTGTCCTGTCACTACACTCCCTGATAAACAGTCCCTCACCATCTTTCCTGTAGACCTCCTTCAGATACTGGTAAGCTGCAATTAGATCTCCCTGGAGCCGCCTTTTCTCCAGGCTGAACAACCCCAACTGTCTCAGCCTGTCCTCACAGGAGAGGTGCTCCATCCCTCCCATCAGCTTCGTGGCCCTCCTCTGGACTCACTCCAACAGCTCCATGTCTCTCCTGTACTGGGGCCCCCAGAGCTGGACGCAGTACTCCAGGTGGGGTCTCACAAGAGCAGAGTAGAGGGGCAGGATCGACTCCCTTGACCTGCTGGTCACACCTCTTTTGATGCAGCTCAGGATACGGTTGGCTTTCTGGGCTGCAAGCGCACACTGCCGGCTCATGTTGAGCTTCTCATCAATCAATACCCCCAAGTCCTTCTTGGCAGGGCTGCTTTCAATCCATTCTGCGCCCAGCCTGTAGTCGTGCTTGGGATTGCGCCAACCCATGTGCAGGACCTTGCACTTGGCCGTGTTGAACTTCATGCGGTTCACACGGGCCATGATCTAGCCGATCCTGCTTTGAGCGGTGAGGTGGGACTACACAATCTCTACTGTCTTTTCCAATCTCAATTGTTTTGTGATTTTGTGATTCATACATTTCCCTGTGTTGCCCATATGGGAATAGAGCCTCTTTCACAAGCTCACCTGTTTGGGTGTTGGGACTTAAATTGGATAATATATTTTAAATAGATCCTTGATCTGTATGAATTCAACTTAGTCTTGACTTAAAAGGAGAGAACTGTTTAGATTTGAACAACTGGTATGACTTTCCTTGGAAAAATTACTACAGGGTGAACTACACCAGAAGAGTCTGGTGGCCAAAGCGTGCCTTGCCTCAGTGCTGCCCTGTTGACCTGATCGATTAAATTACAGCACAGACTCAGGGGAACACGAGCCTGTAATGTCATAAGTTCCCAAGACAGCTTGGAAGACATAATTCAAAAATCAGCATAGCCTGATACTGATAAAAATCTGGACTCCTTACTGAATCACTGGATCTTAATAGGACCCCAACTGACAAAATGCAACCTAGGCTATATTTTCTATAAGTTAAATGTTCTTTTTACAAAGTTCTTTTATGGGCATTTTGTGGAAACAAGTGTGCCATAACTCCTGCTATTTCTATCCCCTGGAGTTTCTTAAGCAATCAAGAGTGAGGACTCCAGCCCAGTGGGCCAATTTCTGTTTATTATCTCCAGAACATTATTATCAGCCACCTTTCCTTTGCATTTCAATAGTTCTCCAGAGGAGAGAACTTTGTACTGTTGAAAGTGTGTCCTTCGTCTGCTTTTATGACTTCTCCAAATAAACATTCAATGGATCCCGCAGAACTTTTTTGAATATATTTCGGGAGCTAAGGCAATGAATCCTGTTGTATAGATTCATGGTTTTTTGCATTCAGAAACTGAAAGTGTAACTCAGAAGAGCCAGATTAGGAGGCATATACAGTTTAATACACCAAAAGTGGTTAGAGATGGCTGCTTGGACAAGTGGTTTGATATGGAATATTTTGCACTTGCACTGTGATGCAAATCCTGATGCTTCCCTTTCCTTCCCTCATTTTGGCTAGTAAACCAACCTAACAACATAACTTAAGCTCAGATGTGATCATATTTATTGCCACTAATTCAGCACTGAAAAGAACATCAAAGTGCAAGATTGGAGATTGCTGCCAGAATGATGTGATCCCTCTTGATCAGTAGGTTTTGTGGTGATGCATTTTCTTCTAAAACCAGGGAAATACCACTAAAGTTGTTGCTACATTTGTTCACTTTCCCGTAGTGGATGGGTAGATTTGCTTAATACAGAATCCAGTTTCATTCACAAACTCTCAGTAGGAAGTACTGAAATAAAGCACAGGAGATGAAGCGTAACATACCTATGCCTCCTTGCAGATTTGAAATGACAGCCTGGTATGTATGCTCCCTAAGCAAAATACAGCTACTTAACATTCTTGTAAGTCATCTCACAATTACCATGATCCACAAAAGGGCACAGCCCCAGGTTAGCATTCAGGAAACTCTTGTCACAGGCAGCTGAAGATTCTCAAGAACTTCATTAGGAGAAGGCATAAATCTAAAAGATGGGAAGAAATAAGTACCAAGAGAGACATTGAGCTAGAAATTCTTCCAAAAGATGATGAATGAAATCCAACAGAACAAAAAACCCAAGGAACTTCTGATACTGACACTGCCTCCCTTCCTGAGTAAATGAAAGGAACTGCAGTGCACCAAGCTTCTTACAGTAACCACCAAAGAAAACAAAAAACTGAAAGTTTGAGACCTGCTTCTATCAAAATACATTGGTTATTCATTCAATATTAACTTGCTGAATAAAAGTGCATTAAGTTTTGATTTTCTTTCCCAGGCTTCCTGATTAACCTGTCTCCCATGATTAGCCATGGCTAATTACTCCTGTGTTGCACCAGAGCAGATCAAAGAGGTAAAGCAGCCTAGCACATCACATGGGATGTAATCCATCCAGAAAACTTTGTCCTTGAGGAATCTGCGCGTCTGTGGATTTTCAGGCAGGGAACACAAAGCTCAAGGAAATAAGTGGTGAGTTAAAGCCCCCTTCATGGTAGCTGGCACACATTCCCAGATCAGGTTTGCATAAAAGTAGAGCTGTAGGGTCTCAGTATTTAAAATGAGTCTTTGAAAAATTAAGCTAAGTTGACCCAGGTCAACCAAATGGTATCCTCCATCAGCCCACAGATGTGGGCTCCCAACAGCAGAAGCATGACCAAAGGCTACTTCACTGAGACTCAGAGGTCCGTAAGAGCCCGTCCAAGTCCCAAGGAGAGTCTAACTCTGCACAGCTAATGCAGACATGCAGCGTGGTACAGCTTGGTTAACACCTTACAGAGCCTAATGAATCTGACCCCAAGGAGCCCATACCTCTATCTTGTTTGTAGGTAGCTCCAATATTATTTATGCAGAATGCTTTGTGCCTAATCATTTTCAATTCTGCCAAAAGACACACACCAAGCAACACTGAGAAAGAGATGTGAATGCAGCTAAAATAAATTCCGAGGAGATAGGCTAAAGAGAGTGAAGCCATCTCTGGTGACACTGTAAAATTAAATTTTAGGTTTCAGGTATTTGGACATTTCATTCACAATTTAAGTACATCTAATATACTGCTTAAAAGATTTAATAAAAGAAGTTATGTTCCTCTTATGAGACGCTTTGAGAACTTGAATAAAATCCTTGGTCAATACCTTATCAGATTTAAGGTGACAATGAATAAGGGAGTTTGCAAGTGTCTAACCCAGGTGTCATTCAACTGCTGGAATGGGTTTGGGTACATTTCCTAACACCTGAACTAGCGCTGTTTTTGGAAACTTTGTGGGACACCAATTCAACATGAAGAAAGAAGAATTTAGAGGGGAAAAAAACCCAGAAACCTGTAAGTAGCATAAAGAAACATTGGTAGGAAAGAGGCAATAAGAATTAGGGGGGCAGAAGTAAAAAAAATCAGAAGCTACAGTAGACTATGATGATACAAAGACAGTACCCCCTTGTCCATCAGACACTGCCAAGACAACAAAACTCTCAGCAAAATGCTATTTCATTCTGAGAAACATATACACTTAGAAAATCTATTGATCTATCATTGAAAAATGATCCTACTTACCCGGTTTAACTATAGTCTGTTTACATGGCACTTAAGACACTCATAAAATGCTCCTCTACTTGACACACTGTTCATCTTATGCAAGTGACAAGCAGTCCAATCAATTGCATTGGTTCCAGTGTACACAAGATTTGCTCAATAACTGATGGCTGAGATATAGTTAGAGTTATGTTGGAATTTTCTAGAAAGATCAAAATTAAAAAGCTAGTTTTCTAATATAATATTTATGTATTTAATATAAACTAATGAGAGGTAATAGGCATTAATCACCTGTCTGCAGGTCTTACAAATATTAATGAAATAAGTTGTTAATTCTAGGATAAATATAAATGACATAATGAACATTTTGATACAGAAGACTAAAATAAGACAAGATATTCTCTGAACCTGGGAGGTGAAGGTAGTGTCTAAAAGACTTTCCACATGAGAGACACAGCATATCAAAGACTGAAGCCAAGGGACACTTTACACACCTCTGCCCAAGACAAATGAAGCACATGCCAGATGGTTTGACAACCTACCTGAAGTGATGAAAGACTTTTCGCCAAAAAAAGCTATGAATAGGACTGGAAGAACAAAGAGAGGGAAGAATAGCACCACCTTGCATTTCACTTTTCCTTCACACAAAATCTGGACATTATCAGCTTTCTGTATACGTGCTCTATTTCCCTACTTGCCTTTAGACATCCATCTGACAATGCTGTTCTACCCCTCCAAGTAATTTTTTTTTCTGATTTGGATTGATTTACATGCTAATGACACTTAAGCCATCTATCAGACATGGATTGTATGTTGCCTTACTTGCCTGATCCTTCACTGTGCTAGGAACAGAATAAGAATGGATTTTAGTCACTTCAGCTCAGACAGGAGAAACCCAAGATAATAAGATCTGTCTAGGTAACAAAAGCCTCAGAGCAGCTTAAACTTCTGTACAATTTTATGTAATTATTTATTTTGCCAAAGGAATTAAGAGTTTTGGGACACATCTGGACATGATTGCTCTAAGCCAATGTTGTGATCTCTGTTTGCACCAAGTTTTTTCTTTGGAGACCAGACCAGAGTCATCCATTGTTTACTAGACAGGCCACCAAAAATGTTTCCAATTTGGACCATCCTGAGAGAGCACTTGCCTGGTTAAGAGAGTTTCTACCTAAGACAAACAAACTACCAGGGATGCATGCAATCATGATACACCTGCATGCTGCCAACTCCCAGGCCTCTCTGCATCTGTGTGCAGCTACCAGCTCGGTTACAATAAATAATTTGGTGACTATCAGATACCCAGTACAGTGGCCAACATCCCTGCTTGTGTATTTCTGCTGGATCTTCCCAGATGCACCCTTTGGACAGCAGAGTTGTGTGTTGGGCAGAGAAAACATTCACATCCCCTACTTAAGCTCCTAACTTTCACTTCCCTCCATGGATTTTATTAGAAGCCAAGATTTAAGATACAACTGTCCCTGTGTTTCTTGGTGAATGAAGACCATAGAATGAACTAGAATCAGAGCTAAAGGGTTATGGTTGTTCAGTCAGCACTAATTATAAAGCACCTACAGCATGTCATTGCTATTTGCAGTAACCTGTCATGCAAGAAAAACATTTTCTTGAGCTGCATGTGAATGTAGCAGTGCGAGTACGGCACTGTAAGTCATTAAGTTCTTTGCTCAAAGGCTAAAAGGGAGCCTGGAAGATATTTTTATTCTCAGATTAATTTAAAATGGGGAGTGTCTTTCTGAAACCAATTCTTCCTCCCAAAGGTCAAGAAAGGTAAGCTGAGAGACCTAATTACATGTGTTAAGTGGTGCTGTGTAAACCATGAAAAAAGCCTTCCACAGCTCTATAACCACAGGATTTTCATTTTTCTTGGAAGTAAGTGATGACTTCAAGGTAGAGCAGGTATAGAGAAAATTCCAAGATGAACAAGCTGAAACTAGTCTTTTGTACAGTACACTGTCTATGTGCCACATAGTCTATCACAACAGCAAACACATTCCTTTCCACAGTTCTGGGAGGATAACACAGCATGGCAGTCTGGGAGCAGCTTGCTGGACCCCTGCTCAGCAGCTCCCATCAAGGCTAGGGTTCAGAAACATGTAGATTTTAACTGGATTTTTTTCTCAGCTTTTTCAGTGGAACAAATTTGGGAGGTGTGAACATGCACAGGCAGATTTTATTTATTTTTTACCCCAAAGCTGTGCTTGACAAAAGTAATTTGCAAAAAGTTAGAGTCAACATATTACTACCTCAATAAAGCAAGCAAATCATCAGATACATATTCTGCTCCTATAATGATGAGAGTAGTTTGACTGGAAGAATCATACATAACTGATGTGAGGGTCAGTTACATTAATATTGGTCTCTTTAGCAGCAGCACTTTGTTCTTCTGCATAAAAGCTGTACAGTAGCTGGCAAAAATCCGGCACATTTATAAGCAAGTTCCCATATACAAAATTGAGTTTAGCTTGCCATAAAGTGATAATCCCATGGATTCTGAATTTCTGTAGTAACAGTTTCTTTTTTCTTAAATGAAATATGCAGATGAATAACACAGAAATATTCCGTATTTGTTATGGTACTTATTTACTATTTCCTTCTCTTCCTGTTATTTTCTTACATGGAACAGAATTAAAACAGAGATTTTAGCATTTGGGTTGAACTGCCTCTTTCAGTATCCTGGAAGTAGTGTAAAGACATTTAGGACATACAAAATCACAGTATTGCTCCCAAGCTAGCAGCTTATTGACATAACTGGAGCACTTCAGGCATTTGAGTAATTGTTTCAGGCTGCCTGCAGAATCGAGACTTTGTAAAGTACTCAGGATTTGCAGCTGAGAAGAAAAATCTTAAGAGGTAAAGCCTTGTCTAGTTTGAGTTTTCCAGCCCCAGGAGCAACATTTTGGTGCAGATGCATACAACTTGCACCAGTGCAGTTCCCCTGCCTTTTCTCTACAGCATTTCTGCACCAAAAGCTTTTTTCTACTGTCTGCCAGCTATGAAATAAATGGATACTCTATTTATAGGTAAACTTCCTGTGACCCATGGAAAAACATTCTTTCATTTCCCCTTACATTTTTGTCTGTTCAAAATCCCAAGAAAACTATTTCTCTTTTCAGCTGTTAATGCCTTTTTTTTAACTCAGTATATAGATATGCAGTAGCTGGAGTTTTTTTTAAAGTGATCACTGATATACCTGCGTAAGATTGTATCAGTTAGTTCAGAACACCTGCTATCCTAAAAATATCCCACATATTTTTCAATAACCTGATAAATTTTCTTCATTTTTTTGTGAGCATATCCCTTTGACTCATAAAACAGCATAGTACATTTAGCTTGTGAAGGGATACTGAAAACTGAAAAGGAATAAAAGCAAGAAGAAGGTAATATTTCTAAGGAAACTCAGTTCAGGGTTTTCAGATTATTTTTTTAAATTATTTGTGCCATTCTGTTTTGCCAGCTAATACAACTAACTTGCCTGGTTTAAATTTTGTCCCCATCTATCATTATTCCTCTACTCCTAGTTCTTTTTTGTTTTCCCTCAATAAGAAGCAGCAGACTTTTGATTTCAGACATCTCGAGCATACCTCCGTGTAGAAATTGGTGGTATAAACCTCCTGGCCAAATGTTCCTAGCGTCCTAGCAATAATTACAGTATGCAACATGAGCTTTATGGCAGTCAAAGTTACCAAAGAAAAAAGGACTATGCTTTTGTCATTGCTGAGGCTGTGTTGCTGTGTTCATTTCCACACAGCTGTCTGCATCTGAGCTACCTTTGTGGTGAAAAGGGAGAGGTGGATGATCCACATCCTAAGGTTGCCCAACCTACTTTAGACGTCTCTTTCTAAAAACAGGCATGAGACAAAAGTCAAAAGCGTCAATATTTCTGATTTCACTAAAAAGTAAACTAAAAGAAACTAGCTCAGAAAAATGCTTGAAGTTAGGAGTGATTGGTCCTAGCCTGGTAACTGTCAGAAATTTGTATATTTGAATGCATTTTACAACTACCAAAGCATTTTGGTAGCTGATCTGAAATGCTTTGAAGGTTGATTTTAGGGGCCACTAAGCATTCCCAATTGCTATCAGTGGTAGGTCAGATTATGAACCTGCTCAATGTTTGGCTAAGACATTTGCAGAAAAGTCTTTGAGACATTTTTTTTTTAAAACTTCTCCAGAACCACCAAAATCTTGAATTTCCAACTTCCCTTTGGAATCCCAAGAGACTAGTTATAGTGTATGCCTTACGCTCATAAAAAATACAAATCCAGGATTTAATCTCTTGAATTGTTTTGCTAGGAATTTGCTTTTTGGACATTTAAGTCAAGAAAAACCTTTTATGGGCAAACTCATATGGAGTTTGGGACATTAGAGGGACAACATGTTAGCACAGATATACATATATAAACCCCAGAATATTAAACCAGTGACAACATACTCAGCAGATTTGGCAATATCCTGGAACTCTAAAGATGAAAAAAAAAATTAGTGAGCCTTTTCTGCTTATTTTACCCTTAACACCTAGCAGATGTAGACAGCTGTAACCAGTCTTCTAGGAGGAAAAGCAAAAAATTCACCATCCTTCTTAGCCAAATATCACGTGAATTCTAGAAGAGCAGTACCCACAGAAGTCAGTAGCAGCAGTCAGAACCTTCAAGTACCATTGGAGAGAACCTAGGGCTGAAAATTGCCATCAATTTCTTAACACTGAGGATATTTCTCTTAAAAAATTGCTGTCACATTTCCAAATTCAGAAAAACCTTCTCCACTTCTACTGATTTCCCAGTCATACAAAATACTAAAATTCTGGAAAAGGGGCCATAAGGTCAATTTTTGTTTTGCTTTGTTTTCACTATGCTGTTTACTTCAAAAGATATTAAAATGCCTGTAAAACTTTTCCTCTTTATCCCCTACAATAGTTGACTTGAAAGATAATGCCAATAAATATTTATCAGAAGCTTATTGTACTTAAAATAAGTTTGCATACAGTGAAGGTCAAACAAGACTAAAAATAGGAGGATTTGCATAAGCCAAATAGCACATGGTTCATTCCACTAACATAAGCAGACAATCTTCCCTTCCTCCCTCTCTCCCTTCCTCCCATCCCCCCAAATATCTAGACTCTTCAGATCTTCAGGTACTAACATGGGCCCATATTAGTACTGGCATATGACCTACTCTTAAGATATTGTTACTGACCAGTACCTACATGCAGAAAGACACCTCTGCTAAATTGTACTCTGCAGAGTTTTGGACTCCAGTGGCAGTTTCAAATGCTCCCTTTGCAGTCCCTCCTCTTCTTTCCCACTGCCTTTGCTTTTCACAGAACACCCCATACATGGAATATTTCAGACACTTTTATTTTATTTCCCCTATGTAAGGCTGTTATACTGTTTCAGTGAGCATGGTCTTGCCCCTGCTTATCTCCACATGTCTCTCTTTCTATAGTTAAAGTGTATCCTACTGAGTTTATTAACAACAAACTCAATACCAAATTTAATCTGATGATTTTTCTAGCATTATAGATTTTATTGACATATTTACCTGATGTTTCTCTTCCGCCTCACCTAAAATTATTTTTTTTTCGGGCTCTAAAGCCTGAAGATCTGCTCAGGGAGTCCTTGGGTATCAGAATAAGGATCTTTTCTTTTTTTTGTTACACACATGAATTTTGTTGTACTACTTCATTCTGGGGAATTGTTGATACCAGAACTTGACAGATGTTTTGTTCCCTTGGAAATAAAACTGAAACACTATACATCTCATAGGAGAGGAGCTCCAATATGTTTGGTCTGAGTACATTGAACACTACTCTGATACTACTTTACAAAAAAATGCTTATTTGGCTGTAGCTCAGTTCAACCTTTCCAAGAGCCAAGAGCTCAGGACACCTCCCTGGTTTTCTACAGAATTATTTTATAGCTTTTCTCATAAAACTTCGAATTTTGGTAAATGTTTGATGGAAAAGATACTCTCATTATCCTAGTGTTAACTGTTTTGTACGTCTTTTCCCACAATTGGACTTTGTTAGAGTGTTTCCCGCACTTTGCCTTGGTTTTGTGTGCTCTGTTGGTGTGAGATTACATGGGGTTTTCCTTAACTTGAAAAATCTTATCTGTTGTTCAAGGGAGTAACCTCACTATTTTTAGACCATAATGCAAGACCCATCTTTTCACATGAGCCTTTCCTCAGTAACAAAGAATGACATCATGTCCCAGGGATACTTTTAAGAAAATAGTCAGACCCTTAGTAACTAGATATCAAAGATTAAATCAAGACAGGGAAATCGAGACCTTTTACAAGACACATCTGCACAAGCAACTCTTGCTTACAACTGTAGTAACTTTGATTTGCCTAGCTGAGGAGCTGATAGCAATGAAGCTACAGCAGCTTAGGTTTCAGCAACCAAGTATACACCAGGCTCCCAGACAGGATTATAGAGCTGCTGGGACTTCTCTAGACTACACACATCAAGGCCATGTCTAGATGAGTGCAACTGCACCCCTCGATTCCAGTGCAGCCAAAAGGCCGTGCACCCACAGGGGCTCGTGAAGGCCAGCACCCGGAGTGCCAGCACTGCTGCAACTCTCATCATTCAGAGGCTGCTGAAAACACATTGCACTTCTGCTCAGAGGCCTCCAAGAATATAAGGCTCTGGTCCTAACTTTCAAGACCAAGCATTTTTCACCAGATTCGGCTGCATGAAACAGAAGCGTGAATCATCTTTATGGAAGCCGTAAGACCCCAGAGGCATTTCAGTCACTGCAAGACTGATGCTTATTTTTACCTCTAGCCCCTGCCAACACCATCATGAAAGTAGCATTCTCTTACCATCCCAACTAAAGAGACTATGTATGCACCATGAAATCCAGTGCAACTTTGGCTTTTTAACAGTGAAACATACAGAAGGCACTCAGATACTACAGTCAGTGTCAGGAGTACAAACCCCCTGAAGCTAGATAAATACAATAGTTAGTCATGCACCCTCTCATGTGGGAGAGCAAACATCTGATTGATGCGAGTTAACATTTAAGAGTCGTCAGGCAGAAATAGGTTGGAAGGAGAATTTATTGACAGAGAAGGAGAGATTGCAATTGTTTTGCTAGACAAAGTGGAGTCTCCTTACTGTGGAGAGGGTTAAAAAGCAAAAGGAAACGCTCCCCATCTGACTGATTTGGAAGAAGCAGACACCCCTTCATCATGGGCACTGTCTGGGAAACTTGACTGACCTCAGTTAGCAGGATAAGAATTAAATTTGAGGCAGAGAGAAAAATCCAGAGTTGGAAATATTCTACTGGCTGGGGACATTATGCATTTGTGAAGTGCCATACACATTTACTATGACAACAAAGCTTTATAGACACCTTGTCCTTATTAAAAGAACAGCCATTTTCACTATAGATCTGTTTTGCATGTGAGGCAAGTGACTTACCTCCTTAACTTAAAATATTCAAAAGTACACATGGCAAAAGCCTTTCCTCAGCAAGCAAAGGAACTTACAAACTATAATTTCTGAACAATGGTTAGTGTGCAATGGATTCTCCCACTCATGAGCTACAAATACACTGCATAGCATCAAGAGCTTTTAATAATTTTGTCATCTAGTCCTTTCAAAAATGTTTTTAGATTTCTGCAATATGTTCAGCTGTGAAAGTGGCATGTATCCAGTGTTAACAATAGACTCTAAGCTGTGAATCACCAGAGGAAGAGAAAAAAAATTGCAAGAATAATGTTTAGTCATATTTGTTGGAATATATCAGAACAAGCAAATGCAACTCTATCCCTCAGTGTTCTAGAGACTAAATTTCCCAGTGCAAAACTCCTGAATTCAGTGAGAATTTTGCCATAGGAAATTCTGCTTTAGAATTCAAAGTACCTGGAGACTGCAGCATTTTTTGCAAAAACACACACAAATATATTTATGAAATCCTGCTGCAGCACTTGGTGAAAAGTTTTTCCCTCAGTACTGAGAGCCTTATGATTTGGGTGGGTCGGGGGATGGGGAAGGAGGGGCTATGGTCTAGCATGTTGCATGTGATGCTAAGGACTCCCTGTCAGCTCCAATACAAGTCTTTAAACTCTGCAAGTTAAGTGTTATACTGCTTGAATAGTAGATGCAGTGCCCTTACAGAAAGCTTTCCATGAACAAAGTGCTCATTACTGGGCTGTCTAGGGACAGCCAAGCAGGAAAATCTGATTACACAAACAAATCTCACATCAGCTCACTTCATGGAGTCTGTAAGGTAGGGCCTCTGCCAAGTCAGGATCTACAGCCCAGAACCTTCCTTTCCCCTCAAAGCACTGAGTGAGGTCCGTTCTTGCCGCTGAAGAGACCTCAGTACTTGTATCCTCTTTTACAGTGCATCCGAAGATACGGTCATATGCCAGCACTTCACAAGCAAGCAGGAGAGCCAGGTTCAACTACTCTTCTTTGCTTGAGGGGTTCCAAGCTTGCACGTCTGTAAGGAAACACCCTGACTATTATTGGCTATTCTGCATTGGAAGTCTCTGCTTCATCCTGTTTAAGCTGTTCTGCCACACAGAAAAAGGATTCAAGATTTGTTTGATCAGAAAGAGAAAACAAGTGGCAGCCTGATTCAATTACCAGGTAATCATCACACTTACCAAGAGGGAAGAGTCCTTACTCCTAAGAATGTTTCAGGCATTTTATCCACTGACCTTTGACCAAGGTACAGCAACATGCAGAGCAGCTCATATTCGGGTACCTAGGGCAGTATGATGGATGTGGGTTTGAAATCTTTCCAGCAGAGCACAGAGCTGAACGTGGAAGCAGCGCAACAGCCTCAAAACTTCACCCAGTGTTTGCAGTTTCCCACCTCCTTCAAATTCCACAGCCAGAACACCATGTTATTAATATCACTCCATAAGCAAACATTTCCAGCTAGTTAGACCTCTAATGTTTATTTCTGGAACAGATCTTGCGTCTTTAGTAGTATCACAACCTCACCAGTTGTAAGAAACTATCAGTCAGCTGTGGAAAGGGACGGCAGGAGCTGAGCACAAAGCACCAATGTGTTACTGCACAAATTACCAAGAATTATAGACCCCTTTAAATTAATTTTCTTATTTTTAAAAAATCTAACTGCAGTTTTAATAGTTGTGTTGAGAGCTCCTCTTCCCCTACAGAACATGTATCACCCCACTCTCTGATCTCAGTACTTTCTCCTCCGTTTCTCAGCGTTCATGGAACAGCTGCTGTTGGAGAGGACAGCCTTGAGAAGGCAGCAGGAATGAAAGCACCAACATCACAATAGCCCTAAGTGAAGTCCTAAACCTGTATTCAACAGTATAAAAGGTGAATATTGCTCTTTGAGACTTCGGGGGAATATTTGCAAGAACAGGCAGGGCCTAAGTCTGCAAGCTGTATCATTTCTTATCCAAAATCCAGAGAAGTCAAACTTACTGGCTCTGTTTGTCCATCTCCAGGCTCTAACAAGTATTTAAGCAAGTTTTTAAATTACTAAAAATCACTTTGGATAAACAAAATTACCACTAAATTTCATGACTAGATTCAAGCCCTAGTTCATTACTACAGCTTGAAAAAGAAGTACAGAACATTCAAATGTTTCCATTTAAAAACAGGATTCTTGGATTAAACAAACCTAAATAGAACTAACAAAGAAAAAGAGGATAAATTAACTGAGGCAAATTTAAGTTGGAGGAAGCTTTCTTCATTTATTGAAAATCCAGGGGAAAAAAATAATTATTTTACCTTAAAGCAAATGGTAGAAAATTATTTCATGTACATTCTCAGCCCTTCTTCCTCTCTTCCCTTCCTTTAGAGATACACAATCCTGGCAAGTTTATTGCAAAGTAAAGAGGCAATGCTTTCTGTTACAACTTTGGCAAGACATCAGTGGTTAGGAGTTGCCATGCAGGAACCTTCCTGAACAAATTCACTGTGAAACAGCAGCACCTTTTTTACTTTGAAACAAACTGACAGAAGCAATTACACCACAGGTGGGAAAATATCCCACTGTTAGCATGCATAGCTGCAAGTGTTTGATTTTAATAACCAAACAGCAAGATGGCTATGAGATAAATTGTCTAATCAACTTCCTGACTTCTAACTGTTGAGCGCTTCGTCCTATATATAACAGCATTCCAAAGTTTCTCAACCAAGTGATAAAGTAGCACTAGCCCTTACTTATTTAAATGCTGATAATATATTTCACAGATAACCAACTAACTCCTTGCACCCATTAGCCTGTGGTTAGGTTTATCTGCTCATACACAGAAAGTCCTGTTGTTCTAAGTTGCATTGGATTTGCATCTGCCAATTCCTCTTCATATAATGAGTCCTTCCTGGGGGCAAACCTTGAACTGAGAGTCCTGTTGCAGAGCATTAGCAGAGATTGCCTGCTGCCTAAATAATGAAGAGCCCAGTCCCACCAAATCTGGACGGCACCTTAAATTCCTCAGAAACTCTGACAGGCAGCCAGCCCAGTGAGGGAACACAAAACTGTCTGCTTCACTACCTGGCACATTGAATCTCCAGTGGTTCTTACGCAGGAGATTCAGCAGATCCAACTAACAGAGCTGCAAATATAAGTGCTGGAACTGCTGACTGCAGGGCCAGTAATACACTGAGAATGCTCCAGATCCATTGGCTCCCGGCAGTCTGGATGCCCCATAACCTGTTTGATGGGCTCAGAGATAGATACCCTGGCAAAAACCCGGAAAGGATTCCTGCAGACTCCAGAGAAACACCATCTCTGCTGACATTTCCAATTTCACAGATTCAGCAAATGGGGATAGGATAGAATTTTTTTCTGATCAGATTTAAATTATTACTACAATACTATGACATCAAATCTTTTGCACCACTTCTGCTGCTTAGCATTATTGATCTTGTCTCTGTTGCAGGAAACAGAACTGGCAGTACCCAAAGGAATAAATTGGACTACCTCACATCATCTATTTTTATTGTGTTGAGCCACAGTCCATATTCCAGAAAAAACCCAGCTCAAAATTATTTTAAAGGCTGGTAAGCCTGTGTATTGGGTTTGAGCGGCAAGGTTTTGGTAGTGGAGGGGCTACAGGGGTGGCTTCTGTGAGAAGCTGCTAGAAGCTTCCCCCATAGCGAGTCCAGAGGAAGGCCATGAAATTGATCAGAGGGCTGGAGCACCTCTCCTATGAGAACAGACTGAGAGAGTTGGGGTTGTTCAGCCTGGAGAAGAGAAGGTTCTGAGGAGACCTAATTGCATTATTCCAGTACCTGAAGGGGCCCACAGGAAATCTGGAGAGGGACTGTTTACAAGGGCATGGAGTGACAGGACAGAGGGGAGTGGCCTTAACCTGAAAGAGGGTAGATTTAGATTAGATGTTAGGAAGAAATTCTTCACTGTGAGGGTGGTGGGGCACTGGAACAGGTTGCCCAGAGAGGTTGTGGAGGCCCCATCCCTGGAAGTGTTCAAGGCCAGGTTGGATGGGGCTTTGGGCAACATGGTCTAGTGGAGGGTGTCCCTGCCCATGGCAGGGGGGTTGGAACTAGGTGATCTTTGAGGTCCCTTCCAACCCAAACCATTCTGTGATTCTGTGTCTGATAGAGCCACTGCCAGCTGGCTCCAAGATGGACCTGCAGCTGGGCAAGGCCAAGCCCATCAGCAATGGTGGTAGTGCCTCTGGGGTAAGGTAGTTAAGAAGGGGAAAAGAGTCACCCAGAGCAATTGCAGCCAGAGAGATGAGTGAGATGTGAGAGGAACAACTCTGCAGACACCCAGGCCAGTGAAGAAGGAGGGGGAGGAGATGCTCCAGGCACCAGAGCAGAGATTCCCCCGCAGCCCATGAAGAAGACCATGGTGAGGCAGGCTGTCCCCCTGCAGTCCATGGAGTTCCATGGTGTAGCAGAGATTCCACCTGCAGCCCATGGAGGGCCCCACACTGGAGCAGGTGGAGGCACCTGAAGGAAGCTGTGACCCCATGGGAAGCCCACGCTGGAGCAGGCTCCTGCCAGGACCTGGGGCCCCATGGAGTGAGCAGCCCACGCTGGAGCAGGTTTGCTGGCAGGACTGGTGACCCCATGGGGGACCCACGCTGGAGCAGTCTGTTCCTGAAGGGCTGCACCCCGTGGAAGGGGCCCACACTGGAGCAGTTGGTGAAGAACAGCAGCCCGTGGGAAGGACTCACGCTGGAGAAGTTGGTGGAGGACTGTCTCCCGTGGGAGGGACCCCAGGCTGGAGCAGGGGCAGAGCGTGAGGAGTCCTCCCCCTGAGGAGGAAGGAGCGGCAGAGACACCGTGTGATGAACTGACCGTAACCCCCACTCCCTGTCCCCCTCTGCCGCTGGGGGGGGGAGGAAGGAGAGAAATGGGGAGTGAAGTTGAGCCCGGGAAGAAGGGAGGGGTGGGGGGAGGTGTTTTAAGATTTGGTTTTATTTCTCATTACCTTACTTTGATTTGACAGGTAATAAATTAATTTCCCCAAGTCAGTTCCTTTTTCATGCTTTTCTTTTTGAGTACTTGTAAGAGGTTTCAAGCTCACTGCCCTAGTCACTGAAGTCCTCTGGTTTCATGCAGGAAAAGTACAGGATATATAACAAAAGTTACTGCTTTCCCTAGCCACTTCAGTGAGCTTGGGGGGGTGGGGGGTGTAGCTTGTTAACTTTGCATGAAAGGAAGCCAGAGGAAGAGCAGCCCCTTCCACAGCAGCTCTCTCACCTTCCAGGTTCTTTTTTGTTCCACAGTAAAACAAGTGCTGTCCCCTTTGGTTATGTGAAAATGGCGAGGTACAGATTCTGATCAATTTTTCAGCATATGTATGAGAGGCAAGATTCAGGGGGAAAGGTAGTGGTTTTTACTGCAGCCATGCGCCTGGTGTCTCTTTTCCCCTGAGTCACTATGTCAGCACCGTACAGTGGTTAAGTGCACACGAAGAACCTGGAGTTATTATGGCATTTGGTATGAGGGCTTTTGGGCTCAGAGCAGATTGCTTGATATAGCACAGCAAGGAGAGGAATCCTTACATTCAAGGCTGGTTGTGTTCTCACAGGATAAAAACTGCCTTACTGAAAAAAAATAAAGCTGAAACCTCCCACATAACTAGTAGGTCTCCTTAATATGTTTTAGCTTCAATGAAACAGCATGTTTAATGAAGTCATTTAGTCAAAGTGTTCTCTCTAGTTTAACTTTTCATGCCTGCTGACACATCAAGAATACAAGTACAGCCAGTACCTGCACTGTAAGCCTAGTTCTTGCAGTATAAAAGCCTTCCCAGTAGAGACAGATCACCATTAGCTTATTTGACACGAGATACAGTGACGCAGGAAAGTGACATCTTAAAAATTCAACCTTACAACAGCATCCATTATTTGACTTTCAGCAGGTTTTGTACGTAAATTTTCTGTAAAACCACTTGCTTTGCTTCCTTATTCTTCAGGAAAACACAAAGGAAGCTGGCTAGAGCCTGCAGTTATGCACTACTGGCCGTCCCACTGCATATGCAAAACCAGACTTGCGGTGCAATTTTTTCTACGCTCCTTTGAATACCTGCCTTCCACTTAAAAAACACATAAGCAAAATCCAAGTTGCTAGGATTATGGAGCATGAAGTAATTTGTAGGAAGTAGTATAGCATTAATCACAGCATTTTTCCCTTTGAAAAAGATATAACCAAACCTTTTTTTCTTATATTTCCCCCAAATAACATGCCCAGTATCTACTTCCCCCAAAAGATGAAGATGCTGAGAAAGACAGGAAAGGAAAAAACGTATTTTTTTATAATGACAAGCAAAAACTCTCAAGGGCAAAACCACACAATAAGTAACAAAAAACTCATCCATGCTTCTTGGTTTCAGCACTTCTGTTACACTTTAAAGAATGCACCTCTCACCTGCAGGTATCCCCCGCTGCAGTCACTGAGATGCACTGCTGGGGGTGGGACTGGGGCACACAAGCCCCCTCCACCACCCCTAGCCACACGCTCCCTTTTGCTGGCAGTGGCAGTTTTCTCTGTGCCTGAGCTGACAAACCACAGAAAGGACCAGTCATTCACCTGTCAGATTAATTTACTGTCTGCTTAACTGTGGCAGTCTCTGGAGTTATGCACCCTACATTCATTAGCATTAAATAGCTAGCATTCGGTGGAAGAGTCCGGGAGATGTGTGTGTGACCCAAACTATAATATAAATGGGCTGCTCTGGATTGCCCACAGGTGTGGGGAGGGAAAAGCTAAATAAGAAAGGCAAGGTTCTCCCTCAAAGGTAATCCTAAATGAGTGCTAAATGAAGGTGTTGTGACTACCTCTGCTATGGAAAATGATGCTGCCCTTGGGATAAGACACAGAATATTCTGATGACTAAGTGGTATTTAAAAAAGCCCAAAAGTCTTTCTGAGGAACATATTCAGACAGCATCCTAGTCAAACTCTATTTTGGGAATATACATCATGTGTACAGAAAAATATACAGCTTCATCTGGAGGAGGTTGGTATTTTTTCCTCCTTTCCCCCTCCAGCAGAGGTAATGGCCGTGTGGTTGATTTGTTACACCTCACTGCTTGTTGCTGCTAGTGACAAGTAAGACAGCCGTGACTAAAGACTTTAAAGCACTCACTTTCTCTACCACCTTCCTCTGCTTAGTCCTCTCCTCTTCTGCTGATTTTTTACCCAGCCTCACTCCCTTTACTGGCATGTTATCTACCTCTTTTTCAGCCAGTTGGGTTCTGCCATTCCCAATTTGACATTATATTATCTATCCAGTGATCCACCTATGGCCTGTCATATTTCATACCCTCATTTTTTTCCTGCCTTTCGTTGTGTATGCAGATTATAAACAGATTTTTTTTTCCCCTGCTTGTGCTCTGACCAAAAATGTAAAAAACAGAAAAAAAGCCGACTCACTCTGCAAGTTCACATAAGCATGTCAGAAAATCTCAGTTTCTAAACTTAGGCCATCAGTCAAATTTACAAACTTGGGCTCAGCGCTTTACTAAGGCAGTCACTCATCTTCTGCCCCTCCCCAAAATGACTGGAGCAGAGTGAGCTTGCATCAGCAACTGTTGCATTTGTATTTGCCTGTAAGGTAGTTTGCACACATGAAACCTGAACTGCTCACAACAATCTCCCCTGAAGCAGAGACCCCACCAGTTCTATGGAATAGTTGCCTTTCTTGCTTTACGCACGTCCTAGAATAAATGCTGCCTTTTCCACTACCCTGACCTGTAGCGTAAGATTATTGACTTTTGTTGCATTTGTGATCATTGCAGCCCCAGATCCTTTTGTGTGGTATCTCTGCCCACCTGAGTATTTGTCATATGGAGACATTTATTTGCTTCTTTTTTCTATTGATAGTATATTGCTATTGTCTTACAAAATTTCATACTGTAAGGTTTTGGAACAACTCTCCATTTTTGTCAAAACCATTTTGAATTCTGATCCTATCTTCCAGAATGCTTACAAACCTCACCTTTGTTTTTGCCATCTCGGATTTTATGGCTATATTCTGTCTTGCTTTAATCATTCAGTTATGGAGTTCAGTGGCCTTCGATCACTAGGAGCTGCTATTCAAAACAAATAAAAGGGAATAAAATATTTCTTGCAAAGTCTAGATGCATTTTTCATTAATCGTAACCTCTGTGTATGAGTGCAATCATACATTTTTATTCATGTTTAATTTGCCTTACTGTATGAATTGCTGACTCCAGTGAACATTGTAAGACATTTTAAATGTCTATGTGTAGACTGTCTACTAAAAGCTCTGCAAGCTTAATGCTTGAGACTTTTTTGGTTAGTGTATTTTGTGCTCTTTCACAGATCTGAATTAACATTCTCTCCTTCATTTAAAACGTGCTGGGTGTGCTTGCATTCACAGAGGAAAAATATGGATTGTTTTATATGTGGTTTGAGGTTAAAGATCTGACCAAGTCTGTCAGGAAAAGCTGTTTTTCACTTGCTGGCTGCACCTGTTAATTATACTACAGATATTTCATAGTTTGTGCATTCTGCTTTTATATGGCTCATTCTTGCATGTCTCTCCCATGAGTTCCCTCATTTAATAATCCAGATAGCCAGGTGTCCTCACATCTATCACTTTCTCTACAATTCATCTCCTCAGCATCTTCCAATATTAATTCCCTAACAAATACTAAAAGCCAACAAATATATATACAGCATGATAGTATGGCATATGTGACCAATACGCACTACCTCCTGGGGAAAGCTGACTTACATGATATAGAGAGACATGAGACATTTCTCACTATTGCTGGAGAAAGCAAGATAATCTCCTGAGGGCTGCTTACAGCTTCTTTTGTGTTTCCATCTGTATTCAGTTATTGCCTACACTGCATACAAGTGAAGATTGCTGTAGTTTATTCTGAAGTGGCAGAAATAACCTCATGAGGTTATAATTAATTTCACCTCATCACACAGTAGAACTTTAGTCTTCAAGGAACAAGGACATTACCCCAGATCCATCCAGTCTACAATTAGAGATTATATGGGTGAAGAGCCTATCTAACCAAAGCCCTTTCGGTAGCCCATGGAAACTACCTTTTACTTATTTTTCTGTCTGTAAACAGCATAGGACTGACACAATCTTAAGACATATATTTCTGCTAGGCACCTAATGTTAAGTAGGATGAATCTGAGTCTACATCTTCAACTTTTCTGTGATGGTCAAGTAAATTTAATGGCCAATTTGCCCTTGCTGCTGTGATTAACAATTTATGATCAGTGTGTTTATTATTGAATAACTAAGAGGATGTAAGTCCTAATTTTTATAGGAGCATTCAGGAAGAAGGCACTAAAACTCTGCATGTTTCCTCATTACTCAGAAATATTCTAGATGAGCTTATGTGACTTGTCTAATTGCTGCTATGACTACTTCCCATGCAGTAGAGGACTAGAAAACACGATGATAACAGACTAATTTTGAATCCTCTAGCCATCCCATGAAAATTCTCAACTGACTTTCACTAAATTCAGGATAATCAAATGACCTGGACAGAATTCTTTCAGCCCTTGAGCATTTAAAACACTGACAGCCAATAAAATACCAGTAAGATATCCAATGTCAAGACACTGATCTGTGGCAAGATCTCCAGAGATGTAAAACCTATGACAGAAAAGAAAAAGTCATAAAAAGAAGTAGGAGGAAGAAGACAGGAGGGCAGTGTCTTATGTGTGGAAAGGAGATAGCTACATTATTCTAAGGACTTTTCCTCTTCTTAATTCTCAAGCCTACTTCAACTGAAAATCAGACAAGTTCTGTGATTGTAGAAATGATTTATGCATATACATACAGCTTCACTGTATTTCTATTCTCTCTCTAACTGGCATATATTGGATTTTATTCTGTTTTCTCCACAACTAAAAAGGTGCACAGTAAACTACTGGGTACACTAACACTCGAGTCAAAGATTTCAAGTGCAACTACAGTTGCTTAAAAATCCACATTAGTGTTTGCCAAGAGTTGTGAATAGGACTGCATTCATGCTTAAATGCACGCACACATGTTGGGGGGGTTTCACTACTTGAGGTTGGACAGGATGTTATCTTTCTTCAAAGAAGAGGGAAAACAGAATAGTCGTTGAAAACTGGGAAAACCTAGAAAAATGTTTGACAATGGAACTTCTTAGCAAAGACGAAGGTTTGACACAATAGACCTTCTTAGTAAATGGGAAGGTTTCAGAGACTTCTGGCCTGTTAAATTCCTCCCCCACTTCCTTTGGCAGAAGTCCAAAACCCACAAGAGAGGTACATTGTTTGTAAGTGACTATCAAAGTATACTGAAATCTGTGACCTTTCTGAACTCTGTAAGTACCTTTTTAGCTTGTAAACGGGAGTTTGGAGTTAAAAGCATGACCAGCAGTTGATGCTTAGCCCTTGATCAGTTTGCAGGTAATTTATACCAAATCCCTGTTCATGCTGACTCCAGTGAACACCTTAAAACATTTTAAATGTCTCTGTTTACACTGCCTACTGAAAGCTCTGCAAGCTTAATGCTTGAGACTTTTTTGGTTATTGTATTTTGTGCTCTTTCACAGATCTGAAATAACATTCTCTCCTTCATTTAAAACATGCTGGGTGTGCTTGCATTCCCAGAGGACAAATTGAGGTGCTGCTCCCTTCTGCCTTTTGTTTGGTTTACGAGCACGCAAAATTATTGTGACTATGGAAATGCTTTGTTTAAAGAGTAGAAAAAGATGGCCGAATACAATAAAATACAATACATTCAGGTTTCATTATACTTCCTGAGCCCAACACTGGCTGTGGATGCTGGACTGCAGACCAGGTATTCATGTGAAATCTCATTAGCCTAACATCTGCGTGTGTGACGTGGTCTCTGCAGATGTATTACTAAAGCACTACAGCTAGCTGTAATCTCATGAAACACAGCAAAGCCATCTAATACTTTTATACATTAGTGACCATAAAGAAACAGATCTTCATGAAAAAACTATTTTTGTACCTCTGCTTTCTCTTAACTGCAGCCAGAAATAAGTAAAATTTCAAGCACTGATCAAAGAAAGTGCTTATAGTGGAAAATTCTTTAACTAAAGGAATTTATTTGTATTTTAGAAAAGCTCCCAGATGTTTGAACCCCACCCTGAACTCCCAAAACAAAAAACCTAACAGCTTCTAGTCAGTTGAAATAACGCATTTTGACAAATTCAACTTTTAAAATGTTTTATATTTCATCTTAAAAAAAGCAAAGTAGTAGCTTCAAAACAGAACAAAAATAGAAATTTTCCTGAAATTGAAATTACATTTGTTGACATTGTAGTCTGTCTTTGTGAAACAAAACTGTCACAATTTGAAAAAGGATTACATTAAATCAATAGGGGGTTATTTTTTAATCGGAAAGGTGTTAAAAAGAATATTTCTTAGTTGTAATTTAGAGTCATAGAAAAGGTGTGATAGCTGAGGTAACAGTTATAGGATTTCCCTGACTCCACTGTCATGGGGGACTTGGTGGGATGAGGACAAGCAGAAAGTGCCTCCTTTTTCTTGGGGCAGTACATACCCTAAGCTGTGTGCTAAGGATATAGTGGATACATAAAATAATGAATCTTTATAACAGATATACACGGATATAATATACACACAAAACTCCTGTTCCCTTTATGAATACACCATGACCAATTCCCTACAAATATATTTGACAAAAGTCTTTATTAAGTTTAGTTCTGCATAAGTACACTCCACACATGAAAAAAAAAAAAATCATCTAACTATTACCTATTTTCTTTCTCATCCTTTTTTAAAGTGTGGATAGAGGTGTGGATTTCTCAGGGGCTCCATTCAAACTACCATCATCTGCTATCAATGAAACACCATGCACTGGAACACCCCAGTTTCTTGGCAGGCCACTACCACACCTTGTGAAATTGGGATCTCAGAAACGTGGGAAGAAACATGAATAAGGTAGTGCAAACTACTGCTTCTACATTCAGTGATTCATTACTGTTTGGGGCCTGAATGAAGATCTTACCCGCTGAGAGCAGCTAAGTGGTGCCTGCTGGATCTACATCTGTGGTTCCATGGCACTGGGAAGTCTCTCAGTTACTTAAGCAGAGTTAAATTTGGGGAACAAGAATTTAAAGAAGTTAAATTTTGTTTCATGTGCTGTGCCTAGTTTCACAAATTTTGGTCTCCGAGTGAACACACTCTTCAGTATAATTTAAAATAAAGAATAAGGTCATATTTAAAATTAGCTTATGCCCAAGGGCACAGACCATTCTGCACACTGATTAGAAGTGTGGTGTGCTCTGGCTTTGAGTCTTCAGGTTTTTGCATGCCTGATAAAGCAAAGACTCAACTGAAACTTTTCCAGTGGCAGCCACAACATCAGCCTCTTCCCATTGAATTCTTTGGAATGCAGGATGAAGTACAGCCTCTGTGATACCTTTCTTCCTCCACTGGTATTACAGTGTCCCTCCACTATCCAGTACCTTATTTTCTGAAAAATAGTGGTCTGGTAGCTTGGACATCTCCTACCTCTCTCACTAAGGAATGGCATCAAAAGGTTTTTAAAAAGCGAGAAAGACTCTCTTGCATTCAGTTGCATGTCTCATTTTCGTCAAGCTAAAAGGAAAGAAAAACAATTTAGCATATTTTTCTATTATATGGCATTGAAAATTTTATCTATTATCTACCAGCAAGTAGTTGCATTAGTAATATTAATTTAGCAATAATGACATTCCTTGTGATTTGCTTTTTGGGTGAGAAATATGATATCCAGGAATTCCAGCTTGCTCTCATGTAATCTCCCTCACAAAGTAGAACAAAGAACAATTGTGTGAAGCACAATGACCTCAGATGTTTGAAAGCTCTCAAGCTATTTATGAATGTGGAGTAGAGAGACTACGCATGCATTCATGATGAGGAAACCTTGACCAGAAAGAGCCCATTTTAGTTGTGATTTTTTTTTCTGTGAGGAAGCTTTAGCAGAAAATAAAAAGTATAAGTAGTGTGATACTCAAGTCAAAGACAGGCACACTCATTTTTGCATTACTTCTGAGAGAGCATCACACTTCCTCAGAGATTAGTGAGAGCAGACGTGACATGCAGTGTGTATGTCCTTGAGAAAATTCATGCATATTACTATGAGAAGCTCTTGTACACCTGTATCAGTGGAGATCCAAAATAATAAAGAGATATCTCCTAGCATTACTGTAATAAAAACAGATTACTTTGATTTGTGAACTGGCAGCTCTGTTTATCCAAGGAAAAATAACAATATATTATTTCTTATTGGTAAGTAACCTGCATCTGTATGTGGTTTACTGTCAAACAAGGGATTGCATACCAAATTACCCATGGCAAATAAGCCGTGATGTGTCCACTCCCCAGATAATAGGTGCTAATTTGTCTGTGATTGTGTGTATGCATGCATGTCTGGATAGCAATCTGTTCTACAGACTGACAATATTTAAAGGAGAATGTGTGGGCTGGACCAAAACAACCGTCTGTGCTGCACACCTTTGCCACTCAACTGCTGTCAAATAATAATAAAAAAAAAGTAAGCAAAGAAAAAGCACATCTTGCAGTTTTAACTATACTTCTGTGATTCACAGTATCTGCAGTCAAATGTGTAATCATCACAGTTGTTATGTTATAAAAAGCAACCTCTCGCATAACCTCCAACCTGATAATTACTTCACCTCTAGGCATTTTAAATCACAAAAAACATGATTTTATTCAGACTATCGGGAAACAGGAATCACCAGGAAATTTTGCACTGGAAAGAGATAGATGCGGTGAAGGTCAGAAAATATTATGGGAATGTTATACGCAGAAGCAAGTGTCAGAGACATTAGGAAGTGAAATAATAGATGCTTGGTAATTTCAGTCCAGAGGAGGACAAATTTGGATGCGTTCCTTTTGTCTACATTAACAAGAAGTTTTCAAGGAGAGTATACTAAGAAAGTAAGGTAGACCCTGTATGTAAGAACTGTGTATAATTAAAACTAGGTAAAAACTAAATTCTGAAGTTACATCTCCGTGTATGCTTTTGTTGATTACATAAACCAAAGCTACTGTGATTTATGATGTCAAAGGGACCTAAGAGAGTGCAAGACCCCTCGAACCTATGCTTGCTTTTTATACACAATACCTTAAAAATAATTTTGGAAGTACTGTAGACTACATTTCAAGGTTTTGAATGGGGTGTTGTTGATTTTTTACTTCAAAGAATATGAAAAATACGTCAGCGACATGCACAGTGGGATCAAGTGCACCCTCAGCAAGTTTACTGACGACACCAAGCTGTGTCGTGTGGTCAACGTGCTGAAGGAAGGGATGCCGTCCAGAGGGATCTTGACAGGCTGGAGAAGTGGGTCCATCTGAACCTCATGAGCTTCAACAAGGCCAAGTGCAAGGTCCTGCACATGCGTCGGCGCAATCCCAAGTATGACTATAGGCTGGGCAGAGAATGGATTGAGAGCAGCCCTGAGAAGGACTTAGGGGTGTTCGTGGACAAGCAGCTCAACATGACCCAACAATGTGTGCTTGCAGCCCAGAAAGCTAGCTGTATCCTGGGCTGCATCGAAAGAAGCATGGCCAGCAGGTCAAGGGAGGTGATTCTGCCCCTCTACTCCGCTCTGGTGAGACCCCACCTGGAGTACTGCATCCAGCTCTGGGGGCCTCAGGACAAGACAGACATGGAGCTGTTGGAGTGAGTCCAGAGGAGGCCACGAAGTTGATCAGAGGGATGGAGCACCTCTGCTATGAGGACAGGCTGAGAGAGTTGGGATTGTTCAGCCTGGAGAAAAGAAGGCTCCGAGGAGGAGATCTAATTGCAGCTTTCCAGTACCTGAAGGGGCCTACAGGAAAGATGGTGAGGGACTGTTTATCAGGGCCTGTAGTGACAGGACAAGGGGTAATGGGTTTAACCTGAAGGAGGGTCGATTTAGATTAGATGTTAGAAAGAAATTCTTTACCGTGAGGGTGGTGAGGCACTGGAACAGGTTGCCCAGAGAGGCTGTGGATGCCCCATCCCTGGAAGTGTTCAAGGCCAGGTTGGATGAGGCTTTGGGCAATGTGGTCTAGTGGAGGGTGTCCCTGTCTGCAGCAGGGGGGTTGGAACTAGATGATCCTTGATGTCCCTTCCAACCCAAACCATTCTATGATTCTATGATTCTATGGGATGAAGTTCCGTGATGCTTTCCTTACCTTTCTGAATAAAGGTGATTTTATGTTTAAAATAAAGAACTCTGATTTTTGCATAAGTTGAAAGTCACTGACAGACTTCTTACAAAAAGTCATTCACTTTGTACCTTATAATATCACTCAAAGCATGCAGTAATCATCTTCTGTTGTTACTGCTATTGCACATGAAGTCCTCTCTGAAGCACCATAGCTAAGTTAAGAAAGAGAAGGAATATTTCAGGTCTTAGAAAATGAAAACACGGGTACAGAATGACAACAAACACCACTAGAGACTCTAGAATAGCATCTGGTAATCGCAATTGCTACATTTCCAGTAGTGCCTAGTTAGCAGTCAGTCTTAAACTTCATTTAGGAGCTACATCCAGAAAGTCTTACAGTCCCACCATGTGTATCTTCATTATGAACATACAGTGATCTGGTAACTGGATACGATACAAGATAATAACTTTCAAATACAAATTTCAGTTCTCAACAGACAACAGTTCTTTTAAAGCTGCATTTTATTTCCAGTTTATTTCTGGATTCTCCTTTAATCATACACCATCCCAGGAGTGTATGTTGGCATATGGTGACTCCACCAAAGCCTTACAAAACAGAGATGCTGTGACTTTACTGAAGTATCAAGGACATGAACTGCACCAAGATTTAAAAATGGGGAATGTAAGTCATACCCCTCATATCTGAGAAATGACGTCTAAGGTAATACTAAGTATTATAGATAGAAGATGAACTGGTTAAACAAATGCTACTGACACCTTATCCTTACTTATCTGTTGTCAATTGCTGAAACAAAAAAAGCAAAAAAAAGCAAAAAAAAAAAAAAGCTCTTATATGAAATACAGTCAAGTGTTGCTTCTAGGCATTTACTAGTTTAACATCTGTTTAATGTTAAGCTGCCAAAGAAACACACACATGAAATTGCCGAAGTAACTTGGGCTCCAGATGAGCTTACTTTAAAATGTTTACTTTCCAGAGTGTAACACACAAGTTAGGGAGCAAGTCTTCACCTCCTCATTTGGAAGTAAGGCATTATAATGTTATCATTAAAACTGTTAAAAAATATAAACCACTATTTTCCTCTTTTCTCCTTACCATTAAAAATATAAACTGCCATTGTCTCCTTTTTTCATTTGAAATTGTGTATTTTTCACACAGCTCTCTACAATATTTTAGTCAATACAATTGATAACATTTTTAAATGCCTGACAAGGTTTTTTTGTTTGGTTGGTTTTGTTTTGGTTTTTTTTTTTTTAACCAAGATTAGCGTTCAATGCATTTTCATGCTACACTGCAAAACTTCCTCTGTTTTGCATCCTCAGAAATCTGTGTTTTATGAATTCACAAAGAAATAGGCAGATAATCATATTAGGACATGAGGACGTGGGAAAAAAGGCTAAAAGCAAAAAAAATCTTCTCCTTGCACATCACTTCTACCTTTTGAAGTAGTATGGTCTCCATGACCGTAGGATTTCAGTACATTGCACTTTTTGATGTTTCTAGTCATTGGCACAGGAAATCACTATTTTCCCTGCTTTACTTTCCATGAGTGGATATATAGAGATCTGCAAAGGTAGCTGAGCGCCTCAATTTTGTATGAAATCAGTAATCTTACGCCTTTGAGAACTGAACTTAGCAGTACATAGTACAGCACAGATATGAACCCAGATCTCTTAGGTGGCAAGCTAGTACCCTACCAAGAGGTCTATGCTGCTTTATTCCATAAAATGCCAACAATTAAGTAAAATAGCTCAGAAGCCTTTCTCCAGCCTGAGAGCAAGAGGCATGGCTCAGCTTATGATAACGCAATCAAATTCTCTTTCCCTAAAAGACCAGCTGTGTTCACACTGCTCAGTGGGAACCATCTCTGGTCCTTGCTAACCCTTGAACAGTGTGCCTGGGTGTCTGTAAGGATGCTAGCTGGTGTGGATCAAAAGCATGCTATTGTGCAGACTAGCAACTAAACAATGATTACATGACACTACTTGGGCCTATGCCCTGACTGTATTTAATATGCTGGTGTAGATACAGCAAACTACAGCAGTTAAAAACCTTCTAAAGGTATCAGTATACAAGAAAAGGAGTAAGACTGGGAACTTCCCTTGCTTTGGCCTCTGTGTATAGCACCACACCCAGACTATTTTCTGTTAAACTCTGTACAATGGCTATCATGTCTCTGTATGCAAAGAACACGAATAGCAAACACCTTTTCTCTCCTCCCTCCTGCCCCTCAACACACGTACACATGCTTCAAAACTCAGTTCTCAGGAAAAACAAAACAATTCTGTGAAACAAGCCAATTCAAAGTAATACAATGAATCCGCCAAAATAACCTGTAAGAATGACGAGGAGGAAATGATTTCACTTTTTGCTTTAACCAGGGGGTGCTCTTGCATAACCTGTTCACTGTGCACAACAGCTCAGTTCCAGTCCCATGCAAGGCAGTTCTGAGAACACAGTTTGAGGGAGAGGTTGTTCAAAACCCCATGTTCTCCAGGAGTCAAGAAAAACTTTTCTCTGTTTGTGCTGAAGTGTTTTAAAGTGCTTATGAAAGGCACACAGGAGGGTGGTCTACAGACAAGCGTGAGCCTGGAGCTGATAACTCTGTATTCAGAGCTAAGGCTCATAAGGAGCTACAGTGTTTCTGGTTATGAACATGTATTACAGCTTAGTGGCTTAGATCCTATGAACCCTTGCTTGACTCATCTGAATACTGCTTGTTTTCTGATTGCATTTGATTCAAACGTTGCTGAAGTTAATTGACTAGGCTGACCAGCTGGATCCACTACCTCTATTAAAAATTGAATTTATTAGATGAGACTAATCATAGGGTTGGTATTCTGTCCAAATGTCTCCATTACGCTGCAGGAAATGCAGTATGCATTCGGCATCCACACTGAGAAATGAGGATTATCAACCTTGTCAAGAATATGGTTTTAAGGATTTTGAAATAGCCACTAAAATCATGAATGCAAAGACACATGCATGTAGGAATTTATGAAAATGCACATTTTAAACAAGCTACTCCAGCTCTCGGAGGCATGTTTGAACACCGCAATGTCCCCTGCCCTCTCACCAGGAGGTACAGCGCAGCAGGCTGACACAGAGCTCTCAGTACTGCTACGCCAGAGCAGTGCTGCCACCCTTATGTCCAGCCACTAAACCATAATCCCATTTGCTTTCTTAACCTCTCTAATCCTTCCAATCTCCTGCAGGAAGGTCAGTTCAGTGAAACCTGAAGGGCGTAGGTCTTTCGTCCGAGATTTTGGGAATGAAGGAGCTAAGGACCAGGGATGCTAATGTTACCTCACACAACTGCAAAGAGATGGGGATAAAATGAGACATCCCCTTAAGCGACCTCTTATCACTCCAGGAAGAGTTCTAGGAAAACAAATGACCTTTAATCATTTTGAAAACTACAAGTTTATTCCTTTATATGTTACAAGGTCCTGCTGTCCTTAAAGGAAAATTATTTCCTTCAAGTACTTAGGAATATATTAGGCAATGGGCAGCAACAAATTGCTTTAGCTTCTTTTGTAAGTTCCTTCATTGATTTCTGAGGTGATTAACTGTTTGTAAATTACTTATAAATACACTCATTACTGTGAAGATTACTCATGACAAGATCCAAATCTGACTGCAGTATCCAGCTATCTCTCAGAATATCACAATGATTCTCCTCTGGGGACAATACTCTGACACATTATCATAAATTCAAAGGAATACATAAAAAGCATAAATCAAGCCATGCCTTTTCTGCTTCTATTGCTTGTCACTGCCACCCAGCAGGTGAATTAAATATCTCAGAGATGTTTAGAGGCGTCTTAAAGATTCCTGGATCAGGAAAAAAAGAAGAACCAATATGAACCATTGTCCAAGGTGAAACAGAACAATATCTGTTAGGGGATTTGAAATAATGCAGTACATTTGTATGGAATTATTAACTTTGATTTTTCTGAACTCCATTTTTTCTTGTCAGGACCAGAAGATGATCTGATAGAATGTAGTCAACCTACTTTCTGTGCTGTTAGGACAATTAAGTGAAAGGAGAAAATTAAAGGAAAATCTGAAAAATTGCATTCCTGTGTGATCTCCAGGTTCATGTTTCTGTCTCAGAGTGGCTATTAGCTTAATGTATTCCATTAATGATTGAAAGCCAAAACAAGCTAGGTAGTTTTAGATAAGCACTGATCCAGAATGACCTTTCAGGAGTCCCTCAAAATTCAGTGTTGGGGTTCTGAAATAAAGATTCATCTTTATGTCAGGTTCCTTAACATTTATGAATTAGTAATGTGTTCAAAGTGAATGAGGTTTTGATTTGGTGTGGGATGGCACTGGGACATGCATGTGAGAAGCCAAATATTTTCAGCTCCCATTATCTTTAAAAGGAACAATGATTCTCAGCTCTGTCTGCAGATGTCCAAAGATCTCTATGTATTTAATGTAGAAAGAATCAAAAGGCTAAAATTACCGTCATCTTGTGTCTAAAACCACATTATTTAAACCCTACAGTGCCTACAGAATACTGATGGATGCACACTTCTGTGATGATTTTTGTAAATATTACAGATAGGCAGAATATTTTGCATCTATTTCTTTGAAGAATTGTGTTCAGCTCAAAATGATTGCTATTGCTCTCACTTCTTTTATGAATGTTGTTATAGATAGCATTTTTGCATTGTGTTGACTACCCATCCAATTCCTGAACAGAGGAAAATGATGGGCTGTTTAAGATATGCAATCAGAGTTGCATATGATCTACAGAATAAAAATTATTCTCTGATGAAACTTGAGAATGATTTCAAACAAGTTTAAGAAATATATTTAATCTTAAAAAAAAAAAACCCAACAGATTTAGATTAAAGTAAAAAGTAAATGGAAAACACAAATGCTATGCCATGAAGTACAGCAAGTTAATGATAAATGGAGGATTCTAATAATCTCTGTCCTTACCAATCATTTTTTTTATTTATTTATTTTTTTTTTTAGATTTCAATACTGTCTGTCACCGTATCCTTCTGGACAAAATGTCCAGCATACAGCTTGAGAAAAACATAGTGTGATGGGTGAGCAACTGGCTGACAGGTCGGGCCCAAAGAGTTATGGTAAATGGGGTTACATCAGGCTGGCAGCCAGTTTTAAGCTCAATTTTAGGGCCCGTTCTCTTTAATGTTTTCATAAATGACTTGGATGTAGGACTAGAAGGTGTTGTGAGCAAATTTGTGGATGACACCAAATCGGGAGGAGCTGTTGATTCCATTGAGGGTGGAGAGGCCTTGCAGAGAGATCTGGACAGATTGAAGAACCGGGCAATCACCAACCGCATGAGGTTTAACAAGGGCAAGTGCCAGATTCTGCACCTGGGAAGGGGCAACCCTGGCTATACATACAGACTGGGTGATGAGACACTGGAGACCAGCCATGCTGAAAGGGACCTGGGGGTCTTGGTCAACAGCAAGTGCCCAGGCTGCCGGGAAGGCCATCCGTATCCTGGGGTGCATCAAGCACGGCATTGCTAGCCGGTCTAGGGAAGTGATTGTCCCACTCTACGCTGCACTGGTGCAGCCTCACCTCGAGTACTGCGTGCAGTTTTGGGCGCCACAGTACAAAAAGGACATAAAACTATTGGAGAGTGTCCAAAGGAGGGCAACAAAGATGTTGAAGGGTCTAGAGGGGAAGACATATGAGGAGAGGCTGCAGTCCCTTGGTTTGTTCAGCCTAGAGAAGAAGAGACTGTGGGGAGACCTCATCGTGGCCTACAGCTTCCTCACGAGGGGGAGCGAAGGGGCAGGCGCTGATCTCCTCCCTCTGGTGACCAGCAATAGAACCCGAGGGAATGGAATGAAGCTGCAACGGGGGAGGTTTAGGTTGGATATCAGGAATAGGTTCTTCACTGAGAGGTTGGTCAGGCAGTGGAACAGGCTCCCCAGGGAAGTCGTCACGGCACTGAACTTAACTGAGTTCAAGAAGCGTCTGGACAACGCTCTCAGTCATATGCTCTGATTCGGCTGGTCCTGTGTGGAGCCAGGAGTTGGACTCAATGATCCTTATGGGTCCCTTCCAACTCAGGACATTCTATGATTCTATGATTAATTGCTTTTATATTCATTTTATGAAAAATACCATAGTAAAAATATGACTAATGGCAAAGAAATTTGGGCTGGGTTTAGGGGAGGTATGGGAGGAAGCAATATTTGGGGTTTTGTGCTAGCTACTTCATTAAAAAGAGATTTTTGTATTAGAAAGCTGACTTTCAAAAACCCCAAGAAATGTAATTCAATCTGCATTGGAAGTTTTCTTGCATAACTTATCCTTGTTTTCCTTATGTGCACAATTTGAACTTTTAACCATTACACAGATTAATTTATGACTTAAGCTAGTATATAGAACTGCAAATTTACCTATCATATCAATGCCTTTGTATTAAGTTTTGCTATCTTAAACAGATTTCATTATCTCCCCATTGTACATGAGGTATGTTTGTAATGAATGCAAACTGTGAGGACTTGTGTCTAAGCAAACAGACTCTCCTGAAAGAATAAAGTGTGTGTGGCTTCCTTGACTGTAGTTAATTGCTGTTCATTCCTTTTGGCAGTGGTTTCTTTATTGTTAGCTTTTTGGGAAGCTTTTATCAATAATGTTTTCTCTATTTGCCTTGGAATAGGAACGTGTCTAGGAATAAGTCCTCTCATGCTCTTTCTAAGCCAATTTTAGTCCACCTAATAGTGAAACAATTCAAAGAATTACCTCTACCATCAGGGCTAACTTAAAAAGCAGTGTGAGGCTCCAACTTCTTTCTTTCCTGCACAGCTCTTTTTTGTTTTATTTTTGTCTTTTATTTGATACTGTAGTCTCACTAGATGCAACTACTAAATTGCTATGAATGAGAATGTATTGAAAGGCTTAGAACTCTGTTTGGGAAAATATTACCAATTTTTTTTTGTTTTTAACTAAGGGATTTGCTGTTCAAAATTCAAATTCTTGCAGCTTAAAGCAGTTTCCAGTATAGTTGCTTACTGACCAAATTTCCTGCAGAGTGCCGTCCCTGCTCTCCAGCAGCACACTGGCTATCAAGGAGGGGCCCAGATGTCCTGCATGGCTCTGGCCCTGACCCCAGAGCAGGCTGGGCCCTGAGTACGGGGCTACAGCCCACTGGGCCAGCTGCACCAGCCAGCAACTTATTCCCCTTCTCCCGTGATTTTAAATGTCCCCAGAAAAATTTCCAGAAAGAATTTTAAAATTCTTGGTTTTCTCTTCCAAACATCAAAATCCCTTGCAAACTGGACTCACCTGTGCAGTTTGAGGCTGAAAGGGTCTGCTGTTTCTGATTTCATCAAAGCACAGCCCATGTCAGTGAGGGAATGCAAGGAGAAGGCTCAGCCTGGGCACAGGGCTGCTGATCTTGTTCTTGCTATGGTGGTAAGGAGTCCCTTTTACTCAGAGTCAGTCAACCTTGCTTGTGTTTTTGCACAGTAGTTCAGTGACAGCAGGTAGGGAGGCTTTTAGCCTGGTGGCTAAGGTACTCCCAGGCCTGAGAAATGGACCTTTGACCTCCTTAAGGTAATTTAAACCAGATCTACCATTTCCCAGGCAACTTTCTACAGTAATCACTGGACTTCTGTAAGAAAAGGCAGGCATACGTTGATCATTAAAACTGTGGAAACATTATTTTATTTGGAAAAGTAGTACTATTAGTGTGTAACATTCTCCAAACACCTCTGCTCAGCTGGGTCTCTTAAAAAATTAGGTAAGGAATACTTATGGAGATATTTATACTGTCTAATTTTGGCCTTTGGATTTAAATGTTTTAAACTGACCTTCACTGGCAGCAATTTCTCTCCATTGACTACAAGAGGAAGTTTAGCATGCAGCTTTGATCCCCTGAATTATACCTTTATTATATGCTTAAAATCAAGAGTAGGACTAACCGCTCTGGATTCTGAGTCTCACTGAGGGAGCTGGCACATTGGTGAGATCGGGGTCTTTAAGAATGTGCACAGAAACAGAACTGTGCCTGGAAAATGTCTCAGGCCAGTGGAGTGCCTTCAGGTCTTGCTTTGAGGGGATCTGAGTGTGGAGCAAACAATCCAGAAGAGATTGGAATGAAAGTCTGACCATAACTAGGAAATGATATAAAGTCTTCCTACTTGATAATGATTTCCCACTGTAAACAGAATGCCATTCAAATCATTTGCTATCTTCTCACAAGTGCCAAAAATTTCAGCAAAAGACAAACACAAAAATGGACCAACAATACATAACAATTCTACTGCCTGTCGTTATGCTATGTAGAAGCTGAAATGGGGTAACAGCTAGATGCTGACTCCCCATAGGACTTTGCATCTGACAGACTGTTTCAGGTAGAAGAAATTCAGACACTACAAAATAAGCAATTGTGCAAAGGCTTTGAGGGATGCTTCTACCTTTGTGTAGGTGCCTGCTTCAAAGCGCCTGAACACCCTCCAACTAAAAGAGCACTGCTGTTGTCCTACCTGCTCTGAAGACTTCATCCTATGCTAATAGTGTCATGTAGACTGTGGCAGGCACTAGACATTGTGCTTAGTCAAGATGATAAAAACAAGTTTTAGGATAGATCTGGAAAGCACATACACGGCAAAGCATGGAAAAGCATATGTTCTTGCAAAATGTCAGGATTAACCACTAATAATTTTAATGTAGTATAATAATAATTATAATACACAGAGAAGCCCCTTCTCGGTGTGTGTAGACTTGAAACTGAAACAAGTGGGAAGCCTGTCTGAGTAAAGGAAGTGACCCAGATCGAACTACATGCTAGCTATCAGGCCGTCAGTCCCTGAAGTATTCCAAACAGTCAGTGAAGGCAACAGGAAGTTCTGGATCACAGCAGTAACCCTGAAAACAAAGATGTGTGCAAAATGCACTTACCGTATTACTGTAACATTAGTGCATGCCTCCATGATTTAACTGCACAGTTTTAAAGATCTGCTCACCACCCACCACAAGGTAAAATATCTGTATTGATTACAGCATGGCAGTAAGTGCTGTTGTTACTGTTGCCATGGTTCCCTTCCCACTACATAGCATCATGCCATTTACACTTTTAATTAAATACATTTCTCCAAGGGAGTTCTGATTACAAGGATAAGACAAAGGTTGATGCATTAAACTGGTCCAGGGTGATTACTTACATTCTCCACATCATTAACATCAGTGCTTTCAGTGTCAGTCTGGTAAAACCGGCAAAAAATAATGAAAGATCCTCTTACGAGAAAAAAATAATTTTTATATTCCTCTTTCTTTCATCAGTTTCAGGGCCTTCAGAAGCCTTTACAGTTTCTTTCCTCCCTTATAATTATTTAAAAGAGGATCTTTTTTTCTGTTTACAGGTATCATTATTACTTGGTTATCTGAATTATTCTCATATCTTGATAAATGCACAAAGACCTCAGTAAAAACTCGTCTGTTTACTAAACTTTTTAAATTATGGAGCCAATTCTGAGCACATTAAGAAAATGACAGGGGAAAACTCTGAAACACCTAAGAGAATAAAACAGATTACAGCCTGTATAACTATAAAAAGATCAGTGGCTGTAATAATGCTTCAAACTGAAGGGATTCAAGCACCCTTTAAAAAGTTTTGACATTGCCTGCTTATTCATCTGTCTTAGCTCTGGGTTACAGGTTTCAGACAGAAAATTTCTGGAAAAAAAAAAATCTGGAAAAATTACAGACAGTGAGATCAGATGGAATTGGGAAAAGGTTATTTACCCAGTTCTTCATTAGCAGTAGAGCTACATTGCCAAGGTCTGGAATACAGTTTGAGTTTAAAGATGTCTACTGATACTATCTCATTTAAACAGTTTCAAGAACAAAGACAGTTCTAAAAAGCCAAAGATTATATCATTCTTCTAGTGTACAAAAAGCCCTGGTGTTCAGTTGTAGAGAACTAACAACTGGAGTCAGAGTCTTCATCTAAACATACTGTTTCACTAGAGTGAAATTTGTTTTGAAGAGACAGATCAGTTGCAAGAAATATTTTCACAAGAAGGTTTAAGAGGTTGTGGTTCCTCTAGGCATTTCCAACCAGAAGTGAGAGAGAACCAGACTGAAAATTTGACATGTGCTAGCCAAGGACAGGTATTTTGAGGCAATCATTAGTAAATATATATTTGAAAGATGTCATTTTTTGTTCCAGAACTGAAGTTTCAGAAGAAGTCATGAAAGAGAATTTGGTTCTACCAGCCTATTCTACTAATGCTTATTAATGTTTGGATCACATGCACCAGAGCCTTACGTTGCAGTGTACACAGATCATGCGGCAGAAAGATGCAGACCAAGCAAAGGGCAGGAAGGTCAAAACATCAGCCCCATGGCCTAGCCTGTGGTCCTGATTTCTCTCCTCGCTAAACCATACTGCCTCCCATAACACTGGCAGTGATCTCAGGGAAAGACAAGGTGGAAGAATGAGATATCTGTGTTTGCCAAATAGAAAACACATTAGTACAGAGATATTATATTTGAATTTCAATATTGGCCACATTGAACAAATGGGGACAAAGACAAACTTTGACCTGATGATAACTGCTGAATACCATCTGGAAGGCAGAGTCCAAGTGCACTGCTGCTTATCTTTTTACCTCCAATCTTCTTCACTAAGATCCACTGTAATTAAAGCAGAAGATTCATAGCACAATAAAACCCATGAGCTAATTGATTTGTAAAGACCATAAGTAGCTATAATTTTTCTTCTTTTATTTTTCTTTCAGTGACTGTAGGAGGTTGACATTGTCCAACTGGGGGACCAAACCTATGTATCTCTCAGGCCTGATTTATGGCCGAAATTGGGTGCTTCTAGGAAACGTTGGCAGAATCGCTCTTGGGAGGTAGGTGATCAAACTAACACAGCACGATATGAATTGCGCTTCTTAGCTTAGAGTTCATTATCGCTAAGCAAATAGCTTAATTTCAGGTCAAGTGTTCTACAATAAGATGTCATATAATATAAAATAATTTTCTTATAGGCTTTCACAATGATAATAAGAAGACAAGAAGCAATCATATTCCAGAGCCATTTTTCCATGAGTAGAAAGGATAACATAGAACAAAGAGGAGAAGTGGCTAATAAAATAAATATAACAGTGAAATTATACAGGAGCTAATATTTTCTACAAGCTATTTGCAATAATGATAAAATGTACTATGTGAAATTGAAGTGTGTCTAGGAATTAATGAAGACCAGAAGCAAAGAGATCTGATAAATTATGTGATGTACAGATGCTTTCAATACGTTCCATGAAGATGAAATTGCTTGATTGGAGTGAAATATCCACGGCAGTATGAAGACTAGACCATAAACAGTTACACCAAATACACCTTGAAAAATTTTGTAAGCTTAGCTGTCATGGGAGGGAAAGCCACTGAAGTGAGACAGACACAGATCAAGAAGCCAGAGCATCCCTCAAGAATACAGGATACACAGTGATCCAGAGATGAGACAGTCTGCTGAAACACACTTTTATAAGGATGCTGTGAAACCTCATAAAGTGCCAATAGCAGCATTAATCTGCTTGAGAGTTGGCACCTTCTCCTCTGTGCTTTTTTGTGTTAAGTGAGACCAAGAGAAATACTGTTGTTCATAGCATTTAGGTCTGACAGGACATGACATTCTCCTTCTACCACCAGTCCAGCTGAACTACCCACCTCAGGTGAGTGAGAGAAATTGTGGTGTATGAAAAGAGATCTGTTACCATATCTTTTTTTGTGATAGTGCTTAGAAGCATTAATCAGTGATCAAGGCCTACCAGCAATGAGAGCTATGCTCATTTTGTTAACAGATTATTTATAATCTTAGTCCTGAATCCTACCATCACTTTTGCATGTGCACAGCTCTCCTGTAAAAGAAAACTTCACAGGAGTGACTAGTACTATTCACATTAAAAGTTAAGTGGATATTAAAGAATTAATAGGACTGGGACATTGGCATACTCTTTTCATGTAATGGCAAATGACAGTAGCTCTGACAAGATTCTGTAAAATACCTGGAGGAAATTTTCTAAACAAAGAAATCAGACACCGAAATCCTAAGTCACACCTAGATTTTGTCAACACCTCTAATTTTGTAAATACCTCAAAAGCTAGTACCTCTCACTCTCAAATACCCCTCACTTTCTTAACACACATAACTGGGAAAATGGAGTCACAGATTTCTTTACCGCGGAAAACTTCTGTGACCATATGTTCACACAGAAATAGCACGTGAGAGATATGGCCACAGTGGCTTATCATTTTTTCTGTTAGGGCATAGGTATGTATTCTAAAAGGCAATCTCATACAACTCCTATTTGGAAGTCCACTTGTGGCATAGCTTTCCACTGTCTTCTTACCATACAACCACTGCTTTGGCCTTCAGGTGCATGACATATGTGTCACTGAGGGGAGTCCTATGCATTAAGACCCCTTACTGATCCTGTAACATCAGATCTGCTGCTAGTCCAGTTTCATCCCACAAAATCAGTCTCTGAATTACAGGCTACAAATAAAATGGTTCAACAATATCCTTTTTGTCTTCTTGTTGCACCTGCATTCCTTTACCCAAACAAAGTGTCCCATACTTTACACTAGGGCCACCCTATCGCTCTCTACAATCTTTACTTCTCACAACTATTCTGTTTCTTGTCCATAATAATCTTCTCAAAACAGAGCCAATACAAAAAACTAGTGATACAGTAAAACATTAAATAGAATAAAATTAGGAGGGATGTAAACTAAGATTGTCAGAACTAGTTTCCCTCTATCCCACAGGACAAGCAGAAAACTTAATTCTTGCAAAGTTCATTGCTCTAAGTTTTTGTTAACGTAGTTAGAAAGAAAATAGCCTAGGAAAAAAAATGACAATGAACAGTTAAAAATCTGTCATTAGCATAAGAAAGATTATTTCACTGAGAGGGGAGTTCCAGCCAGTTGCCATCTGTTTATAAACTATATATAGTTAATACATAAAAAAGAATAACTTGTTTTGAAAAGAAAACTCTTTAAAACTTTCTTTAAAAAGAAAGCCATAAGAAAATAAAAACACACTTAAATGTTCTAACTAGAATCTTTTACTTGGTAAATGAACCAAAACAAAGTCCCCTCCAGCAAGCAGTCATGCAGCAGTCACAAAATTCATTGCCACTTACACAGTGCTACAGGGCAGTTTCCATTCTGCACTGGTCTGTAACAAGGCAAAATACATTAAAGATCCAGGGGTGCTGAGCTACAAGAGTAGTGAGGCCACAGCCATGGAAAAAGGATGGAGAACTAGAGCACCTCTGCTTCTGCCCGTGAGTAAACGAGCTGCTCTGAAGGTCTCACAAGACACCAGAATCTTGGTTCAAAGAAAATGCAGATATGGACATGGGAGGAAGTGGAATAAAGTGAGGGGCATTACTGAGGAGAATGCCACTATAAAACAATGGAAACAATGAGGAAAAAATGCTATTAGAAAACTTTATTACACCATAAATAAAAGTCAAAGAAACTTTATCTGAGAAGACAAATATTAAATAGAAGTTAAAATGACCATTTTACCTTGCACAGTGATATTAAAGTGTACAGTAGTATAAAATGTCCCAATGAAAACTGAAATTTCAGATGGCCTTGGCATTCCTAATGCACAATAGATTAAAGAAAATGAGTGCAAATTCCAGAATAACACCGGACTTCCAAAGTACTTCAGCATGCTCCATATGGATTTTTTTTAAAATCTACCAAAATGAAAGCTCACTTTTCTGACAAATCTAGAGTTGGAAATATGCACTGAGCATCTGAAAATATTTGTATGATATTGCCTCTGTTTAAAAAACAAAACAAAACAAAACACCCCCACACACACACCTTGATTCTTCAGGTTAAAGTTTTTTTAAAGTGTAAAACAGAGAAAAAGAGATGGACCTGAAAAGATCTGTGGTGTTTGTTGTTTTGGCTTTTTGGGTTTGTTTGGGTTTGGGTTGGGTTTTTTTTCCCCCCTCAGGTACAAAATAGAGGAAGACATTGCAATGGAAAAAGCTACCTGCTCTTTCACTGAAGTCATGCCACAGGGTTTCCTGTGAACCACAATTTAGAAAGTTTGGTAAATTACAGATTAGCTTCGATATTAGATCAACTAAGAAAAGCTTGTGCTATAGTGGTTTATCTGTCTTCAAATTACAGGGTTCATCCAAATGAATCTGTGAGATAGGTTTGGTTTAAACCTGAAATCCAAAACATGTATTTGACAGAAAGAGTAAAACAAAAAGGGTTAGCAGCTATCAGTTGACATAGTAATCAAGTACAGACACCTACAGAAATTCAAAATTCAAGCAAGAGGAATACTCATCAATTATCAGTGGATAAAATTCTTGAACTAATTAGGCACTCCCCAGTATTGCTAATAGCCCATTGCAACCTTTGTGTTCCTTGTTAGCCTTATAAAGGTGTACTTGATACATTCCTTCACTCTGCTGCTACTTTATCTCGAGATACTACAGCCACAAATATTAAATTATTTTTGAGCTACTTCACTCAGGATACGGTAAATTGAGACACTCAAGAGTACAAAAGACAACATTTATTGGGGAAGAATCACAGCTCTGCTTCTTTTACAAATGAATTTGAATATCAAGCTGAGAAGTGACACTGAGCAAGTTTACATGTTTTGGAATTGCCGTGCAGCTTCTGTGACCTCCAAAAAAAGCACAGTCTCAGCAGGGATCCTGTCACATCATCATGTGCAAGCACAACACCACAATTATAAAACCCAGGGCATTTTAGCAATAGGGGCTTGAGATTTGGGAAGTGTCTGGATGAAGCTGAATGTTTGTAACCATATCCTAGCATAACCTCTAATTAAGGGTGCTGGAGGGACCTTCCCTGACTCTGTAAACACCAAGTCTGTAATTGCATGCATGTCATCACTTTGAAAGGCTTTCAGTCAGTGGGATTTTGTGGAGACTTAATTCCCTAAACCCTTTTTACCTCATGTGTAGAAACTTGATTGCACTTCAGAAACAAACCCTTCAAAAAGATGCACATTTTTGTGTGTACAGCAAATTTGAATCGTTTGAGTTTTCTTATAGCTTCTGGGCAGCACTGAGCACAGGCCTTTGGGATGATATACAATCGCAGGGATGAAAGGCTCCCTTCATTTCCTGTTTTAAGATTCCCTAAGGGGAACATACATCTTACAGCTGAAAGAAAATCAAGTAATGTCAGCACCTTGACTTCTGCGCTTCGCTAGAAGAGTATATGCATAGCAGCTTGATCCAACATCAAAGATGACTTACAAGAGCCATTACTCACCGTCACATTCCTGATGAATATGAGGAACTGCACTGAAATCAAAGGAAGGTGCAGTTTGGGTTCCTGTGGTAATACAGTCTCCTCTGCTTTGCCTGCCAAAACTCTCATCTCTGTTTGCCAGCCAGGTGACTGGAGGCCCAATTATTTGCTTGTAGATGAAAAGTTTCTCTGTGCATGTGGTCATTGCACCCACCACCATGTGGCCTCAACCACAGAAACTTCTTCAGCTGATACAGTAAACATATTTTTAGGGACTTCTCTCAAATTCAGCTCTGGATACAGTGCAGAAGTGAGTATGTGTAAATGTGTTTTACAAATGTCTTTAAGTTGCCCTTTGGCTTAATTTCCCTATCTTAGAAATCTTCCCCGAACAGCACTGCATGTTGGCTGATCACAAAAACCTCATGGATGGCCTCACCTCCCCACTGTCTCTTTTTCCCATGCCCCCCAAATGCAGAATGAGAGACAAGGTATTTCTCTGTCAGCATTTGTGCCCTGAGAATGCCTTAAGCTGTGTTGATCCTGCTGTTGCCAATTAATTTACATGATGTAAAACGGCTCTAAGTCAACAGTATATTAAAAATTATATTTAAATATTTAAATTTACTCAACAGTAAATTTAAAAATGATAAATTGCAGCATGAAGATAATTCATGCTGCTACAAAGCAAAGCAAAATAAATTCTTCACAATGAGAAGGGTTAAGCACTGGAACTAGTTGTGCAGAGAGGCTGTGGATCTTAGAATTCTTAGAGATTTTACAGGATAAGGCCCTGGGCAAGTTGAGTTTGCTATTAGCCCTGCTCTGAGCAGTGGGCTGCACTAGGTGCCACCCGGATGTCCTCTCCAAGCCAGACTGTGCTATGATTCTGATTTTTAAAGCAGTGTTTGCAAACTGAACTGCATACATCTGGTTCCCACTGTGCAAGGGGAGCAAAGTATTTATTTTTAACATGAGATGCTCTTGACATTATAGTCACTGTGACCTCAGCACTTCCCTGCTGCTTCAGTACTATCCCAAATAACAGTCATCAGAGTGAAACAATGCTCTAATGGGTCCAACATATCTCTGAAACGGAAAGGAACCTAACCATACAGTCACAGCTACAGCAAGTAAAATGCCATCAAAACTCACGTTGTAGAATTTTGCAAAGGTCGTTTAATGCTAAGGAAGTTCAAGAAAACAGCTGGCAACCACAGCCTGCAAAGATTGAACTCTTACAGTCTGAAGGAGTGTGAAGTTCTCTGTGGAAAGTGAAACTTTCAAACTTTGGAATGCCATTACATTTATGAAGAGGTGAAAATAGCATAGTGCATTTCCCTGTAACAGCTCAGATCCATTTTTGCACATAGTGAGAACAAAATTTTTGTGACACTAAGTGTGATTGTTTGAGAATAGGGTGTATTTTTTTCCACAAGCAGCAGCTATCAGCGCAGCTATGTTTAACAAAAGCCAGAACCCATAGGAAACAGTGTGAAAACAACCTTTCCTGAAGAGTTGAACATTATTATTGTTTATTGCTTGAGTTCTGGTAGCTATCAAAATACTTTCACTTACAGAAAGACAGTTCTTGGCCTGCAAATTTTACAGCCTGAGAAAAATCATGCACAAAGTACAGGAGAGATGATTAAAGACTACAGTCGCTTTCTTGCACTTTAAAAGCAAACTTTCACTATTAAAATATTAGTAAGTGAATGAAGTAATTGATAGCACCTATTTAGAATCACAGTAGTAATATCCATATTCTTCTGGACAATGGTACTGAAAAAAGGGTTTACTGCATAAACTCACTTAAATTACTCTAAACTTGCATTACGCTCATCCTTTTTGGATGCAAACCCACCTTTGGGCTGTACCAGGTAGAATATATTCCTCTACAGTTTGCTACCTGGGCTAAGTTTTCTATCATAGCACTTTGCAGCAGCATCACATAGCTGAGTCTGAGATCCCTCTTGGCTAAGCCTGGTATTTCTACCTGACAATCTAGGAATACAAGGCAGCTGAGTTCATTGCTAGATTTTTAGTTCTAGTGCTCACCAGGGAAACCCTTAATTTTGGGGGTTATATAATGTACTGATACATTGACAAAATCATTTTGATGTTGACCTAATAGCTGCGGGTAAAATACAGTCTGTGGCTAACTTCTATTGCATATGAAATTCCACTTGCTTTCCCTAGAGTCCAAAATCAGTTTCTCACCTAGGGCAGCAGTTTTATTTTTCAGCAAACTAGCTAGATGCCTAGAAGCCAATTTCATAACCTGTTTGTGAAAATGTTTAGCCAAATGACGTTAAGTCCTTGGATTCTTAAAACATGCCATTTTAAAAAAACTTTCAGACAGAGTGAGTATTGTACTACTCAAGAACTCCCAGAAATGAAAGAGTGTTTTCACTTTTGCTTTCCTTTGTTCCACATAATTGCTTACAGTGAGCTTCTTTGCTGCAACAATATTGACATATTATTTTTGAGGAAGGTTTCTCAATGTCATATCAGTGACATGGGATTAGATACCCTCCCTAGTGCATTTGATATAAAGAGCTAATGAAGGATTTTCATACAGCCACTTGATAAAAAACCACATGGCTCTGTGAAAATGAACGGAGTAACACAATTGCTGCTCTGCTTTGCCACAGTGAAAGGGGAGATCTATCAAAGTATGGGGAAGCAGGAAGGAGAAGGAATGAAGTCTATTAGAACTTCTTCTCCCATTAGCTCCTGTCTCTTCTTGCCAGCCGTGACACTGGCCTGTGTACGCCTATCAAGTATGAGAACAAAGACTGAATGATGCCAGGGCTGCAGTGGGGGAGCAGGAAATGGGAGAAACCAAGGTCTAAGACTTGTTTCTATGGCTATGGCACACTGCCTGGGGGACCCCACTGCCTGTGGCTGCATGCCTATGCAGCTGCCTGATACCTCTGTGGTGAGGACAGTGTAGTGATGCTGGGCATGCCTCAGCACCACTGCAGGACCCATGTGGAAACGAGGACAACCTCCCCATCCTAGGTGACATGAGGGCTGTGTCCAACTCTACCTGAGGTTCTTGACCTCAGCTGAAAGCAGCTGTGCAGAGTGCAAACCTAGTCTCATCAAAACAACCAGCAAAGTTCCCACTTGCTTAAATTGTGACAGGGTCCATTTATAGTAAAGTTGTGACTGTATGTAGGCTTCTCTGTGATATGGAGGAGCAGCCTGTAGATATCACCAAAGCCACCTGCCAAGCTTCTTCATAACAGATGATGTCTCTGATGTTGGAACTTTTACTCTACAAGTGTCATTCTGAAATAAAATCTCATTTCCTAACTCCACATGCTGAGCTGCTCTCAGATCCATTTTTTACTAACATTGGATTTACTATCCTTTTCATTTCACTCACTTTTTTATCTTGCTGGAGCATTCAAAAGTTAATGTGACTCCGAAGCTTTTTAAATGGTCATTAGGCACATTTTCCAGTGAATCAGATATGAACATACAGTGAGAAAACTGCCTTTGGAGAAGTGAAATTCTGAATGACCCCAGATACATGTTTCAGCAATGTTTGTTTTCAGCTGTGTGAAAACAATGATTACTTTTTCTAATGCAATGATTTCCAGCTGTGAATTTGACACACAGAAAAAAGCTGAGATATCCTGAGACTGATTAATGCTGCTTTCAAAAGCACGACCCAGGTAAAGACGTTTTGTGAGGGTGTGGTATGTATACTGGAAATGTTTGTATTGTAATTGGATTATCTGTTTATGCAGTGCTGATATGTCATTTCCCTTGGAAACTTAATACATTAAAAAAGATATGATGCAAATAATAGTGGCAAAACACACTCTTCAGCAATTAGTAGCTGCAAAGGATGAAGACAGAGAAAACTTTGACAGTGGTATCACAGAACAGAATTTCACTGAGAGCGCTTTTTGCATCCTATGTCAATTGCAAGCATTACTTACAATGACACAATCATGAGGATCATATCTTAACTAGCCTGACTGCACTTTAACTGGACTGTAGGTTGCCACATAGTACTCCAGTGCACAGATTACACTTACATCAGAAGGCTCTAGCTGAGCTAGGTGGGAAGGTGGAAGCGGCTTTCCCAAAGTAGCTTGAAACTAATTATTCTGCTGAGAATATTACATGGAACTAGCTTGGGCATGTCTGCACACCACTGCAATGTGCAGGGTGGACCCAAGGAAGGAACATCTCCTGGGGGTTGGCAGAGTCTTACTGTGGCTGTGATTCAACCTCACAATTTCTCCTATGACAAAAATATTTTAAGAGGTTCCTGTCCTTCCCATTTCACCTTCATCCAACTTCCTCTGTGAAAGAATATGGATTACATTAAGTCCTCCAAAGAACATTCTTTCATTTGAATTTCATTTTTTGAAATGAATAATTTCATTGCTTGAATTGTGGTTCCATGATTAGCCTTGTCATTCTGATAAATGGAGTCAATAGCAGCTTGATAGTGAGAGCAAGTAATTCGGGAAAGGGAGGGGTGGGAAAGACTTTAACAAACTGTATGTCTGGAGGAAATGTCCATGGAGTGATCTCTCAGATGTGAGCATTGTTCATATGGAACAGTTTGAAGAACTGGGTCATTAAAAGAGCCTCTGAATCTGCTTGTGAATAATGTCTCAATGTAGAAGACAGAAAATTTGTTCTCACTGCAAAAGTGTGAGTTTTGATCAAGTTTTAAAATTATTTACTTGGGGAAACTTTATGATTTGAAATATGTCCTTTGATTTCTTTATTGCCTATTGTTCTGCTAGGGAAATAAATGATGTGGTAAGATTACTTGCAGAAAGAATTAATATTGGAAGTGGGACTGTTTACAAGGAGACTTAATACTTGAAGATATTAAAATATTGTTTAAAAGCTCTGGGAATAACACCACCCCTTCAATAAGAAGGCATTTCTTTGAAATACTTCATAATTATGCATTAATTCCACTGAAAGATTGGGGGAAAGGTCAGTAAATGAATGTTTTTGGTTTAGCTTTGTGTGTCATTTCTCTGACTAGTTCAGCCCCTGTGCTGCCAGTTTTTCACACATCCATTGTGTGTAGGGTTGCATTTTTTGCATGCTCCAGATAGAATTGGTTTTAGAAATCTTTATGGCTGTAATGCTAATCAATGATATTGTTAACTGAGCTAATGAAGATCTCTTTGCAGTATCCAAATAATACTACCAAGATACAGAAGAACTGTACAATACTGCTGTTGCAAGCGATCCAAAGAAGATAATGTTTCTTCTCATTAATATCTGCTATTAGTATGGCAAAATAACCATCAGTCAGAATCATATGTTTCTGCACTAATTAAAATCCTCAGAAAGAAAATAGATTCTGAACAGGCAATCCACTCCTTTCCCAAATGTAACAAAGCATAGACCGGATTTATAGAGCTGACTTGGGTTTTGAACACCTAGGATGGAATTTGTCTTGTTTGACCAAGTTTCAATTGCTTTCTGGTCCTCTCTTCCTCTGACAGATCTTCCTTTACTGACAGTTCACATGCCATAATGCTTTGAGATAGGAAAAAAACCCCGACCAAAAAAACCCGAAGCCAAAAAAAACACTGACAAGAGCAAAATTGTACTTTGTGAGATCTGTGACTCTACTGATACCAAAGAAAAATTCTCTGTTTATGCCTTTTTAAAATATATTTCTGTTTTAATAAAAAATTACACTGAACAAAAGACGTAGGTGCCACTATTAATAAGACAGTGTTATTCAGTGAGAACAACTGCCTGCAAGCAGGCAGTCATTTATGAAAACACCCTGTGGTCAGCCTGCTGACAGCTCTCTCCAGAAAACTCCAGCCAGAAGCTGGTTCTCAATGTATTGGTCTTTCATAATCCTAGACCATGTTAATGACGTAGGGGCAGCATTGCAACACTGATGTGACTCATTTTGTTAGTATAGCTTATCCGTGCATAACCAACATTAGAGACTAAACCTTAGTGACAGATTTCTAGGGCCGCACAAAGCACTACACTCTTAACGTCTTCCAAGTTAGACACTTCCATTTTCATAGGTATAATCTGTAGCTGATTTATCAGCAGTGCTTAGGATCACCTGGCACTTAAAGAATACTCTCTTTCAAAAGTTGTAGCTTTATTAAATTTTGTCCACTTGATCTCAAATTTTCACTCCTAAAGATATGAATCAGTCCAGCAGTATGAGGAGCATTTCACTCAAAACAGTTTACCCTCTGACAACAAAGTCAGAGAAAAGGTATTGTCTTCCACATGTTAGAAAATTCCAGAAAATTCGGAAATTTCTAGTGTTTTCTATTTAAAATCTGGTAAATTTGTAGCGTTTATACCAAGAATGTGTCTTGTGCTGTTATGGTGAAAATATCCTAGACATTATTCCTGCATATGGCCCAGCACAGAAGTGTCTGAGACATTCCCCCAGAATGTAACTGTGGGATATGGGTGGCAGAAAATACTGATCCGGGAACCAGAATCAGAAACAGGGACATATTGCTAGTGTTTCCTCTGACCTCATTGTTGGGTGTAGGCCATGAGAAGGAGGTGGAAGGCCCCAGAGCTGTATGAAGAAAATACAAGAGGCAGATGTGGGAGAAGGATGCAGACTGCACAAGCAGAGGTAAGTGCCTGTTGTCGTGAAGCTGTAAGAGAGAGCCATGGAAGAGCTAGGGAGAGACTGAGGCTGGACAGCGATCACAGAGAAGGAAAGTGGGGCCAGATCTGAAGATATGTGAAGCATGGGTCTAATAAACCAATGAAATGAAAGGTTTATGAGGGGGGCAGACAAGTCAAATGAAACTGAGACTGTCCAAGCCAAGTGACACGGACTTGCTCCATGCTGCAAAAGAGGAGACTAGGACAGAGTGGATGTGACAAATACTATGAGGACAAGTGTCCTGAAGACTGAACTGCAACGCATGCTGTTCTTCTAATATAGCTCATTGTGCATTTGTGAGAGTATGTCTTAACCAGTACATTAACACATAGAGTTCAAATCTGTGTTCAAATTTGAAAACACAGAGAACATGTAAAGAAAGAGTGGGTGGAATCTCTAGCGTACCTGGAAAAAAAATACTGAATTTGGGTAAGAAATCCTTCATGTCCCTTAGACTAGGAGTCACATTCATTTATTAAATGTAGTTAAATAAACCCTAGATGCTGGAAGGAATTAAAAAAAATAAAAACAACTCAAACCTTTGTTATCAGCATAAAATGACAGTTGTGTCTCCATAGCAATAGAAACCGGTGAATGAGCTACTCTCACTGCATGCCATTAACACATCCAACTATTTGACATGACTTTAGATTGCTATAGCAACCATTTTTATACTAATGTATCAGGTTATAAAAAAATAATTACAAATGGTATCCAACATATTGTAGTTCTTGTAATTTCACTAATTGAATCCTATTTTTATATATTTGCTCGTTGAGTGCTTGTAAGTGTAGAGAAGGCAAACACCTGAAGAAGATCCTGACCCCAGCATCACAGATATTAATCCACAGTAACACCACAGGCTGCAGGAGGTACACTCTGGAATGACGTGGGTGCTGCTGGCGGGACAGTCGCGATCCTTTGTGCTCCTTCTGCAGCATTGTCAACTGGAAGAGCTGGTGCAATGCATTTCAATGAATTTACACAATTATGTGTAAATGGGTTATAATGTACAGGGAAACCTGAGGGATCTTATGTTCAGTTATGATTTTATCTCAGAATGTAGATCTTTAGGAAGTACAGTGATCTAAAGGAAGAACACTGTAAATAAGATCCTTTATTACATGAACAAAGAGTTGTCATACAGCATGCATTTGACTGAAGTATCTTAATCTGGTTTTCTGGGGGAGAGGAGACTGAAGGATTGAATTGTTTCCCTTTACTTTTTTTTTTTCTTTTTTTTTGCACATATGAACTTTCTTGTTAACTATGCTATAAATAGGACTATTTCATAGCAATGTTAACCCTTCAGTAAGCTCTTCTAATCTCGCTGGTACAGCAGACTGTTGCTTTGTGTTGTGTTCTCTGCAACTGCAACTGATAGAAGCAGGCTGAGGTTCCACTTTTGAGCTTGTCAGACTACTTCACAACTTAAATTACTTCTGCAAAACTCTACCTGCTTCCCCTCAATGAGATTTTCCTGGACCAATTTAAGTGACAAAGGTGCTGTTTGTTCACTTGTTTGGCACTTGTTTTCACCCGAATCTGAGGGATTCAGTAGGTCAACCAGGTTTACAATGATTCCTTTGTTGTTTTTTTTTTTTTTTCAGCTTCATGGAAATTTCTTTAGCCTTTTAACACAATCACAGAATCACAGAACAGTGGAGGCTGGAAGGGACCTCTGGAGGTCATCTTGTAAGAAGTCACTGGAGGTATCCCATCTCTGTGGATTTGTTTGGACTATTTGCTTTCCAACGTCTCAAAAAACACCTGATCAGGCATACAGCCCAAAAATGCATGTATTAAAGAAAGGGAGGTGTTGCAGTTGTGGATACAATTTTTTTTTATTTCTATATCATAAGGCTTATAATGTTCCACTGGTAGCTCAAACACACATATAAGTTTCAAATCCATGAGTTCTTCTGCTTTTGCCTCTTTCCATACTGCTTCAATATCTGAAGTTCAGATCAAAGCTTTGAACTCCTTGTTCTAGCGTGGTCACAGATGGTAAAAGCTTACATGGATTCAAAAAGTGAGTGGACAAATTCACTGAAGATTAAATACTGGGAACTTTTAAATTAAAAGATTTTCCCATACTGCTAAAAAACTCAGGGACAAAGTACAGATGCCAGTCAGCTCCAGTTGGCTTTGTCCAAGCTGCATAGTACTCAGTCCCAGATTTCTTTGGTGCTTTCTGTGGTCCCAAAACATTGTAAGAAGTTTTCTGCTGGGGATGGGGGTAGCTGTAAGTGAATCGTGGAAATAGAGTTGCCTAGTGGCATTTTTACTGCATGAAGCTGAGGGGGTTTAATGCATACCCTGCAGAGCAGTATGCAGTGCTCAAGCTTGCTCCCCGGCCCAACACAAAATGGCAGTCCTAATGCTGTAGAAGGTTGCCAGTTGAGAGAACGTTCTTGGGAAACATCAATGCCTTCTTGTCCCATTCCTATAATCTTTCCAAAGGATTTACTATTGGCAGGATACTTAGCTAGATGGACTGTGGTCTGGCTGAATACAGCCATTCTTACATTTCTACGTTGCCTCACATGTAGGAACCCTACTGGAAAGCCTTGTTCTGACACTGAATGAAAGAACTGACTCCAACTGCGCAGCAGCAATTTCCTCCTTCCTAGGACCACACTCGTTGTACTGCTCTGAACAAATCTGGCAGCTGGCTGAGGTCTTTTGTTCCTGCCCACATCTTTTCTTTGGTTGAATTTCTAGGGCATCACCACATGGCTGGAAAAGAAAAAAGCCTTTGGAGAGCAAAGCATCAGTATTAACCAAGTATAATTCATAACTATTCACGGTCACAGCCTACTTTGCATCTCAAAAGTGAGCGTTCTACAGAGGGCATATTGTATTTCTATACTTTCCCGAGATGTATGAAAAAATGTCATGTGCTTCCAGCCATGACCTTAACACACATGCTTTTTAACTAATGTTGTTTTAATGTTTGACCCTTGTGCTTTGTCTTCCCCAGAGGCCTGAATCCTTACCAAGTTGAATGCTGCAGCTAAGTGTTTTGAGCAGGCTTTGTGCTCTGCTAGTTCAGTCTGCTTATAGCAGCCGGGCAGTTTTCTGTAAACAGTGCTGAAGGTAATTATGTCCTGTCACCAAACAGACATTCCTCTTTTCTCCAGAGCCCTCCTGGGAAACAGCTGCAGATGAGGATGGAGGGGGAGAGGGAGGTGGATCCTCCAGATTACTGTATCTGAGTCTACCAATACCTCTCCATAGCTGTGGTTCTCCAGATACTTTCAATGATGTTCTTCCTTGGGTTATCTTGTTGATGTACCAGATGCCTGGAAAATGCAGTTGTTTCAGCATGACAATGACACAAACATTCAGTTAATATTTGTAAAGCTCAGGTACATCTATAAAGAAAAGCACCATAGAGAGGTGTAGTGTGGTGCAGATTTCTGCCTAGAATGTAAGATACTATACAGTATGGGCTAATTTACATTGTTCTCCAGGGCTCCATAGCCTACAGATACTTTGTAAATGGCTAGTGCACTGGTAAGAAAGGTCAGGAAGAGACAAGACTACGGGAGGGATATTAAGAGCAACAACTAAAAAGCTGCACAAACAAAAAAGCAATGTTGAGTGTACACACACAAGTGTCTTTTTCAGCAGATATACATGGCTTTACTGGAGTGCTTGGAATCATTACCACCTTATTATGTATTATGTCATTGAGGCACGAAGGTCAGGCCACAGGTAAGCATTAGTTTTGGGAATAGTTCTCCCAGTCCTTAAACATGTGGAGAAGTCACAAGGCAACATGGACCTTTACGTTAGAGGAAATCTCTGTCTTGTTTTTTTTCCTGGCTCCTTGCTGTGTGTCAGAAGTATCAGGAGCAGATGCACACTTTATGCACACTCAAACACATATTTCTAAGACATAGATTTTTCTTCCTTTTTTAAAGGAAATTCGATTCCCATTTAATAAATCCACCCATAGCTTTTTTTTTTTTTTTGAGAAAGCTCTATTCTGATTTAATAAATTCCACATTCTAGATACAATTGCATTTAAGGAGATGATTTCAGTCCCTCTTCACTGTCTGTTGGAGAAATAGAGGAGGTAAATACAAGCCAGACCTGAAACCTTTGCCATGGCTAGTTTTGGTTCAGTATGGAATTACATTGCCAGGAGCTCCCAGAAGTAGAGATTGTGATTCTTTGATGGTTTCAGAGATGTGTATTAATGCACCCAGCCCTCCTTAGTTTCTCACAACAAATACCTTAGGACAAGCATCTCCAATTGCCAAGTTTCTCACAATAAACACCTTAGGACAAGCATCTCTGATTACCAGTTTCCTTCCTCTTCCTCCTATGAGCAAGTGGCTCAGGCTGGCACTGCACACTGGATAGGAGCACAATGGAATTGTGCTGGCAGAAAAACTGGAGGCTGTGTAATAGCCGTGCTTGCCTTCTGCACTGAAACCATGAAAGAAGAGGCAGGCTTCTTTAGAACAGCTGGTGTCACATAGGCATATGCTGGAAACAGCTGTGAGATCTTCAGAACACTAGCTGCAACCATAGAAATAAAAAACGTGTGTGTAAAACATGACTCATCACGGTTCTAAAAATGTGTCAGCAGGTTGCATTCACCTTATTGGGTAAAGTAGAATTAGGGGATAACAATGAGGTCAAAAGAGCCACTCATCTACACTATTTGACTATTATAGCACCTGTGGGCCCTGCTCCAGGAGGACCCTGCTTAGATTCACAGGCAAAACTTTTAGTGTAACTCATTATAACCCATTATATGAACCACCTTGCAGCATGGGTTTACCTGCAGAAGATCTGGTGCCCGGCACTGGTCATAACTTCCAGCTCTACCACCTGTTCCTGCTGGGATGATGTGAGATGGAAAGGATGGCATGGGATTCTTAGGAGTGTCTGTGCACAAAGGGCTGGAATGTCACCTACTGAAAAGGCAATTGCAATCTGATTACAAGAAACTGGTGCTAAAATAATAGTTTACAAAGGTAAAGACATATTTTTACTGCCTGGTTTTATACCTGGTTCACACTTTTTACTTGAAATTTTTACAAGTATTTGTCATGCTTTGTCCCAGCACTGAAAAATAAAGTGCCTGACTGGTGTCATTATGAAAATTCATGACTTAGCACTTCCAATATAGAGAACTGGATTTCAGTGTGCAAAACCAAAATGAAACAAAAGGCTTCCTCACTGAGTCATTAAACTACAGATGTCAGTTTATAGGAGAACACTCCCCTTGGTACTGTACAATGAGAGATAGGGAGAGCCAAAAATTCTAACTCAAGTTGCAGACATTTGCTGTTAGAACAGAGCAGTAGAAATATGGTAATTATTAACCCATGTGGTTTTTTAAAAAACCACACACACTTCTACTAAGATTACAGAGGTTTTCTTCAACAGACAAGTTACCAGGGGTGATCTGCTTTTCACGACAGGAAATAAATACTGTAGCAAACCTTAAATACTTCCCCTTGATCTATCCAGCCTTACTATAGTGGATAGGTGGAAGATTTGACAGGAAATATTGAAAAATGTCATCTGGACTGCTTACTTCAACTTTCAAAAACTCTGCTGTGATAGGTCATACATCCTCCCTCACAAAAATATGGAAAAGAGAAGACAGACGTAAGTCAGAGTACCCTCAGGGAAATATTAGCATTTTAGTTGAAGGCAGCAATGTTGGGAGGAACAGGCAAACACAGTCCATAAATGCATGGCTCCATGGCTGGTGTCAATGCCACAACTTCGGGTTCTTTGACAATGGGACGGCCTACACTGCACCAGGCCTGATGAACCCTGATGGGATTCATCTCTCTCAAAAGGGGAAGAGGATCTTTGCCCAGGAACTAGCAGGGCTCATCGACAGAGCTTTAAACTAGGCTCGAAGTGGGAGGGGGATAACATCAGGCTTGCCAGTGACATGCTGTGGGATGATGTGCCCAGGTTGGAGGGACGGGGCGCTGGTGGGGGCCCTCAGCCTGCTGCTCAGAGATGTCCTGGACGCACTACAGCACGCTTGAAGCCTAGAGGAGACGAGCCGGGGGCTCTGGATGCAACAAGAACCAACGGGGTAACACTGGGAGAATACATCAAAAGAATCCCAGCCACCCCAGCCAATATATCAGCCTCATCGGGGGCACAACTGAAATGCCTCTACGTGAACAACGGAGCATGGGGAATAAACAAGAGGAGCTGGAGACGTGTGTGTGCCTGCAAGACTATGACCTTATTGGCATTACTGACACATGGTGGGGTAGCTCCTATGACTGGAGTGTTGGGATGGAAGGGTACAGGGTCTTTAGGAAGGACAGGCAGGGCAGGCGAGGAGAGGGTGTCGCCCTCTAATTTGAGAGGATAAGAATGAGGGAATTTTGCCCATGATAGTACAAAAAACTCCATCTTTTGGAACAACAAATCTGATTACATTAAGCATATCCTTTCTTCATAAATTCTTCATAGCAAGAAAGATTAGAAGTGCAATTATTTTCAGCTGACTGGAAGCCTAGAGGAAGAAACATCTGTACAGTTTGGGATGATAAAAGGTCTTTCCTTCTGTGCAGAAACAGAGGTATCCAATTCAAATGCATAGTTCAAGAATACAGAACAGGTGAAGGTTTAGCTTTTTGGTTCAGTTAATTTGTTCTCTGACACGTGACTTGAGCTGAACATGTTGGTATAAATTCATTGCAGCTTATCCTGTAATTATACTTCCCACTATAACTGGCGGGAAAACCAGCATGCTTTCTCAAGAGCTGCTTTAGTAACATTCCTTAATGACAAACTGAGACTGTATCTGAGGGGAAAAGAATGAGTCAAACTGGAGGCACATTTTCTGCAGTCAGAATCACTAAAGGTCAGTGTCGAGCAAAGCAAAACAGCTCACTGCTTCTTTGAATTTAAATGTCCTCTATCTAGCTGTCCTTGAAAAGAAGTCAAAATGGCATCTTATAAAGTCAAGACTGATATTTCCCTGTTGATATTTTTCATGTATCTTAAAGAGAGGTTAGCACAACAATCTTATGCTGAATAAAACAGGTGCAAACCTTGAGCAACAAGTTGGTGGTGGTTCTGGAGCCCACTGTACTAATGAGACACCATTTTTTTATCACTGTACTTTATTTTCCCCAATTTACATAAACTGAGTCCTTACTCACAGGTCAACTGATTTAAAGACTAGCAAGGCCTTCTGCATATCACTGGGCATGTAATTTCACTCAGTTTTCCTGTATGGAAGTCAAGCTCATAAAACCATAGCCCAGGGCAGGATGTATCCCTTCCTGTTTATTCTCTGCTAAAGGCTGGTTTTAATGATTGTGTATGCAGCAAACAGCCATTTATTTTTTAACTTAAGACAAACCATGAAATCTGATATCTGTAGTCCCAATCCAATAGAGCTGGAATTACCAGTTTTGCCCAGGCTTTAACCCTAGCAATGGTAATCCACACAATGAACTGTTTCCTCAACAGATTAGGCTACATGGGCAATGCACAGAGATTGCTGATATTTGCCAGTGCTTTTCATTGAAATTAGATTCTTTTTCTCCACATGGGTTTCCTCCCTCAGAAACATCTGAGATTGGCCAGGATTGTAGATACTAGTAACAGCGTTACCCATAGGGATGGATCAGGGACTTTGTGTAGGTGCAAAGCAGCAATGTAGCAAAGATGAGCTCAGGATACCATTTCCAAAAGCCCTGTTACAGACATAGTAAGCTCCAACACCAAGCTAAAGCTCCAAGCCAGCTCCTCTTAAATGTATTGGTTTACTCTTTAGTCTTAGGCTTTGCCTAGAGGTTATACTGTTAGGGAAGTAGTTGTGTGGTGCTCTGTTCTGCTACTATACATTGCCTGTGACAGCCCTCAGCTGTTGTGGATTTTCACCGGTACACCATGGCTGGCTGGATATGCTAGCTCCACAATGCCACAACTCACCGCATCACTCCATGCTTTCCTTCTGCAAGGCTTGTGGGGAAAATCCTGTTGTGGATTACTGGCCTTGCAAAATTAATTTCCTGGCAGTAGGTCAGCTCATGTGCATTTACTTGCCCTTACTGTGGCCAAGAGCTTTTGTTCTTTATGAAAGCAGAATTTATTTTTCATGACTCTGCATAAGCTGCTGCCAGGACATGGTGGCAGCATTTTGCTTTAAATGGTGCTCTGAGGCCAGGAAAAATGGACGCAACAGTTCCCAGTTGGGAGCAATGCAGCCTCAATGAATAAATGCAGATGGAAGAGGCCTGTCACGGATGAGACAGATGAGACACACTAGCTGAGACACACTAGCACACACTTCTGGGAACCCACTGTACTGAACGACACAGTGAGCACCAACTCACTTAGAACGCTTTAATAATGGATGGAATAGGCAAAATATTAATGTGAAATATTATTACGAATATTTTGTGAATATTATATTTTGGTGAAATATTAATACCGTTACATGAGGATCTTACCCCACTGTCTTGACAGCAGAGCAGTTGAGAACACATGGATGTGGCAACCAACACCAAGATGTTCCACTGTTGATGGAAGTGAGCAACCCCACAGCTTGTGGCAACTATTTTGGGGTTGATAAGCCTCATGCTGGTAATGGAGTCTTAACTATTTCAAGGCAATGAATGCTATGCTCTCTTCCATGGACAATAATGGAATTTGCATAGATGACCTTTCCAAGCTGGCAAGTGTGATTAATAAGGTGCATTCCCATTCAGGCCTCTCATTGCAAAGGGCTATACAAGGCTTTTGGATTGCTTTGGAGAATTCATGGACTACCAATTGAGGACACTGCCAGATTCATGACTTTGATCACAGAGTTGTAAAAGGCACCATGTGCATTAGGGTATTTGGCCAGTAGAAGTAAAGTTAATAAAGGGGCAACTCCTGAAGCACTAAGGCTGTTAACTTATATTTGTACATATATATATGTAATATTTGTGTATGTATCAAATAGTATTTTCCCCTCAGCTTTATTAAGGTTTACTGATGCTAAAAAGGCATGTCAGCTGCTGAGTTAAAGCAAGAAGCTCAAACATTAGATAGCTTCTTATCAGCCTTGGTGACCATAACTATCCTTAGCATATCTTCTTCTGATGTATTTACTCAGAATTAGGATGATGCTGATGCTATAACGGGCCTCTTTCAAAATCTGTGTTTATGTCCACATCATGACCTAGGTCTTCCCTGTTGCCCACTTTAGGTGCTGGTGAACCAAATGCGGTCTCACCTATTCCATGTAGATAGGATTGGGGCAGAGGTAAAAAAAAAGTATCTTTGTTTTCATGGATTTTCTTCGTGGTTCGTGTAGCTGTATGAGAATATAAACTACTCTTATCTTAATAAACATTATTCCATTTTCTTTTCCACTCTGGCACCAAAACTTCTGCCTGTTTACAATTTCTTTTTCTGCAGAAAGCAATGATCAGCCAAATGTGTAAAAAGATTTTGTAGGGGTAGGGAGGGATGGGAGACCAGTTATTCGTTGTCAAGGTAAAAACAGTGTTATGAATCACACTGCTGCAGTTTTAAATGATGTTGTGATGCTGCATATTCCAGAGCAAGAGGAAAGATCAGCAGCTCCAACCATTGGGGGAGAAACCCCTTCTTAGTATCACATGCACTGTGTGATTTTTCAGATGGACTACACAGGGTGGCTACAGAGGCAGCAAAAAGAAGCTTACCCCTGAAAGATATGTTGGAATTTGTTTCTGTAGCTGGATCCTGCCATAGCTGATGTATGTTACTTTATATCTGTCTGACACTTTGAACATTGTGAAAAGGAGAGAAGGAGAAGAGTGGAATACTTATAATTGCCAGAAGGAACCTATGCAAGTATTTTGCAATACCCTTTGTAACAACAGCAGCAATTGAAGACTAATGTCCTGATTCTTTCTGCTTTTCCCTTAGCCACTTGACTTCAAGAGAAGCTGGCACCCAGTTCTAAACTTAGGCTCATACTTGATCCACAAATGAGTTCTGACTTTAAGGGAGCTCATGGTCTTTTACAGATGCATTAGATCATCAGAAAAACAGCAGCTGGAGAGAAAAGAGAATTCTGACCCAGACTTCACCCTTGCTTCTCTCTGCAGTATTGTGTAGTCTTCTTGATACTGCATTCTTTCCACAGCTACTTAGAGCTCCCAAATTCAGTGCATACATTCTCCTTCTAGAGCTCAAGTTCTGAGTTTTTTTCTCTTGGTTCAAAGCCACCCCGAGGGTCTGGGGTGTTTGTACCACCAAACAGCTACACTTTGAAGTATAGGCATCCATGGGGCTACTACTCCATATAAAACACTGAAAATACATGAAGCACACTAAAAGCAGAGTAAGACCAAGAATGTTGAAAAGTGGAACGTGAAATTCTTATGAAGAACATCTGGGACATCTGTACTTAGACATGGTGTCTCAGGCAGTTGTGAGAAAGATAACAGAAGATGAAAGCTACCGCTTGGTCTTGCTGGGACTCCCATGGGGTGTCTAGTTTGCCACATAGTGTGTGAATGCACTCTGCCTTAAGAAGGTAATGCTCTTCAAACTGCAGAGAATGTGAAGCAAAGACAAGACATAGCACTAGGACGGTGGAAGTACTTAGATGTTTAACATGAAGAAACATTTTGGGAGATAAACTGTTAACTTGAAACATGTCTCACAGCTATGGCTTGAGCTGCAAATGCATGGGGATTGACTTAATGAAGCAGTCTGCCTCATCAAACGAAGCCGCTGAATAAATCTCAGGGTGTTAGCAACACATCAAGGTCACATACCCCCAAGAAAAGCTAATACATGAAAAATAAATGGGAAAGTGCCTAGGCTCAAATTATCCTGCAGCAGGGGATAAAATGTTTAGGCAGCAGCATGCTGAGGTCTGTAAGGGCGTCTAAGTATGCTACACACTGAATGGATTGCTTTATAGATTGTCAAAAACTTTAAACAAATCCTACGTATGGGATATTAAGGGCTTTTTTGAGAAGTGCTTTTGTGCTTTCAATATTTACAATGCTTTTTGATACGCATGAAAGAAAACGTACACTTGGTAGGTTAATAATACAAAGCAAGAATAGGAACAAAAGACACATCAACTGGTCACACTTGGTGAGATGGAGGATTTCAGCTTGAAGGAAGAAAAGGGATGTCTCTGTACGACACTTTAAATAAAAAGCCAGTTAATTGCTCAGAAAAATATTTTGTTAGGCCAAGCTTAGAGTCTTCCATTGCAACACTGACTTATCTAGGATGTGGAACAAAATGAGAAAAAAAAAATCTCCATGTAAAGAATCCAGACTACAGGAGCTGTGAAGAAAGAAAGTTTGGGAGCAAACAGGAAAATTATGTGGAAATAAGTGATTTGAAAGAATAAAATACTCTAAAAAAGAGCCCCACAAACCTAGATCTTCCTCACTGCTATGCAGCAATACTTTGATTGCTAATGAAAGATTGTAGTTGCTGATATCCAGTATTTATTATTTGATAAATGCATAGTCAAGAATGGATCACTGTCATAAAAGATTGCATTGTGGGTGCTGATTTTTGCTGTCTTTTCCATTTTCCATCCACATGTAGTTCTCTTGTTCAAGGAGTTTCCCACCAGTCATTTTCTTGTGTTTCTGTTCATCATGTAAATATATTAACAGATCGGAAAATGGATTGGCATGAGAGAGAAAACCTGTGATTAAGACACTTGACTGCAGGGGGAGTTCCTGGTTCTAGTCTCTGGTCCCAGATAAATTTCTGCACCTTACATCCAGTCTAGGCCTGGGAGCAGCAGCAAGAGCAATAGGAGCCCTTCTTTTCAGCCAGCTTTCCTAACCAAGAGGGCTTAGTAAAATCCTTTGAAGACCCTGGTCCAGTGACATTGTGTAAAGGTGCTGCATGCCTGCTCTGTAGCATCCAGTGCAATATAGAGCTTGAGGCATCAGTGCAGAATCATGCTGGAGCACCAATGAGCAGAGTTTGGACCTAAGTCAGGCTAACTAATACTGTGCTCTTGTATGTCAGGAGGATATTCTGATTCAGCTTGGTGCTGGCTGGCAACCCATCAGTCATCTTGGGATTGTCCTCTTTTGCTGTTGCTGGCTACAACCAAACTATTGTTAAACTCTGTTTTACCTGAGGGGAACTAGAATACTCAGAAAGCATTCTGTGAAAAAATTGGCTTATATCCAGGAAATTCATGTTTTTCACAGTATCTGAAGAGCCTGAAGGAAGCAGAATATTGGCTTTTTTAATTCACTGCCCAAATCAACTCCTTTCCTTTGCAAAGTGAAGCAGATGACAACTGAAGAGGTGAAGACATGTGTGCGCATGCAAGGCTATGACCTCATTGGCATTACTGACACATGGTGGGGTAGCTCCTATGACTGGAGTGTTGGGATGGAAGGGTACAGGGTCTTTAGGAAGGACAGGCTGGGCAGATGATGAGGGGGTGTCGCCCTCTATGTCAATGACCAGCCGGAGTGCATGGAGCTCCACCTGGGGATGGATGACGAACTGACCAAGAGCTTATGGGTCAGGATTAAAGGGAGGGCTGGGGCAGGGGCAGGGGACATCATAGCAGGGGTCTGCTACAGGCCACCTGACCAGGGAGACTGAGTGAATGAGGCCCTCTATAGGCAGATAGGAGCAGCCTCACGTTCACAAGCCCTGGTCCTTATGGGGGACTTCAACCACCCCCATATCTGTTGGAGGGACAACACAGCAGGGCACAAGCAATCCAGGAAGCTCCTGGAATGTGTCAATGACAACTTTCTCCTCCAAGTGATAGAGGAGCCCACGAGGAGAGGTGCCCTGCTGGACCTTATTCTCACCAATAAGGAGGGCCTGGTAGGGGATGTCAAGCTCAAGGGCAGCCTTGGCTGCAGCGACCACGAAATGGTGGAATTCAGGATCCTCAGGGCAGTGAGGAAGGCACACAGCAAGCTCACTACCCTGGACTTCAGGAGAGCAGACTTTGGCCTCTTCAGAGACCTGCTTGGTAGAATACCATGGGACAAAGCCCTGGAAGGAAGAGGGGCCCAAGACAGCTGGCTAGTATTCAAGGGTCACCTCCTCCAAGCTCAGGAGTGATGCATCCCAACAAAGAGGAAGTCAAGCAAAAACACCAAGAGGGCCCCGTGGATGAACAAGGAGCTCCTGGGCAAAGTCAAACAAAAAAAGGAAGCCTACAGAGGGTGGAAGCAAGGGCAGGTAGCCTGGGAGGAACACAAAGAAACTGTCTGAGCAGCCAGGGATCAGGTTAGGAAAGCCAAAGCCCTGATAGAAATTAGTCTGGCCAGGGAGGTCAAGGACAACAAGAAAAGCTTCTGTAGGTATGTTAGTGATAAAAGGAGGATGAGGGAAAATGTGGGTCCCCTCCAGAATGAAACGGGTGACCTGGTTACCCAGGATATGGAGAAGGCTGAGGTATTCAACAGCTTCTTTGCCTCAGTCTTCACTGACAAGTGCTTGAGCCACACTGCCCAGGGCACGGAAGGCAGGGACTGGGAGAATGCCGAACTGCCCACTGTAGGAGAAGATCAGGTTCGAGAATATCTAAGGAACCTGAAGTCCATGGGACCTGATGAGATGCATCCACGGGTCTTGAGGGAACTGGCGGATGAAGTGGCCAGGCCACTCTCCATCATATGTGAGAATTCCTGGCAAACCGGTGAAGTTCCCACTGACTGGAAGAGGGGAAACATAACCCCCATTTTTAAGAAGGCAAAAACAGAAGACCCAGGGAACTACAGTCTCACCTCCGTGCCTGGCAAGATTGTGGAGCAGACCCTCCTGGAGACTATGCTCAGGCACATGGAAAATAAGGAGGTGATTGGTGACAGCCAATACAGTTTCACTAAGGGCAAATCCTGCCTGACAAATTTGGTGGCCATCTATGATGGGGTTACAGCGTTGATGGACAAGGGAAGGGCAACTGACATCATCTACCTGGACTTGTGCAAGGCATTTGACACTGTCCCGCATGACATCCTTGTCTCTAAATTGGAGAGACATGGATTTGATGGATGGACCACTCAGTGGATAAGGAATTGGCTGGGTGGTCACACCTAAAGTGTTGTGGTCAACGGCTCAATGTCCAAGTGGAGAACGGTGACGAGTGGTGCTCCTCAGGGGTCAGTACTGGGACCGGCACTGTTTAACATCTTTGTCAGCAACATGGACAGTGGGATCAAGTGCACCCTCAGCAAGTTTGCTGACGACACCAAGCTGTGTGGTGTGGTTGACACGCTGGAGGGAAGGGATGCCATCCAGAGGGACCTTGACAGGCTGGAGAGGTGGGACTGCGCAAACCGCATGAAGTTCAACAAGGCCAAGTGCAAGGTCCTGCACATGGGTCAGGGCAATCCCAAGCACAACTATAGGCTGGGCAAGGAATGGATTGAAAGCAGCCCTGCCAAGAAGGACTTGGGGGTATTGATTGATGAGAAGCTCAGCATGAGCTGGCAGTGTGCGCTTGCAGCCCAGAAAGCCAATCATGTCCCAGGCTGCATCAAAAGAGGTGTGACCAGCAGGTCGAGGGAGGTGATCCTGCCCCTCTACTCGGCTCTTGTGAGACCCCACCTGGAGTGCTGCATCCAGCTCTGGGGGCCCCAGTACAGGAGAGACATGGAGCTGTTGGAGAGAGTCCAGAGGAGGGCCACAAAGATGATCAGAGGGCTGGAGCACCTCTCCTGTGAGGACAGGCTGAGAGAGTTGGGATTGTTCAGCCTGGAGAAAAGAAGGCTCCGAGGAGGAGTCTAATTGCGGCCTTCCAGTATCTGAAGGGGGCCTACAGGAAAGCTGGAGAGGGACTGTTTATCAGGGAGTGTAGTGACAGGAGAAGGGGTAATGGGTTTAAGCTGAAGAAGGGTTGATTTAGATTAGATGTTAGAAAGAAATTCTCTACTGTGAGGGTGGTGAGGTACTGGAACAGGTTGCCCAGAGAGGTTGTGGATGCCCCATCCCTGGAAGTGTTTAAGACCAGGTTGGATGGGGCTTTGGGCAATGTGGTCTAGTGGAGGGTGTCCCTGCCCGCAGCAGGGGGGTTGGAACTAGATGATCTTTAAGGTCCCTTCCAACCCAAACCATTCTATGACTCTATGATAAGACAGGCTTCCGTTCTTGGTAATCTTAAGTTCCCATTAATTCCAATGAGCTGTACAAAACAAGCAGTGTTTGTTCAGTAGATATGGTTTGAAAATAACAGGACTTCTAGATCTTTCCTAATGAAATACTGCTCAAGAAATTTGCACTTGAACCTTTCATGTGGCTTCACTCATTTTACTGTTTGCCAGAAACCTATTCTGTCTGGTCACTAGCAATTTTATCCCATATTGAATGACTTTTCTAGATACCTTTAACATATCAGTTACTGATTCCAGCGTCATTTCTCTGTGGAGCACTGAAACTTCTTAATTTGCAGTTAGCAAGGTCTTGTGTCTGCTTTTTAATGTAAAGTCATCTCATTTTTAATTGCATTGAATTACATATGGGGAATTTAGGAACACATTTTATGTCATAATACCTCTTGTCTCCCTGTAAAAATTTAGGAAAATTAATTTTGTTCTAAGTCTCTCGTCATAAACTTAAAAACATGGCTGACTGTTTATCACTTTTTTGGACATATTCCATCAGTCTGGAAATATTCCCAGCTTCTCCAGTTCCAAAGTCAGGAAACAAAAGTGGATCAGAATGATTTCCATTGTGATATAACTGTTCTACCAAAACAAGTTGCTATTTCTGCATACATTAGTCTCAGGACTCTTGCAACAACATCTTCTGATTCTAATGCAGAGTTCAGGACTAGTTGCTCTAGCATAGGTATACCTGAAGTCATAAAAGATGAAATGGGTGTATCAGCAGCTGAAAGTCATATTACTTGCACAACGTTTATCTGCTTAGCTAAGGCACTTTCGTTGATCAACAATACAGTACAAAAATTCAGTTCCTGCTTTATTTGTGCCTCTATTAAGTGGTCTGGAGCATATTTCAAGATGCAGACACAGATGACAAAAACATTAATTGGATTATATAAATGAATGCACATACAGCTTAATACTGCATGTTTATGTTCAATTGTATTAGCAAAGAACACCAATGTACCCTCTGCTCTATCCAGTCTATTAATTATACTGCCTATATCCAAAACTGAGACTTTGGACTTCTGCCTTCTACAAATGAAAAAAAATAACACTTACATACAAACAAATTGTGTATATTTTCAAAGCAATATTGATTTTTTTTCCTGCAAAACATAAAGCATTATTTTTAACATAATTTCTTATGTTATCATTTTAATAGGACATGAGACCTTAAAAGTTCTCTATTTTACTTTAAAATCTTTAGCAGGACATTAGCCTTTCTGTGTATGCTATATTCCAATGATATTAGTACATGTAAAGCATGTAAAATATCCAGAATGTGGACACAAAACCATGTAAAATCTGCTTTTTAACAGGTGAGGGGGGGAAAAAGTGCTTTTGATCTTGAGAATTACATATGCAGGCTTCTGTGCTAAGGCAGAAAAAGAAAATATGTCATTAATGAGAATCCTTCACTAAGACCATATATAAATAATATGCTTACATGATCTGTCTATCATTCTATATCATAAATTAACCTATCTTTGGCCAAAGTAGGCACTCTGTAAATGCTCTTCCTCCCAGAAACCATGACTGGGTCCCTGTGCAGAGCAGTCACCAGTCCATCTTATCACTTGATCAGTACATCTCCGGTGTAAGTCAGCTAAGGCTAGATCCAGAAAGAAATTTAAACACTTGCTTGTCAGTTCAGATCTCTAGTCTTCAAGGATGAAGGTCATCAATGTCTTTGCAAGACTTACACTGGACCCCAGAGGTCCAAAGTGCTATACACTGATATTTCCAGGCACTAAGTTTCACTGGGCTCATGGAGCAGCTCCGTGTACGTGGGTACCAGGCAAAGCTGGGATCGGCTGTGAGCAGCACACCTCCCTGCTCTCGCTCAGGGTCAACCTTCTCCCCAGTTGCCACTGCAAGGCCAGGTCTGTGTCAGGCAGGCGCGCTGAGACCAAACACACTGAGCGGGGCCTCTCAGAAACCACAGGCAGAGAAGTCAGCACCGCTCTGCCTCCACAACCTCACAGCCACGGCTCTTAGCTGGGAGGAAGTAAGTCTAGGCTTCAGTATGTGCTTTGGGAATATATAAATACTATTTTTGTATTAACTATTCATTGGAGAAAGAGCCAGAAGTTCTGTCTCCCATTGCCTGCATTAGTGCCCTAATGAGGTTATAGGGTCCTTCTCAAGCTCTCTTTCAGTCCTCATGAATATTTCACATGTGGAACAGTTAAAGCAGCAGTGCATGATAAAGTCCAGCCCTGGAACACCTCCTGACCAGGTAATGCAGTGGAAATGTTAGTTCACGCCACCCCAGAGGGTGAAGGGGCAGGAGCCTGTGCTTGCCTCCTCCCACGTGGGTGCCGTAACCCCAGGCAGCTGAACAGGAGCCTAACCAGGACATAGCTCCCCTCTCACTTTCTAAAGCACACCCTCTGTCAGCCAGATCAGGCTAACAGAGAAACTTACTAACTCAGCCTCAGCCATGCTAAATCTTCCCTATGGTTTCAAACAGAAAGAGCAGCTAGGCCACCCCAATGCAAGGTGAGGACCTTGCCAAGTGGCAGCTGTGGGCCCGTGCCTGAGCTTGGAAACAGCAGTTGCTGCCTTCGTGCTCTCCTCGTGCAGTCGCCATTTTGTTTGACTACACAGTTTCCCTTGCACACCGCGTTCACACCTTGGGTTTCACTGACTTTCAAGCCTTCATTCCCTATCTATCCAGTCAATATTGCCAGTGCTTCTTGAATATCCCTGCATTGGGTGCAGGTGGCAATGTTTTGATAACAGAGGGTTGCAGGGGGGAGGGGAGGCTGCGGCTGCCCCATTCCAGACACAGCCAGTCCCAGCTGTTTCCAGCCGGCTCCAACAGACCCACCATAGGACACAACTGAGCCCCTCAGCCAAGATAATGGCACCTCGTGAAAGCATATTTCAGAAAGGGCAAAAATGCCAGGGAGCAGAGAGGAGTGAGGGAAAAAAAAGGTTTGGTCTTTGATTTTGATTTGGCCTTTGTTTTTCACTATACGAATCTACTTTAAATGACAATAAATTAATTTTCACCAAGTCAGGTCCGTTTTGCCCATGGTGGTAATTGGTAAGTGATCTCTCTGTCTTTACTTTGACTCATGAGCCTTGTCGTCTTATTTTCTCCCCTGTCCTGCTGAGGAGGGGGAGTGAGAGAGCAGCTGGGGGGGTGTCTGGCAGCCGACTGAGGTCAACCCACCACAGTCTCATAGGCCAGTGTCCTGAGTATCTGTTCATCTAAGACCATGTTCCATAAGCAGAACCTGATTTCTAGGAACTATTCATGAGGTTTATCTCCTTCTGGCTATTTTCTTTCCCCACCCAGACAGCGCTGCATTTACAGTTAAGCCTCTGACTTGCTCTGGGCAATATCTTTAAACAAAAATGAACTAAATTCAAGCCTATACTTTAAGAAAACTTGCTCTTATTGTTTCCTTCTAAAGCAAAAACCTTTACGGATTAAACATTTTACAGCTGCTGTGCCTGCATCTTTATTAATCAAGCATATAAAAATTCCTAGATCTCATTGAAAGGCAGAAACACCTTATTGGCTGAAGCAGCAACAAGCTTGCATTTATGGCTTTAATTATTAGATGTAGTTTGTAAAATTCTATGGCAAAGATTAATTTTTTCATAGGTGGAATGGAAGTGAGTCATCCTTTTTCAATGACAAAATGCAGAATATACAATGCCCATTATTTGGTCTGTCTAGTATAAGGCAATAACAGTGCAGGGTTAATGGTCACTGAACAGCTCTTTGTCACTCAGAAAAAGGGAGTAATATGATAAAAATATGTATTTAAAGATAGTTCTGTTTACATATTTTTATCTGAATATCTACTATTATAATTTATAGTCTTTGCGTAAAACAATAGTGCTGATTTTCACAGCTCACCTAATCTGGATGCTAAATGAACATTTAAAAGCACACTATTCAACATTCAGCTATAGTGAGAGATTAATTATTTGAGTGTAATAATTATGTTAGGAAGTCAGAAAATATCACTTCCAATTTTGTCTTGCTGCAAGCCTCATGTGTCAAAGATATCCAACTCCACCATATTTCTTTTTCCCCATACAATACTTGAATAATGATCTTGACATAGGAGGTTTATTTGGGAGGCTTTGTTCAATTTGAAAAGCACTTTGATATCCTTAGATAAAAAGTACGAAGTGAGTATAACCACAGTTTTCTGTGTAGTAGTAATAGCTCCTCTGACAACCACTACAAAAGACTAAGAATGTCATAAGAATGGAATTTTAGAAGTTCAGTGAATTTAATTAACCAGATCTTTGCTTTTATATTTCAGAAGTCACAATTCAGCATTCCCATGTAGTTTTACTAGCTGCCCTTGGCATATGTCTCCGTTGTAGCTGCATTAGTAGTACTATCGTGCTTTCACTTCTCACTTCACGAGATTCTCTTTGTACCTCATTGTTTTATGTTATCCATGTCCTTTGGTTATTCAGTCTACTTCAGGGGTCTCTACATTACATTTGTGACTTTTTCAGCAAATGTAAAAAAGGATTCTAGCAGAAAACAGAGCAACAGTGTCTTACATAGTACAGGTATATGCTGAAGATGAATAGGAATTAACCGTACAGAAGTTCCTGTATGTTGATAAGAGGTGGATATACTGATATAAGCTGTCCAAAGCAAACTACTGTAACTAAATGCTGGATCAAGCTCCTCAGGTCTTAGGACAATGATCACCAAACCTGGGGTTTGTAGTTCATCCACTAGCACAAAGAACTGCTGACCTTCTATTCCTGTTAATGTTTTGTTTTTTTTCTTTTTTTTTTTTTTTTTTTTTTTAATCTGATTGGCAAGAGGCCTATACACTGCACCAGGCTGCAAATACTCAGAGCACTGAGCAGGTTTGCTGCAGCTGCAGCATTGTCTGCAGAAGGATAGATAGAGCTGCACAGCCAGCCCTGCTGCTGCCTCTCCTTGCGGGGAGGCCCAGTAGCACCAGCCCTGGCAGCTCCAGCCTGGCTGACTCCACTGGGGGACATCCAGCTCAACTCAAGTGTGAAAACCAGTATCTGGGGCTTGTGCTACAGACCTGCTTCTTACTGTGATTGAAGAGGATAAGCTGCTCTCCGCAAGTGTGCAGGAAGGCCATGCATTTCAGCACATGTGGGACTGGCACTTCTGTAAAGAAACTGCTGGTATCCCAAAAGTAAAGAGGCTGTGCCCTAAAGGCTGGGTTTCAGCAACAGGGAATATATGCAATTTATCCCTTTTGTACATGCTAGTAAATATCCATCAGTTATCCCCATCTATAGTAAGTAAATGATGTCTTTATTTATAGTTAAGTATCTGATAATAATTGGCACATAATAATAACTTCAGGAAACACAGAGGTCCTCTGTACCCCACTTTATAGAGAGGTTACAGTGTTAATCTCCTGGTGTAATTGTCAGTGCAATACCAGCAGCTTGATCACGGTACCATCTCTGTTCTTACAGAGCATGTTAAAAAAACCCACTCAGCCACACTAGCATGGTACCTCTACAGCCTGTTGAGGGTTTTTAAAAGAATTATTAATTTGCAATCACTGTTAAAAAAATAGAATGGGTAGGGCAATTCTTTGCTGGGACAGACACATTAACCTATCAATGTAAAGAGCATAAGCTGAAACTTCAGATTTGGGTCCTACAAAAACTGCACTCCCACGTCTTCCCAGGCAGCTATGCAAATCAGATATCATCATGCACACATGGATGGTTAGACGCTTACGTCATGAAATGTGTACAAGTGCCTGTTTTACCACACTTCAAGTATTTGCATTAATATTTTAGGCACAGTCTATCAGTCTTCTCCCTTGAGTTTGTAAATGTGAGAGCTGATTTTAAATTAAGCAGTTTAAAAGAAATCATGATTTTAAAATTATTGTTCTGCCAAGAGTCATAGTCACAGAACACTGTGCTAAGTTCTGTAAAAACTGATTCCAGAAAAACAGTTGTTGCCCCAAAGTACCTACAACATATTTATGGAGTAAAAGAAAGGGAGTGCATGCATGTGAGATATAAGAGACACTGAGATGACACAAAATTTTGAGTTTTATAACTTTGAGAACCAAGCTATTTTAGGCCAAATATGATGTTTTTTCCAAAACGTATTCGATGATCTATGATAGTATAAAACTGTTGGGTTTGTTTGGTTTTTTTAAAAAAAAACCCCAGATTTCTTACAAGCATTTGTCAAAGAAAACAATGGATTTTGCAAAAAGGGATGAAAGGGGAAAGGAAAAGACTTCTGAAAACATTTTAAAATTTCTTGGAAGGCTTTTCCAGTAAACAAAAGGCAGTATTGTCCCTCCAGGTCTGAAACTCTGATATTTCCATAATTCAATCCTGTTGAATAGTACCTGTAATAACGTTATGGTTTTTGGTTACTGGTTATAGCAGGACAATTATGTACAAAGCAATTTTTACCATATTTTACTGCAGGTGAGGAAAGACTTTCAAGGGCACAAACTAAAGTTATATCCCCAGCTCTCAATTATTTCAAGTAAAAGTTAGTCACGTAACAGCCAATGTTGCTTTGGAGAAACTCTTCCCTATATTTTTTTTAATGCATTTTGTTCTTTTCAGACCCTTCATTTACATGATGTGAGCCAAAAGCTGCCTGTCTGTTTGTGAGGATATCAACGGCAGTCACTGTCAGAGTAGCATAGCCATGCAAGAGTGAGTTTACCAAGACAAATATGAAACTGAGGTGGGATTATAAATAATCTGAATCCACCAGAGCTCCAGGCAGCGGGAGGCATCTGCCATTCATACTTGCTAAGCAAGAATTGAATGACTCCGAGATCCAGCCTAACCACTAGCCTGAAACATTGAAAAAAGACTCAGCAGACATTTCTTTGGATTCTGTGCAAGCAGCACTTTGACTAGTGATTTGTAACTCACTGCTCTCAGGATACCCTCCAAGTATTATTTGGCTTCTGTTTCTTGTCTCTTACCCACTACTGTACTCTGCAGCTGGACCTCAAAGACACAGCTTGACAGAGAGAAGCATGAGTCAGGCTGCAAACGAGCACACAAAATTTACATGCACTGTCCTGATGTCCAGCTACTTGTACATACATATGAGGCCTCTGCCTGTTACTCAGCACTGTAAGTAGCCAAAGGAGGAAATACCCCTTGTATGAACAGGACAAGAAATTTCTTGAAGATTTCCATACTGATCCAGACCGAATACAGCTCTGAGATTAAAATGTGATAGGGACACAGGAATCACCTTGATGGATCAGTGCAATGGCCTACTTAACGTGGAATCCACTCACTGTCTTGTGGCACAGAGAAGCTGGAAGTTTCCTTTAGAACAATGCATCTGAGAAAGGGAAATGGGTATGATTTTTTTCTACATGCTGTTTTGTTATTCTGTCAGGCTTTATTGAAGGCCATTAACAGATTCTTTGATTTGTAGCAAAAGTTGAAGGGGATGTTTCTGTAACTGAAAGTCTGGGTTTCCGTGCCCATTTCTCCCTTGTTATTTTTGCTGGTGTTCACCAAGCTGAACTAGGATTCTTTATACTGATGCCTGAAAATGGATTTGGAAACCTTGTGTTCAGCTGGATGATGCATCAGAAAGTTATTGCCTATCAGGCACACACAGAAATGTCATTTAGTTGCATGCTACATCTCAGCTCCCAGCAGCTGCTAGATTCTGATTTACCCACTTTGCCTTTTTGTCTCTCTATTTCAACTTAGACCTGAATCTTGCAGCTGCTTTCTCCAGAAAAGCCTGAAATAGAAACCAGTGTTGTCACATCTGAAAATTACCTCAATCCCCACCTCTAATCTATAGTATATTAACCTCTGACTTTAGCAGCTGGGAAGTCTTCAGCTGCTTAAATAAGATCACAACTGAAATCTAGAAAAAATGCAGGAGGTTAATAAGCAAACTATTTCAGCTTTAAGGTCTGGTAATTTGCCAGCTGCCAGGACCAGCAGTACTTTGGAGGATGTGAAGCTTTGCTGGAGGATGCTGCTGCTGTCAGTGTATTGTGCAAGTGCAGCTGAGAAGACAGAGTAGGTAGAAACAGGGTAGGGACAACTCTACAAAGGCATTTGGGTGAGTCTTTCTTCATCTGGGCCAAACTTTTCTGAAAACAGATTGTTGTGCCCAGAAAACAGGTACTTAATGCTGTACTCATTCACGGATAGATTTCAGATAGACTGGAATGGAAGAAAACAGCTTCTGCTGTGACAAAGAAAGTTGTGAAAGGCTTGGGGGAAGCTCCCTGCACAATCAATGACTGAAGTGTAGCAGCAGAGCTGGTGGTGGAGGGGCAACAAAGGAAAAAGCACACCAACTAATTCTTACTATAGCATCGAACTTTTACTGAAACACAACACATTCTCTCTAACTGTGGTCAAAGCAGGTCAGTAGGCCTCAGATGAGCCAGGACTCTGACACACTGCAATAATCTCTCATTATTATTAATGGTAGTATTCACACAGCATAATCACCTAGACTATTCAATTGCTTTTATAAGTCAATGAAGACTCAAAACATATTTATGTGGTGTTATTATATAGTCTGTATCAAGAGAAATTAAATCAAAGGAAAGAGAGGCTGTGTCACGCAACAATCCAACAATAAGTGTTTGGATTTCAGTTTAAGGTTACTGATTGCCTATTCTCTGGTCTAAATACTAGACAACACTCTTGAAAAGAGACCATTTGAAAGCCTAATCTTGTTAGTTCTCCAGTAGCTCTGAAAAATCAAGAAACACCTAACTCAACTGATCAACTAGCATGTAGTATCAAGAAAGTACATCTACTGAGCTGACCTAGTGCATTAAGCATATGAGCAGGAAGGAGGTATCAGATCATCCATCTAATACATGAATGACTTATCAGTACTGTCTCTGTCTGCCAGTGTGCAGCCAGATCTAGCAGTAGCAAGCATTTCATAAGCCTATGTACAATTTTCTATTACCGTGAGAGAAGACTAGAAAGGGACCAGGCCATAATCTTGCATTGAATAACTTAAAGCATAATCACAGCTGCATATAATTATTGCCCCAAGTAAGTAGCAGTTACTGACATCCAGTAACATTGGATTTAATAGAGGTAGTCAAGACTGCAGATGACTTTACTTTTCCAAAACTAATGATTAGGATTGGTCTCCTAAAAGCATTTTGATTTCAACCTCACTTTTCTCCAGACTTGCTGCTAGAGATCAGGTGCGACTTTGGCTGGAAGAAACACATATTGAGGTTCAATCCAGCACATAAAGATGCCAAGTGAGGTTTTAATTCAGCAGACTCCTAAAGCCTCACTTTCAGCACACTATTCATCCCTGCTGAATCCAGTGGCACCACACAGGTACTCAAAGTTGAGCAAGTTTAAGTCACTTTTCAGAACTGGGGTTTTTTGTTATATGTGGTAATGAAGTTGCTCCAAAAAAAAAAAAAAAAAAAAAAAAGTGAGCAAAAGCTTTGTTGTGTTGTGCTTTATTTATGGATTTATAAGGACGTGCCACAGGATCTGCAAAATTGGGGAAAACACCAGCCCTGGATTAGTTTAATGGGCTCGGTTGCCTAGTCATGCAACAGAAACAGCATAGCCAAAGGAATGTTAATGTCTCTGACCTAACTATTTTCATTGTTGCAACATCAGCAACATGCTCCTGAAATAATCCCAAAGGTATTTTCAAAGGAGTGGGGTGATGCTGTTTCAAAATCTCCTTAACGATGTGCCTGCCTTTAGCCATACCTATGGAGAAACTTCAGTGTTAACTTTTGCAGCCACACCTCTGTATCAAATACCAGAGTACTTATACTTTTGTATAATAATAATAATTAAAATACAAAAATGGCTTTTCAATACTAAGAGTTGCATTACTAGCCTCACAATCTTCTTTTACTTCTTATTAATGGTATGTGTATGATTTTAAAGGCGCCTGGGACCAAAATTAAAGTATGTCTTGGTGAGATAGTTCTCACCTGGTTTCTGCATGAATGTGTGCTCTGTCTGCAGTTTGTGAACAAAACCTTAAGCCATTTTGAACATGCTGAAATGTGTACCAGGACAGCAATTTGTTAGGTAAATCGCTCAGTTTGCTTCCTTGCCAAGGCTAGTCTTCAATTAAAGGGTCTTTTTTTCTGAGTCACTGATTGATCTTAAATTGGCACAGACTTGTTTAATGTCAGCTGAAGTAATTGTAACTCTGAAATCAGTCTACTAAAATTGCTATAAATGTTCTATTCCATGGCGGAATATAAAGGGATAAGAAATTATGAACAGATGTAAAAAGCACACAGTGGATGAGCCCATCAGGAAACACTGCAGTGAGACTGGGACTATAAACAAACTACTGGATTACAGGACAAATTTTAAAAATACTATTTCTTATAGGAGTCAACAAATTCTGTAACGGTGTCCAAATGGGGTAAACATTGAGGTAAACTTGGCATCTATCAGGGAGTGGAGGCTGCAAAGCTGTGAGCCTTTAAAAGACACCTCCATTGCCTGAGCACTGACCAGAATGCAGTGCATGACTTATGTATGCTGCAAATTCAGAAGCCAAATGAGAATTTTTGGTCTTCATCATTAAACATTTTTTGATTCTATATTGCAGCAGTGGGTATAACACTCAGTACAATGGAGGTGCTGCTTATGAAAAATGCAGGTTTTTTTCCTGTTTATCAGCATACTTTACTATAGCAGCTCTGATGATGATCTATGAAACTGTCAACTTCATTTACATGAAATTCCCCTTGAATTTTCTTTTTAAGAATTCTTTAATTTAGTTGGCAATTACAATTAAAATGTGATCTGAAGTTGTAGTCTGAAGATATTGTAGCAAGTATGTAAGAGATGGGACGAATGTAAAGGAGAAACGAACAAGAAGAAGTGTTTCTTGGTTGTTGTAGCTCAAAAGGAGAGTTTGGGGTTTTATAGATAACCAGTAATTATTTAAAAACGGGCCCTACAGAAAGAACAATAAGGTTTTTTCTAGGTTAAAACATCAAATGAAGGCTTAAGTGAGATATTTTAGACAGTCTGATCATTACTTAGCTTTTAGGGATTTTTATCTTAATTATGTGCAGATTCTCTCTGAAATTACACAACTTGTAAAGAAAATAGAGAAAGGATTTTTTTAATTGTATTTCAAGCATCTTTACCTAGGAAATTAAAATTATGCTGATCTGCAAAAGTAATGTTAACTAAAGCACTGGAAGTGCATGTTTCAGTGTGTGTGAAAAATGCTCTGGGTAACATTTGGCCCTGTGCTGAGCACAAGCCACTGCATCTGTCAGTCAAATACACATGCAAATAACATTAAATATTTAACTAACGTATATATGCCCATTATAGATTTCACATCATTCTCTGTGAGGATGTTTAAACAAAGGAATGACTATTCTGATGCAATACAAGCTGACCAAAGCCAGGAAAATCAAAGTCTAACAATCAGTCTGTAAACATCAGGACAACATCTGAGACAAGGTAAGTCTCTCCATCTGAATGTCCAACTTCTATTAGCTTGTGAATTTGCATGTCATAATTACCTTCCTTTTCTAAGAGCAGCCTTTCACAACATATGTAAAAAATAAAATATTATATATAAATAAATAACATAGATACATACATATGTATAGAATTAAAATATTTTTTATTTATTTATTTATTTTAGCAGCCTTCTCTCTTTCCTTTGTCATATACCGGGCCCTGCTGGCATGGTTGTTTTGACTCTGAAACTGTAAAACTGCCTAATTGTCTAGATGGGTTGCATTAAGGCTTAACTGTATTAGGTCAGAGTATTTTTTCTAAAGAATCTAAATAACCCAACACCTGTGGTGGGCACAGAGAATGTTATTACATTCTCAGCAGAGTCAGCCTTTTTAGAATAATGGGACAGAAGTAGGAAATAGGACACTTACACATCTGCATTTTTCTAAATGAAGGTTTACTGCTCTACTGGTGACTTGGAGAAAGAGGCATACTCAGAAGTAGAGAAGACAACAGGAGAAGAAAGGACAAACCTACATAATATAAATGTTTCCTCCTCTTAAAGCTGTTTTTGTGCAAATATTTTACAGGAAAATAATTGTGAGAGGAGAAAGACTTAATTCAGTAGTTTTGTAATACCTACCTGAATGCAAGTTATGGTCATCTGCTTACTAATTATTTCCATTTCTGATTATGTTGCAGAAAATTCATGGCTAATGGATGTAATTAATAACAAGAGAAAAATAATTTCCTGACTCTGGCTGTATGGTTGTTATTTACATACCTGAATACAGAGGAAGGTGTGTTTCTTGTATGTGCACGCAAAGCAACTATGGCCTGCCAGTGCATGGGAACAAGCAAACCTTAACCTCCATATGTAGTGAAACTGAATGGCTTTTCCAGGATGTGATACCCCAACGGATGTTTACAAGTAGAACAATGAATTTATCTAAGAGATATGTTTTGTATTTTCTACCTAATTGTTCTCAGGCTGCTATTTTTGCTATTAGTAACTTGTAGATTAAAAAAAAAAAATTAGAAACTTTTTTGGATGGCTTTTGATTTTTGAGGTCATACCAATGTAATGAAACTGCTATAGTTCTGGTGCCACACTTTCTTATTTATATGCATTGCTTTTTCTTAGTGAATGAAGTTGCAGAACGTGGGAGAAACACTGTACCAAGGACTTGGCTGAGTGAGGCATAGCCTAGGAAGGTACTGTGCAAATTACTCAACATTACTCAAACAATGCAGCTAATTCCTATTCTACCACACCTTTGTTATTCCAATCCCAATTGTCTCTTGAACAGAGGCTTTAAATTGCACTGTATTTTGCAATCAGATTGCAAGCCACACAGACAAAGATGAGATCAGACTCTGGACATTTGTCCCAGGTGTTATTTGGTTTTCAGTCTCCAGGGATGCCCTCACCTTCTGGGTTAGTCAGCCATTCATTGCATCTGTTTCACTGCTCATAAAATGAAGCAGGAAAGACAGCAGCCTCCTCAGGCTTTTTAAACCTTTCTGTCAGGATGGATGCTTTAGCCATGTAATGGGATTCACAACCATTTTCTCTTGGACAAGGATTTCTAAATTTAACTTACTTGGGTACCACCATCGATTTTCTTGTCCTGACCTACAATACTGGACTACATCAGTGGAAAAGTCCTGGAGGATGGGGACATCCACATGGAGGGATATCACTTTATATTTAAAATATGGGCAAATATACAGGATTCAAATTTCACTAAAACCAGAACTGACTCAGGTGAATCCAATTGTTTTGTCTCTCGCAAAAATAACAATCCTGATCCTCCTGTCTGATGCACACAAGAGCTTTACTCTTCTATACATCCTCCGGGTGAGGAAGGATAATAGAATCATAGAATCATAGAACGGTTCAGGTTGGAAGGGACCTCAAAGATCATCTAATTCCAACCCCCCTGCTGCGGGCAGGGACACCCTCCACTAGGATGAAACTGCATAGAACATTCTCAGTCTTAGCTATCAAAAAATGTTTCCTATTGTATTATAAGAAAATTTTACTATATTCTTCCTTCCTAAAGGCCCCAGAACCCCTGAGGCTGAGAAATACTGGCTGCTCCTGTCTGTGTCTTGTATCGTGCACAATCTGACGGGTAGTCATGGGTTTCAGACCCTTATTTAACTTGCGGTTGATATCCATAGTTATAAAGAGATGAATAGACAGAAACCAAAGAGAAAGCACTGTCCAGGCACCACTCTTGCCATGACTACCAAGGGTGACATGGTTTTTTGGACAGATTAATATTTTGTTCTATTTTCCTAGCATTTATTTGACCATAAAATCAGTAACAGCAACTATTTCAGAAAATATTAAGAAACTTTTTAACTGTTCAAGTAATGCCACTTCCACCCTTTCCCTCCCTGCCCTGTAAAAGTAGTTACATTGTAATGTGATATCACCTGTGTCATTCCACTGGCATGGTAGGAAAATGTGCGTCCACTCTTGCCCACCCTGCAGGTGATCACGCTTCAGTTGCTAATGTCGTACTTCAGATAATATTTCCAACTTGTACTGATGTATACAGGCACCAGAATACGTTAGAGAAAAGATCAGTACACTTTAAGTGCTTTAATATATAGGTTATCAGCACTCTTGCAAACCATGCAAACATGGGATTGTACCCATGTACCCCTGTAATACAGTATTGCCACTGCAAGTAACAGGCCATAAGCTTTGTACTGAATTTGTAAAGCCGCAGGAGTAAGGCTTGTCAGGCTTGCTCAGTCTGAACTTTTCTTGACCTGCCTGCAGCTTTGTTTTACTTGCTTTAGTTGTGACAGTAATTTCTCTAATTGACCAGGTGTCTATGGCTAATTTGTTTTCCTTTTGTTATCCTTGTGTGGACAACCACAGTTTTATACAGCTAGCAGTAACAAACAATTATTCTGTGGAGAATGAGATGTTTATAACTCTAACAAAATGATGTAGTGTGAAGAAACACAAGTCCAGTGTGATAGCAGAAGCCTTGAGAAGCAGAGGGACTGGATGCGGTGTAGAGCAGTACAGGAATGGGGTGATAAGAGATAGGGCACAAGCTTGACACTGGAGACCTCTTAGCTACAAACAACTGCCCCATAGTCAGTTAAAGAAATGCAGACTTGGAGCTGGACAATACAAGTTTTAAGAGTAACAAAGAAAACAAAGAAATAGTATCGAATATGCATAAAAGCCACAATATACTGCATACTTGGATATAATACAGAGCTGCAGACCTATGAAGAATGACCAAGTGTAAAAGCATGTTAGCAGAAACATGAAATTGACCCCAGGTGGATCCTGGAGTAAGGAGAAGAAGCTAGCAACATGAACATCATAATCCATTTGACAAAAGACTCCAGATGCTGACAACTCACTGTAACATCACCACCACCATAAACAGAATGAATCTACCTACCTTAAGAATCCAGAAGAGCAGCAGAAGGGTCAACATACCACCAGGAGAAGGGGTAGAAACTGAGAAGTGTGTATATAACAATTTCAACCATAATTTTCTTATACAAGTATTCTAACTTTATTATTATTCTTTCTTGTTCTGTAACAATTAGACACAGACTAGCGATGATTAGATTCTTAAGATTTCAGTTATACTAACAATAAATTCTTGACTGTGTATGCATATATGTAGGGTATGCTTCCTCTTTGCCCATAAACAAGAAATTTGAGTGTAACAGCATGACTGGTAAAAGTGGGATTTCTGCTGCACCCAGTGTTGTAATGCTGAGATGTTTATCTTGGGGTAGGTGTGTGTTCATCTCCTATTTGGAATGCCGCAGTTTGTTAATTTCAATTTGTGACCAACATATGTAGGAAATCCAACAGGCATGAAATACAAATGAGACCATTACCTGTTCAAAAAATATGTCAGCTACCAATACAATCTGCAGAAAGAGATGGGAGAGAAGAAGGAAGCACCATATATTCCTACAGCCAAGTGCTGGACCTGTGGCTGATGCTCCCACCACGGCATTGGTGAGTGCTTCCAAAACACCTTCCCTGCAGAGGTCCCCTGTGTGCGATGTGGAGAGGAACAGCATGAAAGCTGGGTTAGCTCCGGGCAAATGCAGACAGTGGGAACGAGAACTCTTCCATCACTCAGGCCGGAGAGGTGGGTCAGAGTTAGCTGGCTTGCAGGAGTCTCTGGTCCTAGGCTGGGACTTGTCACACCAGGCTACAAACAGGTGGCACCCTTGCCCATTTCATGTAGAGCACTGGAACATGCACCATGAGTCAAAGAAGATGATTTGCCATTCAAAGGTGGAAAACCTCCATTTGCTTAGGAAAAGCTTGTCTTGAACTGTTATGGAGAATCAGGGTGGAGTTTGAAGGATTTCTTTCTGGGGAAACTGCCATACAAGACACAAGGGGATCCTTGTTCCTCTCCCTCTCCTGCTGGGGAGTAAAACTGCTAGACAGATTGCTCACTTCTATAACAAAAAAAGTCCAGCGACTGTTTTTATTCCTCGAGTCCCAGCTGCAACAGCAAAATACCATTTTCATGCAGTTAACCTCCCCAAATCTCCTGTTTGTAGGGTAGCTCATCCAAACTGCTTGTTGGGAATGGGTCCTGGTCCATTCTGAGTGCCAGACTAGGTTTCACCTGCAAATATGCTAGCTGACCCAAATCAAAAGCATGCCAGGGACCATGGTCACAGTAACTTGATGACATGTCTGTGTCAGGCCTATGGCATGACTACATTTTGTTTACTAGTATAAAGGCAAACACTGAGACAAATTTTGCACTGGTTTAACTGTAAGCTGAATTTTTATCTTTCCCTGTAATTTAGTCAGGCCAAGCTAATATCCTGCTGGCTCCCAAGATTCTTTGGCTATACTAGCTGTGCAATTAAAAGGGAAACTGCCTGAAAATTTACAGCATATTTTGCTTCAAGTCTAAACTCCCTGCTGTGTCATAAGAAAGGCTAGGCTGCACTCCAGTGCTTGAGGAGCAGGGGATAGCTATTGCTGATCAGAGTTACTGGTACTCATCTGTCAAAGAGGAGGAGTAGGAGAACCTCATGTAAAAATTGTTGTTCACCCAGATACAGCTGTGACCTAAAATTACTTGTGATCTTTTCTGGTCTTTAGCTTAATTGATAGAAATGTTTCTGATACTTACACAGTCCATGAAGATTAATGAAATGGCTTACTCAGGCAGTGCAGGATTCAAATTTATATTTGGTTTTAACTCCTGACCTCAATAGCAATATATTCATAAATGTATTTTTAAAGTAGTTGTGTTCAGTGTTGAATGGCACAGCCTTAGGCCCTCTTGTTGGGCAGCGGTTAAACTGTGTTAGAGGCAGTTAACAAATACCTGAATATCTGCCTGATGTTATTCTGCCCTGTAAGCAGTGAGTGCAATTTGCAGAAGGACATTTGTGGCCATGACAATCAAGAGAAGCCCACAAGTTCCATCTGTGTGGGGGGGCCACTTTTGGGTTTGAGATTTGCTCCATGACTTATCTGAAGTCTAGCTACTATCTAACCAAAGACGCAGGGAACATGATCTGTAGCCATCTTCCATGGATTTCCTCTACAGTTCTTGTAGAGACTTCCATGGAGAGTTGCCTTGACCAGGAAAGATAAGCATCTAGAAGATCTTCTGGAGGTGGAAGGATGGGGAGAATATCTTGGGGCTTTGGGTGGATAGCTTAAGTTATTCTGCTAAGAACATTGATGTGTGTTGAAGCTCTCAATACTATAATAAACTATGGGATCATAAAAGTGGCTAAGACTCAGCTTTTGCAACACTTTTCTCACCAAGTTGTGCAAGCAGTTCCAGAAAGACTACATGCTCCAAACTCAACAAAATGCAAAAAGAAAACAACTAGAAAGCATGGTGAAAAGTAAGCAAGTTTCTTACCCTTCTTTAGAAAATTAAGTTCTAAAGTAATATTGATAGCAAAAGTATGAAAATATATTTTAAATCCAGTTATTTTTAAATCAGAGGTATGTTCAAAGAATATAAAGCTTGCACTTAAAGCAGTGAAACTAAGAGCATTATCATTACATGTATATAACACTTTACAGTAAATCCTTTATCACTTCTGACTCAGAGATAGAGGGAACAGTCTTACTTCTATCCATAAATTCCTTCTGATGAGATGCCACTTATCTCCAATAGCAGGATGTTTTTAATTAAAAAGTGAAAAGATAAATTGAAATGATACCTCATGTCTGTTATCTTTATTACTGTAGAAGGCAAATAACAAATTTTTCTAGTGTTTTTAGTCCAGCACACATTCTTAGGAACCAGATATGTAAACCTTAAAAATAAGTGTTTATAGGAAGCTGACCTGGTCACATCAGTTTTTATTGAGTTCATATCATAATTTTACTTTTCTGGCTAAAAGAAACATAATCTAACTTGGATAATATGTTCTTATCTAAAGCAAGCATTCCTTAAAAATAGTGGAGTATGCTTATGAACTACCCTACCCACTGACCTTCAAAGATGGATGCCAGGTATCAGATAAAGCAAAAGAAAAAAAACCCTAGTGAATTTCTGTGAGCATTTGGCATATTTAATGCTGTAAATTTTTCACACCCTCTTCAAAGATACTTTTAGTTGCAGACTGAACTATTGGATCAAATCAACTACCCATAAGAAAACAAATGATCCCATTAAAAAAAGAAAGAAAAAGTGGAGGCTTACATTTGATGTCCTTTTGACTCAAAAGCATTCTGCACTTTTTCTGCACCAGGGCTAGTAAAAGACCACCATTCTGAAACAGGAACACGATATCTGTTTTCCTTTATTATCATCACTGGAATAATACTTCAAAGCACACAGGGCAACACATGCAAACAGACTAGTAAGCCCTGTGTATATAATCTGCTGGGGTTCAGATAAAAAGAGAAAGAAATTATTTCCTTACAATCCCCCCATACCAGCAGTATCAGCACAGACCTTGGGAGGCACACAGATCAGGGGCCATGCAGAGCAACACACAGTCGAATCCCACATGAAACTCTGTCAGCAGCTTGGGCCCAGAATGCACTCCCAGGGGTTACTAATGTTTAACAACCTGAGCTCAGGGGTTGGACTTGATAACAAAACTGCGGAAGATTTCTGTGTTTTCACATCCAACTACATGCAGATAGCGGTTTCCTGAGAATTTATACAGACAGAGAAAATCCATCTGCCTCTCCTGCCCTTCTTTCTTTCTTTCTTTCTTTCTTTCTTTCTTTCTTTCTGTCTGTCTGTCTTTCTGTCTTTCTGTCTTTCTGTCTTTCTGTCTTTCTGTCTTTCTGTCTTTCTGTCTTTCTGTCTTTCTTTTCTGTCTGTCTGTCTGTCTTTCTGTCTGTCTTTCTCTTTCGCTCTTTCGCTCTTTCGCTCTTTCTCTCACTCTCTCGCTCTCTCTTTGCCTTCCTGCCTGCCTGCCTGCCTGCCTTCCTTCCTCCCTTCCTTCCTTCCTTCCTTCCTTCCTTCCTTCCTTCCTTCCTTCCCCAACATCAAGCTCCAGTCCTCAAATAACATCAGGATGTGAGGAACAGTTTGGTGAACAAAAGAATGACCAATTACTTTTAGTTACAGAATGAACTATTTGGTTCCTGTTTGTCTTTCTCTTCCAGAAAGCATATACAGTGCATTAATTCTGATAAGGATTAATTAATAACATTGAGGAGAAGAGCAGAGAGGCTAATTCATTCCTTTTAAACTGAATTTTCTCTCATCTTTATGTTTAGTTTTAAATTTTTAACTGGTTAGGCCAGCAATCATGGTTCCAGGAAATAAATCTGCCTTTAATTAATCTGGACTACTCCAAGTGAAAAAACATTACAACCACTTGTAAGTGCCTGCTGATTTAGCTGTTTGGGTTGGATTATCAAAAGAATCCAAGAGCTGCTTGTCCAGTTTCAGAAAATTGAAGTCCCCACTCCCTTGTGCTTCTTGGAAATGTTAGTCTTTATTAATTTAGTAAGGATAATGCCAAGCCTTTGTTGTTGTTGTTTTGTTTTGTTTCTAAAGAATCTTTAAAAGAATTGACATGCATCAGACTATCCCAAAAGGAGAAACAGTTTTCATATGCTGTGAGTACAAGGTCAGCCGCCCCAGAAAGATGGTGTGGATTATACTTTTTTATGCTTTTAATTTAATGTACACTGAACTAAGCTTCTGAGAAATGGTGTACTGTTCTGCAAGCATAATAAATAGTGTTAATCTTAGTGTAATACTGTTCTTTCATATCAACTTTGGTTCATATTTGCAAAAATATCTTTCCACAATTTACTTTGAATGGAATTCATCCTTTATCCATAAAGTTCGTTATTCTCATACTGAAGATATAAAATGATCTATTAGTTACAGAAACATCCCTAGCTGTGTTCTTTGCCTATTTAAGGATTGTAAATCTGAATATCTGTAATGTACAGGGAAACACTTTCCAAAGCATAGCAGTGCATTTATTTGTTCAGATGGTTTTCTTTCCTTTTTCTCCTTTTAATTTTGACACAACAAAGTGGAAAAAAAAAAAAAAAAAGAACAGAGAGGTGTGTGAGGGCAGTTCAGTTACAGCATTATACAGTAACAATAAAAAAATGGGGAGGATAAGGATCAGGGCAAAGTCCTTTACAGGAAAAACAAAGGACTAAGCCCATCTTTTGAACTTAAGCGATAGCTAGGTTTATCACTGTAATCAAAGGTCAGATCCAAAATGGGATTTAGATACCTTAAACAACCAGACTTCAGATGTTTCAGTTAAAAAATGAGATTAAACTGCTGCTTGTTTTCCTGGCTTCAGCAACCACCTATAGCTTTCTAGGTACTTCACTCAGCCTACAGCAATACAGAAAGGCCAGTAATTTTGCTTTTCCAGAGCCGTAATCCAGCAGACATGCCTGATCCTCTAGTTGGGATTTATCTCACCTAGCAATAGGCTTTATAATTTAGTTTTTTGTGGCTGAGATATTCACCCTCAGCTCCGTTTGTGGACAATGAAATAGTTGCAGGATGTAGTTCATCAGCCTTATTGTCTGCCTTGCTGTACACAAAATCCTGTAAATTCCCAATTCTCTCCATTGACTGTAAGGGGATCTTGGACATTTCGGACTTGGATATCTACTGCCCACATTAAGTAAGATGAATCCTAGCCTTTCAAGACTCTTTGTAAAAGATAGTGTTAGCTGCTTTCTTTATAAAATGCACCAGAATACCAGGAGGACGTAGAGAGCCTGCTGCCTTTAAAGAACAGGATAGGCATTAATGCACTCATCTACAAAAAAATTCCTTGATCTGAGGGGATTCAGATCCATCTCTGCCACTGATCAGGGTAAGGACCTCTTTACAATACAAACAGGTGTATACAGAAGTAGGGGAGAGGTTTACCTACCACACCATTTGCTGAAACAGGGCCAGAAGGGGATATGGTACCTTTCCATTTCCAAGATTAATATTAAATGTATAAACAGCAAGGGAAGTCAAGACTGATATCTGGGACTCCCACTGTTAAATGAGGACACCAATGACTATGCTGCTGATTGACGCTCCTTTAACTCTCCTGCCCTGGCCCCATCAACCTTGCATTCCTTTCTTTAAAAGGCCTCGGTTTGACAATAGAGGTGGACAGTAGGAGATTAATACGTAACAAGATGAGAGGTGTTGTCCCAGGGGTCAACATGTGCTGCTTTTGTTGCAGGGCCCTTTGAGAACAAGGCAGCTGTTTGAAAAATGAAACACCACTGCTGTGTCTTCTCACCACACAGAGAAAGAAATCAAATGAATTGAGGAAACCTAAGGCAAGTGCCTAAGCTCCACAGGGGTGGTGGGAGGTCAGGGGCCTGTCTGTGTTCAGCATCTCGTATATATCATCTCCTCATTCAGCTTGAATTGATGAGGTGATTCTTAAATGCCTAACTCTTCTCATAATTTTGTCAGGAATCTAAATATCTAACTTTTGTTTTAGAGCTCCAGTCTGGGGATCAAATAGCTAAAAGCTGTATGCCACGTTGCTTGACTTGCAGGCTTCCACATCTTTCCCTGAATTTGTCTCTATAAGCTTATCAAATATTTTATCAACAATGTGAAATAGCCCATATAACCTGGTAAAATTTAATTTATCCCAAGTCCATAGCCACAAAAGCAGCTAGTAAAGAAATGCCAGAGAGAATAGCAACCAGAGAACTCAGTCAATTAAAAATATGGTGAAAATTTAGCAGGTTGAAATATTTTTCCATGTAACTGATAAGAAATATAAAAAAGGAAAAGAAGAACTGGGGTAACCATTACATTCAAAGAAATGTTCTAAACCTAATTAAAAAATAACATATTCACTGTTCAAAGTCATGTTAGTGTGAATCAGGCTGCCTTCTCACCCAGGGAGTCCAGGTGGAATGCAGTGCTGAAATCATTGTACTGAAGGCAGGAGTCCACACTCTGAAGCACACTGTGTAAAAGGGCACTACGCCATAGCAGCTTTAGTATAAAGTACAATGAACACAACAGGAAATTACAGCAAAATTATCAAATGCAAATTCTATTCAACATGCAGGGTAATCTCTCATTTATGTTTACCTTTGACCCCAGTTTAGGCGGCACTTCAAAGACTGCTCTTCTAACTGAGGCAGTCAAATATCAGTGCTATGATAATATTGACTGTGTTTGGAAAGCAATAAATGGAGGGTTGGGGGATCTTGTTATAAGGGATCTCTTGGTACCTTTCTGAACCATATTTATGCTGAATAAAATTCAGAATGCTGAAGACCCAATTAACTACCTCAAGATTTACAAGGGACGTTAGAGATACACAAGACTCATACCTGCCCTCTGCATAGGGTCAAGTGTCTCTTCTGAAAATTACAGAGGGCTTTGGTATAGCCACTTTGAGCCATTTGTTACTGTCCCCAAACCTGCTGTCTAGTAGCACACCTGGACCACTTTTGTTCAATCTCAACTGTCAGGTAACTTCCATCCAAAGAGGGCTCTGGAATTTGCAGCTTTGAGCCTACTTGCAGCTATGCAAAGCGTTCCTCATTGTACAGGAAACTGTGAATCTGTCTCTCAGCTTTCAAATGCAGCTGTGCTGGACCAGTAGACATTGCCATGGCTTGCCCAAATTTCTCATAAAGAGTTATTATTCTTTTTCTATGATCTTGATGTCTACTGCAGATAATGCACATAAAGATTTATTCTTTGCAGTGGTTTTCTTCATCTTAGGCTGTCAATCTGTACAACTAATTGACTCCTTTTACCCTCGCCTATGCTGTATCAGCTGAAAGAAGCAATCAAGCCCTGTGTAATAGATAGAACTGACCATCAAAGTGGCTTGAAGCCCATAATGCAAAAAGTCAGCTTGATCCCCAGGAAAAATGGAGTTTAGAACTGCTTCCACATCTATAGCCTTGAGATCACATAAACTCATATGAAAGCCCATACTTTCTGAGATTTGCATGGAGCCTTCCTATGTACCCTAAGGGGTAACAGAAAAGGAAGTTCCGAGACAACATGATTGCTTTGTGTAGAAATCACACTATGGGAACTGCAAACAGGTAAGTCACACTGAGACTTGGGACAAAGGTAAGGAAAAGAGTCCAAGGAAATGGATTGATGTTGATCATGGAGCACAGTGGAAAATCAAAAAAGAAACTCAGGCCATGTAACAGGAAGCAAGGTATGGAAATGAAGCATGACAAAAAAAAAGAAGGGAAAAAAAGGACAGCATGTAAAGACAGAAGATGGAGCATTGCACTAGAAAGCAAGAACAAAGGGAAAGACTGAAAGATAACAGAGTGAACGATAACAAACAGAAAAGAAAATGGACATTGAAACAAATGGCAAATGAGAATCAGGTGGCATTTTTGATGATGTTTTTATACTTAGCTACGTTTGTTGTTTTAGCAAAAAAGTGGAAGAAAGGAAGGGATATTTCACTTATCTTTCTTGCAGGACTAGAACTGGACAATATCCTTCTGGAGAACTACTTGTCCATGTTTCCATTCAAAGTACTGCAATTACCTTTCCTCTCCCAGACAGCAATGAACCTATGCAAATCACGTCAGCATTGTAGTGATGTATCTAGAGATTAAGTGCAGACCACCAGCAAGCCAAAAGGAGATGTTCTACGTAATGATTTCTAAATAAACCCACAAAAGTTACGTATTCCTATTTAAATCCATTAGGATCAAAATCACCGTTTTAGGAAATGCAACTTAGAAAATATGAAATCCTTGATGGATTGTTACATGAAAAAGGGAGTAACAATGGTAGATAAATTATATATGTTATACTATTGTCATTAAAAGAGACATATTTGGCAACATGCTGTTGAGTTTATTCCTTCAACAACCGCAGCAAATCTGGGTGGACTTAAACCTTAGAGTCATAGCTAAAATTCCCAGCAATGCAGCTGTTTGCTGTCTGTTATCAGTAATCTTTTATCTTCCCTTTGAAGCTAATCTATCCATCAAGTTGTACAAAGCTCAACGGGGTTTTTTCTGATTTCCTTTTCAGAAAGGAAAGTTTGTTTGGTTGGTTTTTTTAATAAAGTTTAACCAGTGAAGGCTTTTCTTCTTTTCCTACCGATCATACATCTTTGGAGTAGTGAGTTGCAGGGCCTCGGGGAAAGAAAAATGGCAGTCTTTGCTGATCTCAAACATTAAAAAAAAAAATTTTAAAAAAAGCCTAATCACTTCTGCATTAGTAGTCCTCTTCCTAAACCTGTAAAGTATTCAATATAAAACTCTATGAAAACATTACATTTTCTTTCCCAAAACATGAAGAGCAAAGTAGACACAACTGGGCTGCCAATACATATTTGCCTCTTGGGAAAAAAGGTCTCTGACTTGAGGGTAGGGATATCGAATGTGTTTGAATGAACAACAGTGAACAAACACTTCCTCTGAGCTTTGAACAGATTTCACTTAATTTTTTTAAGTCTCAAGTAGTCCGTTCTGTCTTTTGCAGGCTTCACTATAACCCAGTGCTGGAACACAGAGAGCATATATACATTCACCCTGGTGTTTTTCTGGCTTGTAAGTTAGTAGCAGAGATTTTCTGAGAAAGCCTGATCCCACATGTTTTTGGTACCGGGCTGTTTGGCATTATGGGGCATCCCTTTAACTAAAGCTCATTGCATCCTTTTTCCACATCTGAGTTTGCCTGGCTATTTTGTGGGAAAACCAGGATATCTGTTAATGCAAATTTTTACAATAACTTTAGCCTTTAAGAACTTTTCTACTACACCTCATGTTTAAATGATTAGAAGTAGTAGATTGGCCACAGAACAATGATGCTGAAATCATAAGTAAGGTGCAAGGAAAATGAGTAATTTCTGCAAATCTACTGAGTAACATCAAATGAGAAAGAGGGACATTTTGCTCTTTTCCCTTTCTTAATTTATTTAAAATTCCAGACAGCTTTGTGCTACAAAGATGGAAGTGGCTTGCTTATAGTTCATTTAGGATTAATTGGCTTTCTGCTCATTGAGTGCAAAAAGAAAATTTTACTTTAGGAAAGGCATAGGAATTCCTAGCTGCTCTAGCTTATCTTATGTGAGATACTAATGGAAACATGAATATTAGCTGTGAGGTCAGTGGAAGTTGTGAATAGGCCTTTGTGACCAGCCTACTGTGTATAGGCAAAGAGTGTTTGATGCTATTTTTATTCTGAAATATACATTGCAACTGGAAAGAGCAATGAGCTAAATGAAGCCTGCATACCTCAACATACATCCTCAGTTAAAACTGAATTAGACTGGAAAGAAAGGAAAATATACAAGGTTAAGGCAGTAGATATGTGAACAAGGCTGGCTGCAGTCTGAGTCATTTCGATATACTGTGGTTTACATCTCTTTCTATATTGCTTCCCAACTTTAGTATTTGAAAGCAGCACAAGATAAACAGCTGAAATATCTTTTAAATAACATATGGTTTGCACTGCTAGGAGAGAAAAGGCATAATGTTGAAGATACCACTAGAAGCATGGGAAAACAGAAAATAAAATCTTTAGTGAATCTATAAAATAGAATTCACGATGAGAAGTACTTTTACAACCTATTGTAATATTTGTAAGAAGCTCACCATTCACAAATCATTTAAATGTCATGGGCCGTATTAATAGTAGGAATCCCATGATTACTCAATGTTTGTAAGCGTGAACATTGAAACTGAAAAAAGTTGCTGCTGCATGCATTTTGTATGTTCTGGATTTCCATTGTATCTAGTATTCAGCTAGAAGCTGATAAAGTTATAAAAAGAATAATAATGAAAGATGGATTTCTCTTTACCTAAACAAAGCCTGATCTCATTAGTAAAGTGAAAATTTCTGAACATCCTACTCAATCTGCTACAACTGGCAAAATGGATGCATTCTGGAAGAACATGTCCACACACATAAATACGCAGCGCAAGGCACCACAACAGTATTTCTCTGACCTACTGAGAAAACAAATGTGCCTGAGTCAGTAACTGAAGAGAATCACCCTTTTTTCTCCAACGCAAGAGATTTCTTCGGTGGGTTAAAAGCATTTCTGGAATTAAATAATCATATCTAGTGATCAGATATGCCGAGCACTAAATTTGACAGTGCCCAATCAGCAATCAAGGCTACTCAGCCTGAAAGCAGAGGAAAACTTTGGTCTGAGAAGTAGCTGTTTGCTTTAGAGTTGCAGATGCCATTACAAACTCCCGATGCAGCTCAGTCTCCTCTAAACTGGAAGTTAAACGAGTAAGAGCAAATGTTGCAGATGCAGCAGTTGTGCTCATTGGGAGCCCTGTGATTAGCCCAAGCTGCTTTCCTGGCCTACAGCTAATTCAGTCACAAAGATGGTTTGCCCTTTTTCTTTTCTGAGAGGCAAGTGACCTCATTGAAACATTCAGAATCAGCTGCCACACTTCAGGGACACACTTTCAAAACAAGGCACCCAGTCTGGGCTTAGAAAATCTTTGGGCTCTGCTTTGTCCTCAGTCTGCTTCTAAGGTGCATTTTAAAAAGACTATGAACATTGTGTAGCTCAGCTGCTTCATCCAAACCTTTTCAGCTGGTCAGCTAGCATGACAAAAGGAATCAGCTACAACTCTGTTATCAACTACCAAACTTTTAAGCCATCCATTACCCAGGTGCTAAATGTCCAACTACCAGAGCCACCACTTAAAAAATGGATACTTCTGTGGTCTTGTACACTTTAGGGCATCCGAATCATGAATTCAGTGAAATCACCATTGTTTTGCTGCACAAGAGCAGGAATCTGTTTTCTGTGCCATGTAGAGGCAATCTTCAGTATCTCGGTTATAGCAATGGATTCAGGGCCACAAGGACATACAACAACAGTGCCTGTTTACAGTGAAAAATGCTGCAGGAACTGCACCAGTTGAACTGATTGACTAAGAGTGCTGTGAAAAAACCCTCACTGAAAACATAAAAAAACACTGGTCTGAGTAAATACTGCACTTCACAAAAGAAAAAGATATTTCTTTATTCAATAAAAGCCAGTCTTCTCAGAAAGAAGGCTTTGCATCTCATAAAATGCTTATTTCTATTATTTGCTTTCCCTACACGGAAGCGTATGAAAAGTTTCCTCTTTCTTGTTTGATGTCATTCACAGTAGCAACTGCAATTATTGAAACAGTCATGTACTAAAAATAACCTCATTGTCCCTCAGGCAGAAAAAAATATAAGCAGGTTGTTTTGTTTTGATTTGTTTTCCTTTGGAGTAAGTAATTACTAAGTAATACAGATGTATTCTCTCATGACAAAGGTTACCGGAGAAGGTTATTTCACTGCAGGTCCCTGCATTTCTCAGGATTCTCTATGGATCTTAATCTTTGAATTCAAAGCAGAAGTAGCACTGGGACACATTTGGTGAAAGAGGACGGTGATGGACAATAATCTATTGCATCAGTTGGCATGTTCTGCTGAAAACAGCACACCGCTGATGACTCTGGCAGGGATGGAGATGTTGGTTCCATGTCTGAGGTCTCAGAGGGCCGCGTGCATGACTCAAAGAGAGCAGGCAAGAATTGTCCTGCCCAGCAGCCAGCCCTGCATCCCCTTGGTCTCTCAGGCAATATTAATAAGGTGTCATAGGGGGAGGTTTGTTTGTTTGTTTGCTTGCTTGTTTGCTTGCTTGTTTGTTTGTTTTTAATGGAAGGGAGAAATATGGAATCCGTTAATGGTGACTTCTCAATGTCTCAGCTGGGATCAGGATTTCAGATAAGAAGGAAAGAAACAAAGAATGTCTTGATAGACAAGACATATGGGATTCACAGAAAACCTGGGGATAAGGTGATAGAAATACGGGTGGGGAAAGTTTTGATTCATTGTTGGAAAAGCTAATGAGAGGGGTAAGCATTAAGTGGTGGAGTATTTACTCCAAGGACACAAGGAAACTTTGAACACCATGGAAGGTAGAAGTCATGCTTGTAGAAATATTAGAAATATGCACTGTTGTGAGCAATTCGGCATGGGAGGGGTATAGGTCAGATGAGCTTGCAAGTCTTTTCCACATCTAACTTTAGCTTTAGACACTTAACAAAACCACACCTAAAACTCTGAGGCAGCCATCACTAATCACAATGTCAACAGAATTGCCGGACTAATTGTGGATGCCCAGCTGCTGGTGATGGAAAAGTTCTATGAGGTCATCAATCCATGCCTTGGACAATGGCAGACTGAAGATGTTGTCACAGGACAGAACATTTTCTATTTAAAGCATGGGGTTGGGTGGCAGAAAACAAAGGCTCTGTTCCTGCTTTGCTTTTGACTTCCTGCCTGGGTTTCTGCAAAGCCACTTGGACTTTCTGTACTTAAGTTCCACCATCTATAAAGCCAGTACAACAATTACCTCCATCACTGTATGGCTCCAAATTCTAGCATAGACTAGAATCCAAAGGCCTTTATTGTGGAAATTACTGTACACGTACACGGAATGATTTCTTATTCCTGTTGCACATTTCTAAGCCTATTGCTGCACATCAGTGTCCAGGAGTGTAGCTTGGGAAAACATACCTTTGCTGTAAATGGTTCTTTTCACCTACTTCTAAAAGATACAACAAATAGTACAACTAACCTGAGATTAACCTGGGAGCTTTCAAATACAAGACTGTTTTTAATTTTTGCATGAGTGTTCTTTGCTTACTTTTTCCATTTTTTTTTTTAAAATCTCAGCAAACAATTAATGAGAAACTGAGGATTTAAAATTAGCAGGAAAAAATGCATGCTTATTTTTGACGATAGTTTAAATAAATTGATTGAATTATATGCCACAAGGTAGGCATCTTGCATTACTGTAGTATATCTGCTGATCTTCAGCAACAACAGCTCCTGCACTCAGGGTTAACTAAAACATTTTCCTAACAAGTTATGGTGACTGCATGAGAAAGAAACAATCAACCATCAGTCTCATGCTTTGCTTATCAATGCTGAACACCGGCTCGAGTGATCGCACTTTATTCCTGCAGACGAAACCACAGCCATAGTGATAACAAAGTATTTTTCCTGTGCGTCTTCTATGAGCTCCATTTTTAAAAAGATATTGCAGAGATTTTATCTTGACATTAGGAATGAGGAATGTATCCTCCTCACAATTTTCCATTACATTTTACTGTATCATATTGATATAGTAAAAAAGTTATTGTAAAGGATAGAATCTTGTTTTACTGGTACTGTCTTATGGTCAGTAAGCTCATATAATGTGCTAATGCAGACAAAGAAAGGAGCTTTATTTTCATAACGTATTATTAATATGGAGAACTAGGTGATCTTAGTGTCTCAATGCTTCTCTATTTTTAAAATTTAGAAGATGCTCTGCTAAATTTACTGGCTAAAAGCCTAAGTATGTGACAGATTAATATAAAAATAACTTTTTCATCCCCCACACTCTAAGATTCTGATTTTTTTTTTTTCAGTGCTAGACAAAACCATTTTCAATAGATTTTCTTCTTCATTAGAAAGACACATCTCCCAGAGGCTTTTTGGTGGAAACATGTACTCTGCAGTTCTGACTGGAATTTGGGACATTTACCGACATTCACCTTTCTTAATTTTAGACATCTAAAATTTGAACTTGTGATTCTGACCTAGTGACTGTAGGCTGCTTGTATAATCTATGGAGAACATGCTGGTTCATCTGACTTATACTGTATATCAATTTTGGTATAAAATGAACCTCTCTGTAGAGGCAGTTTCTAGGGTAAGTAGCCCCCACTTTTATATTTAACTTTTAGACATCAAATGTTACGGTAGATTAACTGCATCCTTAGTTAAAAATACCTTGTCTCTGTAAATTGGAGAGGATCTATCTCATTCTAGTTTTGTCCAAAAGTCCAGCCTGAGTTAAAAAAATAATAATGTGGAAAAAGTTGTGTTTCTGTAACATTTTTCATTCCAGATGAACTAGCATTTCCTGATGAAGAATTATGGAGATAAACTGCCAGACAAATCTACCGAAAGGTCTTCAGTAGAGTTCTAATTCCAACTATAAAGAAACCTTTTTTTTTTTTCTTAGAGAACTTACTTCAACAGATTTTCAAGGAGTTAATGCAATATTTCCCCCATTTCATGTATTAGGAAGAAATTTTGGTGGGAGATACACCTTATTTTTTTCTGTGCCTTTGCCTGTGTAGACACTATTAGTCATGTTTAGAGACAGGACTCTTGTCAAGATTGGCTTTGTCCAACTACTATGACAATTTTTGCATTATTGCTTTGTCATAGTTCCATCAGTGTCAATGCAATTGTACAAATATTCATCTTTGAAGCAAGGTCATAGTGAGCTAGGGAATTGCTTCCTTCCTCCTTCTGTTGCAATGTCCATGGCCTAAAAACTCAACAAGGACAGGCATGTTTGTCTGAGGACACCAATGACCAGACTATGAGTGGGATCTATCATGCATTAGAGAGAAAAAGATCCTGTATGGCACATTTAGATGATTAAATAAAAACGTAGTAATTATTATCATATATTAAAATAGACTTTTAAACTTCTGTTGGAATTCAGATTTTTATATAACTCTCTCTGCACTTGTGGACTCTTGACGGATATCAAGTTTCAGGCTCTCCAGTACAAAAAAGACAATGACATACTGAGGCAAATCCAGCTGAGGGCCAAGATAATCAGGAGACTGGAAAACATGACATATGCAAAAAGGCTGAGGAAAGCGTTTGTAATCAGCATTAAGAAGAGAAGGATAAGGCAACAGACACCTCATTGCTGCCTGTAGCTACTGAAAGGTAGGGTGCAGAGATGGACACAGACTTTTCTCAGATGTGTACCAGGACAGGATGAGAGGCAACAAGTAAAATGATAGAATGAAGGAAATTCCGACTAGATGTGAGGAAAAAAAATATGTACTCTGACGGTATATGGAAGAGGAGAGTGTTTGTGGAGTTTCCATGCTTGAAGATAGTCAAAACCCAGCTGCAGACCACCCTGAGCAACCTGCTACCTGGGGATTGCACCTGGTGTCCTCCTGAGGTCTCTTCCAACATTAATTACTCTGTCGTGGTATACGGTCCATCGTCACTCACTCACAAAATGGGAGTTTAACATGAAAAACCCTGGCCCTCTTACAAGATTTACAAAGTCCTGAAATTGATTTATGTATGTATGGAAGAATAATGCCCCATTAATCTTAGTCAGTTCAATAAAGCAAATTGTACTGGATTGTCTGTAAAATATCAAGGCACTCATAACTACTGCAGAGTGTGTGTCAGTGAGAAAAAACATCTGATAAATAATACAACTGGATTTACAACAATTTGAAGGTTTATGCTGTGTTTGTTGTTGTTATATTTTATGTTACACTAGCATCCAGGTTAAGTCTAAGTGATTTACCAAAAGACTATAAGGATCATAACTTTCTATATAATTGCTGTATATGTATTTTTTTATAGTATAGAAATTAATTTTAAAAAGAATTTTTAATGAGGTACTTACCTTTGCAATTTGATGTAGCAATTAGAATCCTTAATGGTACACTGTAGCTTTCTTTTGAAGCCATTCCCTCTTCCCTCCACTTATCAGTTGAGGGAAGGGGATTTCTTTTTTAATTATTTTTGCTAATTCTTTTGGTGTACAGTTCATTTATCAATGGCATCATAAATCCTGTATTTAACAGTGGTGTTTTTGGTCTTTCGTACCAACATTTGTCTTTGGAAAACTTAAGGCTTTCACCCTACTATAGCATACATCAGAAAATGAAAAACTGCATTTGCCATCTTAATTACGTGTAATAATAAATCTTCATTTAGGAGCAGTAGGGCATCCAGTGTGAAGTGTCAAATTCTTACACTGACAGTGGTCATTACATTTTGTAACAAAGTTAAAATTAAATATTGCACGTATCAAAATGTCTATAAGATAAATATTCTGTGCCCTGCACAATAAAAATATGTTTGATGGACAAGTTTGCACATTAAAATGAGGAAAAAAATCTACATTCCTTAATAAATTAATATGTCCATTAAAAGGATATCTCTGTGATTATACAGAATATAACATCAGTAGATTTTATATAAAAGGAAAACTAAAGAAGTCACCATAAATAAATTACCTTAATGTAATCAGTTTGAGTCTTCTGTTTTGCATCCACATAGATTTTATAGGTTTACAACATTTAATTGGGGGTTAATCCTACAATTTCTGGTTACAAGTAGATTTTTAATTTGTTTTTTCCTCAGACTTGGTCCTAAAATCCAGGAGGTCATTCTGTATCCTGTCGCATGAGTAGAAAAGAGTGTGAGCATGCTTCTCTCTCCTATCTCCTTAGTTTCACTGAGCTTACAGTTCAAACAACTTTAAAATCTCAAAGTTCATTTCAGACAATTTCCATGGCACCTAAATTCAGCCTATGCTTTGACTTTACAGAAATATTTTGGGCAATGCTACAGTTTCATGTGATTTCACTATGGCTATTTCATATTTTTCTTGATTTCACATATTATTAAATCCCTTTTAGTATAATCCTCTTCAAAAGAATTATTATGCAATCAGGATATATTGCTTTTTTTTTTTTTTCGCTAGTGCAATAGTTATGATATCAGTGAGAGCAAAACCTGGCAGTCCTGATATGATCTGAAACTAACATTTCAGTTTTCACACTATCCCAGATTATGAAGGCGGCTCCTAAGATAGCATTGCCTGTCCAGAGAAAAATAGAAGATTCAGTTGGTGAGTCATATTTCAATCTTTTAAAAATTAAAAATGGCTTTTAAATGAAAGCCGTCGTATACATGAGAGAATGTGCCATATCTAGTGCTTCTAAATAAAGATGTGCAATAATGATGGGGGCAGAAGATGCAGAAGGAAAGGCCTCCAGATTGCAGTTAGAAGACAAAGCTTGATGCACAGTTAGGGGCTGTCTGGAAAGGAAATTGTTTTCCAGCTATAATTCAGCTCCCTTCCTTAAGAGGACCCAAAGGGACAAACAGTTTGTGAGAGTACAAACCTCCCCTATCGCCGTCCCTTTCTTTCAGCCTGATCCACACTCCATCCCATTCTATTTTACAAAATATCTCGAGGTAATGGCACAGCTATAGGAGCAATCCACAGCTAAGAGACTTTTCTGCAAAACCAGAGATATTTTATGGAAGAGGAATTTATACCTTCTTTATAACTCCAGTGTGGCAGCCTAAGTTGCATTATCTGCAGTACAGCACTTTAAAACACTGAAGTGTTGTTTGTCCACTGCCACCCAAGTGACGCCCCTGTGGGAATACACCTTGGTTCCCATAGGGCCATAGCACTGCACATCCTTTCTGTGGAAACGTGGGATGAGAAAGAGGGGTGGAAGGGGGCTGCACAGTGCTCAAACCTTGCCACTGCACACGCTCGGGATGCAACACGCACACAACCCAGGGCTTTGGGCTCTTCTACAGCCTACACCCAGGCACTGTATCACAGTCCCACAGTGTTGCTGAAAAAATACAGAGGTGCATCTCACAATCACAAAGCAAATCCCGATTGTTCCAGTCCCTGCAGTGTTCAAAGACATTATCAAATCTCAAGAGTTGACACTCACACAAGCTGGGTAAACTCAACCAATTTCCAAATGTGATTTGCAATGCAAATGCTTGCAGATTTCCATTCCTCCCATCCTAAAGCACTGAAAGAGGCACATGCAAATATTTAAATTCTAATGTTGAATTTTCTCCCTGCTCATGCAGCTCTGCACTTTCCACCCCCAACTGGGGGAACTAAAAATGTTTTGAACATCTCTACAGCTACGGAAACGACCACCACACATAGTACATATGAAACAAATTGCACATGTTGAACATCATTGTTGCTGAACAATTTCTCTTTTCATTTGTGAAGCACAATTAAGGAAGAGCCAAAATGATGTGAGAAGCAGGCACATAAAAGGGATAATTGAATTAATTTAAAAAAACACCTTATAGAGAAGTCATGTTGGGGCAGATCACTGATCTGGAGACTCCAGCAGTCTCTGCTGTATAGCCAGGGGATTTCCCAGCAGCCTGTCCCAACTCAAGGTGAGCATAAGGTGCTGGGGAATAGAAGAACAAAATAGTTCCTTTGTGCTTTCAGTTTGAGGCTTTTCATAATCCTCAGTGAAAAAGGTTCATATACCACATACCTACAAGGATGTAAAATATCGCTCATTAACGGAAAAGAAAGAAAAGAAAAATGTACCTTCTGTGACCTGCTTAAAGCTGGTTAGCAGTTTTGTGGCAGAGAGCAGACTGCAGCTCAAAGAGCTCAACCAGGCTGACACATCTGGGCAGATGAGGGCAGAGAATGGAAATATTTGGGCCAGGCAGGGTAAGACCAACAGGACTGAGAGATCGCGGGGGACTTGAAAAGATGACAGTGAGTTTTTGACAGCCAGGGAAAGCGAGAAAATGGCACTGCGTCACTGTGGGTAAAGCGCAAGGTGTCTGTGAGAGGACCTGGGAATATAAGTGTCTCTGAGGATAACAGCATGTCTGAAAGGCTCTCTTTTGGGGGGAGGGATGAAATGTGGCAACAGGAGTTTCTGTGTGTAGGTGTTATGCAGCAGCAGAGCAGGTGTCTGTGTGGAGGTGAGCATGAGTGTCGAGAGTGGAGCGGAGGAGGCAGGATTATGAGGAGATGTGGTTTGCACTCTAGGAGACAAAATATTAGGGTAAAGAAGCAACAGAAGGCAAACAGAATAGTGGGGGGTGGGTGGAGGTTGTGGTGTGTGTGCTGATTTTGGCCGGGATAGCGTTTATTTTCATCATAATAGCTGGTATGGGGCTGGTTTGGATTTGTGCTGGAAACAGTGTTGATCACACAGGGAAGTTTTAGTTACTGCTGAGCAGTGCTTACACAGAGCCAAGGCCTTTTCTGCCTCTCACACCACCCCACCAGCGAGTGGGCTGGGGGTGCACAAGGAGTTGGGAGGGGACACAGCCGGGACAGCTGATCCCAACCGACCAAAGGGATATTCCATACCATATGGCGTCATGCTCAGCTTATAAAGCTGGAGGAAGAAGGAGGAAAGGGGGAGACCTTTGGAGTTACGGCGTTTGTCTTCCCAAGTGACCATTATGCATGATGGAGCCCTGCTTTCCTGGGGATGGCTGAACACCTGCCTGCCCATGGGAAGTGGGGAATGAATCCCTTGTGTTGCTTTGCTTGTGTGTGCGGCATTTGCTTTACCTATTAAACTGTATTTATCTTAACCACAAGTTTTCTCATTTTTACCCTTCTGATTCTCTCCCCTATCCTGATGTGGGGGGAGTGCGCAAGTGGCTGCACGGGGCTGAGCTGCCAGCCGGGGTTAAACCACAACAGGGGGAAAATTAGGACTATAAGGTTAGATGGGGTAAAAACATGCTCCATAAAAGGGCTGAGGATGAAAAATACTGGTACTGAAAAAATGAAACTGAAAGACAAGTCACAAACCAAAGGAAGAAGCAGCAAGCAAAGATACCCCTGTGGAGGAGAAAAGTAATGCGGGAATGAGAATAGATTTAAGAAAGCATAAACAGGAATGAGAATATTATAAGCCTGCAGCAATCTTCAGAAATTATTCCTCACGGGATTTATGTAGCTATGCATGATTCTGCAAATGTGGGTCTTAGTCTGCACGTGCAGAAAATGTCATATGGTTGCAAGCCTTTATCTCGTTCATCTTTCATGTTCCCGTTGTATAGACACAGCATGAAACACAAAATTCAACCTTGACTCACAGTACCTACAATGAAATATCTGTAGCTATTATACACTGACCTTTACAAGGTGACAGTGGCTTCCTCCTAGAGCTATGTACAGTTTGGGTGTCTATTATAAGGAAGACAACATACCTGAAATATACATCAGTCCATAAGGGCATCTTAGGTGAAAGGGATGATGTTGTCAGGAAATTTTAAACCACCTGGTCTAGTGGAAGGTGTTCTTGCCCATGGCAGAGGGGTTGGAACTAGGTGATGGTCCTTTCCAGGAACCCAGGCCATCCTATGATTCTATGAGTCCATGATTCTAAATTCTTTTACCATTATCAGAAGATATTGATTCCCAGAGATTATTTCTCTGCGATAAAGCAAATGGTTTCATTTGTACAGACTATGCCATGCCAGGCAATTTCAGCAGATACAAGGCATCTGCCGCCACTCTTTAGGTTCTTCCTGCTGCATTGCTGGCCTGGAGAGCTGTAACGTGCAGCTTCCTCCTGCCAGCATCACTAGCGGCGTGACAGCAGAGCATGCCTCCCTCAACTTCCCCCCTTACCCCCGAGAAACTGCTGTTAAATACAGAGCACCATGAGGCAAGATCATCCGTGTGGATCCTTCTTTCCTCTTACCTAACCCCGCCGCGGGGCCTGCCCTCGGGGTGGAGCAGGGCAGCTGTGAGCTGGCGCTGGAGCAGCGCAGCAGGGCAGAGTCAGCTCTTTCCAACAGCAGCTTAGGAAGTACCCAGTTAGTAGTGTGAGTTTCATAACTGAATATCTTCTGCTGTCTGTTGGAAAGAGGCTTCATTTCCTCCTCTTTTGGTTCTTTTTTTTTTTGGGGGGGGGGGGTATTCAGTTTCACTCTGGAAAGCAAGGCTCATTTCTCTGTTTTTCATAGCAGACAACATTAAAAGCCTGTGTGCAGCATGAGATATGTCAGAAAGATTAGGAAGTAGCTTAAAACTATCTTTCTCCTTGTGGCACATAACAAATGGAATCTGCTTATTTAGTCCTTGGGAGGCTACAGTATTCATAGAATCATAGAATGGTTTGGGTTAGAAGGGACCTCAAAGATCATCTAGTTCCAACCTTCCTGCCATGGGCAGGGACACCCTCCACTAAACCAGGTTGCCCAAAGCCCCATCCAGCCTGGCCTTGAACACTTCCAGGGATGGGGCCTCCACAGCTTCCCTGGGCAACCTGTTCCAGTGCCTCACCATCCTCACAGTAAAGAATTTCTTCCTTATATCTAATCTAAATCTACCCTTTTTTAGTTTAAACCCATTACCCCTTGTCCTATCACTACATGCCCTGATAAAGACTCCCTCTCCAGCTTTCCTGTAGCCCACCTCTCTACGAGGTAGATCCCTGAAGAGTCTGCTCTCCTGAAGTCCAAGTGAGCTTGCTGTGCACCCTCCTTGCTGCCCTGAGGATCTTGAACTCCACCGTTTCATGGTCACTGCAGCCAAATCTGCCCTTGAGCTTCACATCCCCTACCAGCCCCTCCTCTTTGGTGAGAACAAGGTCCAGCATGGCACCTCTCCTCATTGGCTGTAGTATTACTTGGAGGACAAGTTTAACATGAACACATTCTAGGAACCTCCTGGATTGCTTGTGCCCGGCTGTGTTGTCCCTCCAACAGATATTGGGGTGAAGTCCACCATGAGGACCAGGGCTTGTGAACATAAGGCTGCTCCTGTCTAAAGAGGGCCTCATTCACTCAGTCTCCCTGGTCAGGTGGCCTGTAGCAGACCCCTGCTGTGATGTTCCCTGTCCCTGTGCTCCCTTTAATCCTGACCCATAGGCTCTCAGTCAGCTCCTCATCCATCCCCAGGTGGAGCTCCATGCACTCCAGCTGATCATTGACATAGAGGGTGACACCCCCTCCTCGCCTGCCCTGCCTGTCCTTCCTCAAGAGTTTGTATCCTTCCATCCCAACACTCCAGTCACAGGACCCATCTATTCAATTATTCTCTTCTTTTCTACTTTAAAGAGTGCCAGCAGCAAGATGCTGCCCCTTGCTCAGTGTTTCCAAATGAGTAACGTTAGTGCCACAATCCCAGATTCCTGGGACCTTACAGGGAACTAAAGTGACATTTTAATCCATTGTTTGAACATTGTTTCTAAGAGACTCAGGTTTGCACAGAGAGTTAACTTTAGGTAAGGCTGCACGAGTTCTACAAACAGGTTTAAGCACAGAAAAGACAAAAGTGTATTTCCAAGGCATTTTATGACTGCTTTCCACCCGGCCTCAGTCACATTTTCCAGAGAGAGTTACGCATTCATACAATGCTAAATGTTGGTGCTACTTCAGCTGAAGATGCTGAATGCTACAAGCATTTCCAGTACAGGCCAGGGCTATCCTGAGACATCCACCTCATAGGTGAGGCATTTTTTCTGCAAATCACCAGCAAATGTAAATGTTATTATATTTTTTTATTAGTTGAAGACAGGATCTCAAGGATCAGGAGGAATTAGAATAAAATTTCGCTAAGGATTAGCATTTGTAAACATAGCAAACTTTGAAAAAGCTTTATCAGTATATTTTGAGGGAAGCTATTTTTTCCTAGGAAAGGAACACACATATGATGCCTGTAGTGTTCTTTATGGCTGATGGAGTGTGCCCTCCTGAAAGAACTGAGCAGAAGCTAAATAAGTTGCATTTGAGATTAATTTCTGAAAATACAAGGCCTACAGCCATTCCTGTCTCTTTCACAGTTGTGATGTAGAGAAAGTCCAGCTCCTGTGAGAGGTTTCAGCATAAATATGAAACTCTGTAATAAATTTTATGGTACTATTATTTGCATTGCAGCACATCTTGGAGCCGTGTTTATGTACTTGGACACCTCACTAAGGTAGACGGAAGTAATGAAACAGCCAGTGCCCGCAAGAAGCTTGCACTGAAGATAAATGACAACTTAATCACCTTTGCCAGTTGAAAAATACAATAAATTCTTCAAGTTTCATTGTAATGAACAAAATGTATTGTTTCACAGAAAGGGAAATCAGACAAACAAACAAACCAAACCAAAACAAAAGAAAAGATATAGTCTTTTTTCTTAGCTTAATGATGAATTTCATTTGCAGAATGACACATTTTTAACTCTCTGAGCGGAAAGATGAGGTATTCAGATATTTCACTGAGTAGCAGGAGCAGCTGTTTGCCAAAGAGGTGTGAGCAGACGTGGCACATAGCTCCAGAGCTGTACGAGTATCCCCTTGACAGAAGAGACTCTAGCCCATCTTTTTAAAGTCAACAATGAATTTAAGTGTTTTAATTACCCTCAAATTTTCTGTATATACACCTTATGTATCTGTATACACCTCTCTCATATTTTATCGGCTTAGAATACCAAGGAACTAGGTTACAGGTTTAAAGCACCCCTGGACTTACAGAGCACTTTGGGGAGAGTGATGGCGAAGTCCATCTCATGGGATGGTGGGTAACAAATTCTCAAGCAGTTTTCACTCCACAGAAAAACTTGAGCCTGTACTAGTTTTAGTTCACACTGCTTATCAGCAGTTTGTTAGCATCCTGAACCTTTCTAAGATGTTTGATAGGTACGTTATGAATTGAAAGAATATATAACCCTATAAATAGGTCTACCCTCCCTTTCAAAGAACAGAAATCATGAGGCACATAATTCAACAGTCACCTGCTAACCCCACCATATTGCATATAGACCTGTGTGAATTAGGTAGAAATGTGCAGGCAGCCCCTTTATGGTACAGCAATGTGCAACGTGACTCCGAGCCCCCTCCTCCTACACATGATTCACATCCTTGAGGTGGAAGTCTTCAATGGTGTCCTAGTTCTTGGCTGGGGTAGAGTTAATTTTCACAAGAAGCTGGGAGGGGACACAGCCAGGACAGCTGACCCAAACTAGCCAAAGGGGTATTCCATATAATATGATGTCATACGCAGTATATAAAGGGGGCTGGCCAGGGAGGAGATGTCATTGCTGAAGGACAAGCTGAGCATCACTCCAGACGGTGAGCAAATTGCATTGTGTTTCACACTTTGTATATTCTGTTATAAGTACAGTTGTTATTTTCCTCTCCCTTTGCTGTCCCAGTAAACTGTCCTTATCCCAATCCACAGTTTTACTTTTTTCTTCTGATTCTGCTCCCCATCCCACTGGAGAGCAGAGGTGAGTGTAGTGATCTGCTGCTGGCTGAGGCTAAACCACAACAAACAGCTGCGTATATTTTCTAAATAAAGCTTTCCCCTCAGCCACCTCATCAGTCCATCTCTAAGCAAGTGATAACAGAAGGACTAAGTGAGTCTCACACAACTGAAGACACGTCAGCATGTCTGTGTCCTGTGTACCTGTTCTGGCAGAGCACTGGCCCTCAGCAACTACAAATTGCCTCTCACCTGGGCTTATCAGCTCAGGCAGAGGGCTTTGGCTTAGGCAACAGCCAGCAGCCATCCAGGTAGATATGCCCTGGGCTACAAGGCATGAAATCCAGGTGGAATACAAGGAAAACATGGTTAGACACAGGTGTGATCAAGTGCACCTGAAACCCAGCTCTTACCTGAGCATGGAGAGTTGCCCTGCAGCAGAGGCCGTTTACCTTACATGCCTAGCATGGGAAATGGACTTCCTCTCCCTCTTGCAGAACACCCAGCAGGCTGCTCACACTGCCTGGGGTGTGGGGTCTGAATCTGATGTAGTCATATGCCTCACCTGCATCCTATTCCCTTGTCCAAAATGTCATTTCAAACTCAGTAGAATTACAGGTTTGCACAAAATATGGAAACACTTATGACGGTCCTCGGTAAAATAATCTGAGGATGATTGTGTTGGGTTTGCGTGGCAAGGTTTTGGTAGCGGGGGGGCTACAGGGGTGGCTTCTGTGAGAAGCTGCTAGAAGCTCCCCCTGTGTCTGATAGAGCCAATGCCAGCCGACTCCAAGATGGGCCCGCCGCTGGCCAAGGCCAAGCCAATCAGTGCCTCTGTGATAACATATTTAAGAAGAAGAAAAACACTTAGAAAGAGAGAGCTTTTGCAGCCAGAGAGAGGAGTGAGAAGATGCAAGAAACTCTGCAGACACCAAGGTCAGTGCAGATGGAGGGGGAGGAGGAGCTCCAGGTGCCGGAGCAGAGATCCCCCTGCAGCCCGTGGTGAAGGCCATGGTGAAGCAGGCTGTCCCCCTGCAGCCCATGGAGGAAGGATGAGGGGGTGCAGAGATTCCACCTGCAGCCCATGGAGGACCCCACGCTGGAGCAGGTGGAGGCACCTGAAGGAGGCTGCGGCCCGTGGGAAGCCCATGCTGGAGCAAGTTCCTGGCCAGACCGGTGGACCCGTGAAGAGGGCAGCCCATGCCAGGGCAGGTTTGCCGGCAGGACTTGTGACCCTGTGGGGGACCCCACGCTGGAGCAGTTTGCTCCTGAAGGTCTGCACCCTGTGAGAGGGACCCCATGCTGGAGCAGGGGAACGATGAGAGGAGTCCTCCCCCTGAGGATGAAGGAGCGGCAGAAACACCGTGAGATGAACTGACCGCAACCCCCATTCCCCGTCCCCCTGTGCCGCTGAGTGGGGGGAAGGTTGAAGCCGGGAGTGAAGTCGAGCCCGGGAAGGTGGGAGGGGTGGGGGGAGGTGTTTTAAGAGTTGATTTTATTTCTCATTCCTCTACTCTGTTTTGCCTAGTAATAAATTAGATGAATTCCCTGTCTAACTTTGGTCTGTTTTGCTCGTGACGATAATTAGTGAGTGATCTCTCCCTGTCCTTATCTCGACCCACAAGCTTTTCGTTGTACTTTTTCTCCCGTTTGGTGAATGAGGGGAGTGAGAGAGCGGCTCTGGTGGGCACCTGGCCTCCAGCCAGGGTCAACCCACCACAATGATTCATATAATTTCATCTAATCTTTAAAAGAAAAAGAGCAACAGACAGTTTGCTGTCATCTCTGGTACTCTGCAAATCCCTCTCCGAACTGCTGTCAGACAGGCTAAACTCTCTAGCACATGGCAGCCACCCTGCAGACCATTGTGCCCAGAGGCAGAGCAGCTGCCTATGGCTCAGGGTTAGCTGTGCAAGTGCTTGGAGTCCTGGCAGGAGGACCAGGAGATCTTTGGTAAAGCCTTTGACACTGTTTCCCACAGCATTCTCCTGGAGAAAGTGGCTGCTCATGGCTTCACTAGGTAAAAGACTGGCTGAATGGCTGGGCCCAAAGAATTGGGGTAAAAGGAGTTACCTCCAGTTGGCAGCTGGTCACAAGTGGTGTTCCCCAGGGCTCAGTAGTGGGGCCAGTTCTCTTCAATGTCTTTATCAGTGATCCGGATGAGGGGATCGAGTGCACCCTCAGTAAGTTTGCAGATGACACCACATTGGGTGGGAGTGTTGATCTGCTTGACGGTAGGAAGGCTCTACAGAGGGATTTGGACAGGCTGGATCGATGGGCTGAGGCCAACTGCATGACATTCAACAAGGCTGAGTGCCAGGTCCTGCACTTGGGTCACAACAACCCCATGTAACGCTACAGGCTTGGGCAAGAGTGGCTGGAAAGCTGCCTGGTGGAAAAGGACCTGGGGGTGTAGGTTGACAACCGGCTGAATATGAGCCAGCAGTGTGTCCAGGTGGCCAAGGTGGCCAACAGCATCCTGGCTTGTATCAGAGCTAGTGTGGCCAGCAGGACCAGGGAAGTGATCGTCCCCCTGTATTCGGCACTGGTGAGGCCGCATCTCGAGTCCTGTGTGCAGTGTTGGGCCCCTCACTACAAGAAAGACATTGGGGTGCTGGAGCGTGTCCAGAGAAGGGCAATGAAGCTGGTGAAGGGTCTAGAGCAGAAGTCTTATGAGGAGCAGCTGAGGGAACTGGGGTTGTTTAATCTGGAGAAAAGGAGGCTGAGGGGAGACTCTCTACAGCTACCTGACAGGAGGTTGTACCAGGTGGCTGTTGGTCTCTTATCCCAAGTAACAAGCGACAGGACAAGAGGAAATGGCCTCCAGTTACACCAGGGGAGGTTTAGATTAGATATTAGGAAAATTTTTTTCACCAAAAGGGTTGTCAAGCACTGGACTGGAACAGGCTGCCCAGGGAAGTGGTAGAGTCACCATCCCTGGAAGTATTTAAAAGACATTTAAATATGGTGCTTAGGAACCTGGTTTAGTGGTGGACTTGGTGGTGTTAGGTTAATGGTTGGACGTGATGAACTTAAAGCTCTTTTCCAACCAAAATGATTCTATGATTGTGTGATCTTCTTTATCAGCCATGAGAGAGGCTGGAGTCTGACCCATATGAAACATTTCTTTCAGACCGGCCCCACGTGACAAAGCTCTGACTTAGCAAAATACAGAAATAAATACCTAATACTAAGACTAGTACATGACATAAAGGAAATCCATGGGACTACACAAAGTATATTTCATACACAGGGGAACCACATGGCATCACATACCTGGTAAGAGGCCTGTAACATTGCAACACAATCTTTTTCAGATTTTAAATATTTTTAAATGGGATGTTTTATCTCAAGTTAAATAGGAATGTATTTTGTTTTGGTTTTTAATTTTGTCAGAGCTAGACAAATTACATGTAGTCCCTGAAATGTGATCAGCAGTTTTAAAACCTAGGTCATCCTAATCCTCTTCCATAACTCTGGTCTGCCCTGGATATCATCCCCTGACCTCTGTGTGACAGCACTTTAAAAACGTACAACTGCTGAACTCATTACAGCGCAGACCGCAGCATGAATGCGTATCAGCTGTTCTCGTTAGCCTGTAATGCTCAAAGGTCCTCTCTGAAGGGTAAGTTACATCTCCCACAGTGGTTGAGTGGCTGAGACAAAAAATACAACTGTAAAATAATAATTTAAAGCTATTTTAGGCCTGGGGAGTGTGTTTCCTGGTTAGATCTAGGTTGGAGATGCTGTAGGAAACATACCAGAAACAGCTGGAGCTGCATTCAGCCTCATGAGAACGGGCAGGCGCAGTGATGGGGATGGGTGATGGGGATGGGACGGATGGACACAAAACCAAAACAAGAGCAAAGCCACATTATGATGTTTGTGCTTTTCGTCAAATTTAATTTCCCTATTTCCCTTTCTTTACATATGGAAACTCGTTTCCTGAATCCCATCTTATAGCATGGATTTTCAGCTCCCTTGTACAAAAACAAAAGACAAGTTCTTTTTGACATACGTTCTAGCAGTTGGATACCCATTAAAAATTATGAGGCTGATGATGCAAGGCTAACTATCAGAGACCAAAGGGAAAGGTTCATGAACTGTAAGCAGTCAGCTTCACTTCCACAGGCAGCTATGACAGAGCTCGGCTTCATATGAAACCTGCCATCACACCAAATCAAGTCAGCCTAGAGCTCTTTGCTGCCTTATCATACATTATGAATAAAGGAAAGATAAAGAAGACAGAGACAGTGAAAGCAGAGATGATGAAACCAGAGGGCTAGAGAAAAGGAGTATTTCCTGCAACCCACCACACCACCTGCCCCAGTTCTGTTTAAGCATTTCACTCTCAGACCCATCTGTCTCTGAACTCCAGTAGGTAAACTTCTGAAGGACCTCACAAGTGGGGAAAGGAGAGGGAATAGCAAAGCAAGCAATTCATAGGAAATGTTCAGCTGCGTCTGAACTGGGAGAGCTAGCCATCCTCAGGCCACTGTGCCTGGCACGCAACTAGTAACGTCTGCCTACCTTTGGGGTTGTCTGCACAGCTAAGCACGGACAGTTGCAAGCAGGTTCTGCCCACTGTGCAAGCTGGCAGATAACCATAACCACAAGAGGTAATAGGAGAGAATCAAGTCCTCCGCAGACTGAAGGAATGGTTTTACAAGAAAGTGCTATGGGAATGCCAGAATGAGCTGAGAAAGAAGCACATTTTCCTTGTGAAACACACCAGATCCGCAAGTGAATGCTGCTAAATTCACTTCTCATCCTTTTATGAGAAACTATTAGGGTGGAGGGGGAGGAAAAAAGTCTAAACAACTTTGCTTTATAGACAGGTTTTACAATAGAGGAGTTTGATTAGTACATCCAACACAGGAACCTAAAAAAAAAAACCTCAAAACAACCCCCCAAAAAACCCCAACAACAAAAACCAGAGCAAAAACATCAGACAGGAGGTGTTCGGAGGGATCAGATGGGTATCTCAGAAAAATTTATACTTTCATCTTTTTATTGCCTCCAGGAAAGAGCTGGTAGCTGATTGCTGATCTAGATCTAATATTTCCCAGACCTATAACAGTATGGGTACCAATCCTTACTTCTGTGAGTAATTTCATGTGACTAAATAGACACAGGCATTTCCAGAGATGGGCACATATGCATCATCCTCACTGCACTCTATGCTTTAACCAAGTTTTGCTGCTAGAATAATATTCATTTTTACAATCCAACACAGAAACACAATGACATCATCAGTATGCCTCAGGCTTCCTTACAGAACTGAAAGGAACAGTCTTCTCAGAAAAACTTTCTTTTGCTTCCTTTTATTCATTTCTTATTTTTTAAAAAAAACCACAAGAAGCAAAGCAATTTTTCATTCAAAGTACAGTGCCCCCACCTCAGTTTTCAGACCATGTTCTCAGTTGGGCCACTGTTCCCTGTGCTTCAGTACACCTCAGTGAATCTTCATAGCACTAACACAGAAATGGGAACTGTGTGTCAGGTCTAACACTTTACACAAAGTATACAGCAAAATAAAGCATAACTATTCTGTTTCCGCGTGACTTCAGATAGTTTCTTATCTCAGTGTTTTTGCAGGCTGGATTTCTCTAATGTGAACAAATGAAAATGTAAGAGGGCACAATCAGGAGGGCTTTAATAGAGAAAGCTTTCGTGGTTCACCCTCAGAAAGCACAGAGGGGGCAGTGGTCATTAGAAAATTGAAACAGTGTAGAATAGGATTTTTTGTTGCTGCAAGTGGTCCATACATGTCACCAGAATTCTGAATAATTTATAAACATTCAAAAATTTTAAACAAAGTTATTCTTTTTTATTTTCTTTCTTTCTTTCTTTCTTTCTTTCTTTCTTTCTTTCTTTCTTTCTTTCTTTCTCTCTCTCTCTCTCTTTCTCTCCCTCTCTCATTCGTTCTCCTATTCTCCCATTCTCTGTTCTCTCTTTCTCTCTTTCTCTCTGTCTTCCTCTTCCTCTCTTCTTTTTCTCTTTCCCTTCTCTCCTTCCTTCCTTCCTTCCTTCCTTCCTTCCTTCCTTCCTTCCTTCCTTCCTTCCTTCCTTCCTTCCTTCCCTCTCTTACACTTTTAAAGATAATCAATGTTTACTTTCAAAAAGAGAGTGAAACTATATTCATTTTAAAGTCAGGACTGTATTTAAGCATTTGGGAGAATTGGAGTGCAAGTTTATTCAGCATTTTCTTAGCACATTGTATTAATATAACATTTTAGTTTGTCTTTTGAAATATAATTTTCTCTCATGTACATATGTATGAAGGATATAATCTATTCAAAATTAAAAACATTAACTGGAATATTAAAAATTAAGAGAAAAATTAGGATAATAAAATTGCCCACTACAAGTTAGTCTTACTTAACATTAAAAGGGCTATTCCAGCCAATATATGGTCATTCAGCTGATGTCTACATCAGCCCCAAGCTGTGACAGACAAAGTTGGACTACTGTCTTATCACAGAACTACATCGATAAGGCAATAATCAGATTTTTGAACTGCTAAATGAAGCATGACAGTAAGACTATATGAAAGAAACAGTCATCATGAATAAATAATTGCAAAGAGCAGGATGAATGCTGAAAATGACAGATTACACTGACAAAATGGGACTGGCATCACACACTGAGGGAGGAGAGAAATGGACAAAATGCACAAACTAGATCAGGGGATGTCTTGTGTATGCATTGTGCTATTCAGGATGAGAGAGCATACATACACCGAGACCTGGTAGAAAATTGCAACTTGTCAACACCTGCTGATGTCTCTGCACAAGAACAGAAAATCTAATGTTTTGTCCCTGTGAGTGGGATTATGGAGGATTAGTTTAACCAAAGAAAGCACTCCTTCCTGGAAAAGTATTGCATAATTCTTCTTTTATAGAATCATAGAATCATAGAATGGGTTGGGTTGGAAGGGACCTTAAAGATCATCTAGTTCCAACACCCCTGCTGTGGGCAGGGCCACCCTCCACTAAACCACGTTGCCCAAAGCCCCATCCAACCTGGCCTTGAACACTTCCAGGGATGGGGCCTCCACAACCTCTCTGGGCAACCTGTTCCAGTGCCTCACCACCCTCACAGTAAAGAATTTCTTTCTAACATCTAATCTAAATCGACCCTCCTTCAGCTTAAACCCATTACCCCTTGTCCTGTCACTACACTCCCTGATAAACAGTCCCTCACCAGCTTTCCTGTAGGCCCCTTCAGGTACTGGTAAGCCACAACTAGATCTCCCCAGAGCCTTCATCTTTTCCAGGCTGAACAATCCCAACTCTCTCAGCCTGACCTCACAGGAGAGGTGCTCCAGCCCTCTGATCAGCTTCGTGGCCCTCCTCTGGACTCGCTCCAACAGCTCCATGTCTCTCCTGTACTGGGGCCCCCAGAGCTGGACGCAGTACTCCAGGTGGGGTCTCACAAGAGCAGAGTAGAGGGGCAGGATCACCCCCCTCGACCTGCTGGTCACGCCTCATACTTGCAGGACATTCTAGCTACAGGTCTTGCTAAGAACTCACTGAGCTAAATCCACCCTCACAACTTTAGAAAGATACTGCAAACACTGACAACTTGCTTCATTGACTCAGAGTAATTGTCTGTCTGGGCTTTACTGAAGTCAACAGGGTTGCATAAAAGACAAATGAGAAAAGATAGTGAATGTAAGTCGCAGGAGCAGGAGTTAATTTTAAAATACAATTTTGCTTTGATACATCAATAGCTATCGATACCTGCAGGTGATGGGATGGAATTGGACTTAGTTTGACTGAGGGTTTTTTCCTATCTGAGTACCTCCAAGAATCAGGCACAGGTGCCCAAGAACAGCATGGCTGTCAGGTGCCTGTTCTCACTGAGCAGTGTCCATTGCACAGAGGGAGCCAGCAGAGGAACCCTGACTTGAACATCTCCTTAGGTTTTTTTTCCCTAGCAGGGTAACGTCCATGGGCTTTAGCCCATACATGTGCTACCCCTCACCTTCCAATGAGCCCTAGTTTCCCTGCAGGACTACATGTGAGATTAAGTAACCTGGCCTGGCTAGTTAAGCACACAGATATTACATATTCCTTCAGTTCTGGGTGCAATTTAAAAAAACTCAACCAAACCCAAAGACTTTGCATAAATATATATGCAGAAATATCCTTGTATAGACCTGAAACAGTACAGAGAAAGTCAACATTGTTCAAAAATCACATTGTATTTGAGCAAGTTGCTGAATGCAAGGCAGACTCTACCACCACCTTTCCTTGCCGCGTCAGGAGCCAGTTCCAGCTGAGCAACTGGAAAGATCATTGCATCTTAGATGAGGAAGTGGGCAGTGACATACCTAACACAATGTTAGCTCCAAATAAGTGGGACAAGAGTAAACCATCAGGTCCTTCTGTAAATGTCTCAACCTTGTAGCACCTAAGTCTTTTGTCTGAATTCGCAAGTGAACATAAATTAGACCTTTACTAGAAAACAACAGACTGAATGATACAATTGAAACATCTAAATAAACCCAACACTGTTGTGGCACCTTTAAATGGTTCATGCTCTGCACTTCTCTGAATGGCTAAATTTTAATCATGAATCCTTAACTGGATTGTGTTATCAGAATAGAAAATTAGGTTTCCTGTGCTATCGCTCATTGTCAAGGCATTAGATTCTTTTGGGAAATAAGGAAGATGGGACAGGAGAGGAAGATAAATGCCTGTTATTAAATTAAAAGATAACCCAAAACGTCACACCTAACCCTCATTTCTGCCCAGTTATTCATAACACCTTAATTTCTCTCTAGAGCCTCACATAGGCATCAGCTGACCTAGAAACCTTTTGATCAGAAATGTGATTAAGCTTGCTTAAGAATGAATTTGCTTTAGCATCTGTCTTTTCTTTGTCAGATCAAATTTCCTCAAAGTTCTCTTCTGCCAGGGCCAAGAAGTCCCATGCTCTCCCCAGCCAATCACTCCAATTGCCCTTAACCCCAATCTTCACCTCTATGGACATAGCTCTTCCTGCAAGAAAGATTACACTTATCTCAGCTGCCACCTAGCCCTAGAGATACAGAAAGACCTTAATCACTGTATTTTTAACTGTAAAACTCTTTATCTGCCTAAAGCTGTGCTTCTGGCTGCTCAGAAACGTTTCAGCCTTGATGGTTTAGGGCAGTTCAGCAACTAATCCAAGCTTAAGCTTTATGAGGATTCACAAGCTAGCTGTTCTTGTCTTGCCTCCAGGCTTCACCTAGCAGGTGTCTTCTTAGCATGTGCAAAGACAGGTCTGGTTTCTCTTCTATCTAGTATCTGAATGGCTAGAGCCCTCACCTATGGCAATTAGGATTCAATTCCTTTGAGACCTCCTTGAAGGGACTGCCCTAGCTGCCAGCCAGTAAGCTATTCTGGAATGAGTACATCACACTTCTTCCTGGAGCAGTTTTCAATTTTGTATGGAAAAATGACAGCAGAGGAAAGAAAGTATAAGTGTGAGCATGACACTGGAAGCTTAATAATAGAAAAGACTGGTACCCAGAATCCTTCTCACTGAAGAACTTCCTGGTTTATTCTAAATACACAGTAGAACAGGAATTATAACCCACCATTATTGACCATGATAGTTTGAAAAGGAAACATGGTTCCTTTAGCAAAGCTTAATCTTTCGAGTTAGTAGTCATACTTCAGGAACACGCTTGCAGTTGTGAATATGGAACAGATGGAATTGGTCCTGGACTCCAAAGTCCCAGCATTTGGTCTGTGATAGTCATCCTTCTCCTGAACCTTTCACCACAGGTAAATAGGGTGACTTCCCTATTGGAGGTCTGCCTTTTGCAGACCCCATTCGTGAGCACCTAAGGTCATATGAGTAGCTCTCAGAGAGATGCATGCATGTTATCATCAGCTCTGTTAACACAGAACTGTTGAGGAATAACTTACAGAGACACCACAAGGGCTATGTGCACACAGGGTCAGTTAACTTTGGCACAGCATCGTGCAAATCCTGTGATATTGCTTGTAGACCCTAGGCAGCAAGGCCATGCCACTTACTAGGTCAGGAAATTGCTGTACTGCGTTTCATTGCACCCCAGTAAGGCATGTCCTAACTTGCCTTATATGTTTCATAATAAGCCAAAGAACCTCACTTGGACTTTGTAAATTCCATTAAATACTTGGCAGGAAGGTGCTGTAAAAAACTAGATACTGATTGACATGCAGAAACACATGAGTTAGATGTCTGGAAGGATTCAGCCTGGAGAAGGCTCCAGGGAGACCTTATAGCAGCCCTCCAGTACCTGAAGGGGCCTACAGGAAAGCTGGAGAGGGACTGTTTATCAGGGAGTGTAGTGACAGGACAAGGGGTAATGGGTTTAACCTGAAGGGGGGTAGATTTAGCTTAGATATAAGGAAGAAATTCTTTACTGTGAGGGTGGTGAGGCACTGGAACAGGTTGCCCAGGGAAGCTGTGGATGCCCCATCCCTGGAAGTGTTCAAGGCCAGTTTGGATGGGGCTTTGGGCAACCTGGTCTAGTGGAGGGTGTCCCTGCCCATGGCAGGGGGGTTGGAACTAGATGATCTTTGAGGTCCCTTCCAACCCAAACCATTCTATGATTCTGATTTTATGATTTTATGATTCTATGATTCTATGATTATGACCTTCCCCTCAGCACCTATGATGTCTCATTCTTGACAGTGGCAATGAACAGGTCATACTTCTACATTCACACAATTCTTTGTATTTACGTAAATACCGTAACTGTGGTGTTTAATGTGAACCGAAATTCTAAATTTGCCAAGTTTTTAACTGTGCTTGTTTGCACACTTAAACGTCCAAGTCTAGTAGGAGGGCATTAGCCCCTGGGGCAGGTAGCGGCCATGTAGAGTGGTAACTGCTTTAGCTGTGCCATGTAGCTGGCTGCTACATGAAAACCAATATTTCCCTGAGTGAGTGCCTACTTTGTACTAGTAAGTCCAGCCCTTAGATATCGACCGAGCTAATGAATGACTTTTCAAAGCTGATCTCAGATACTCGAGAGCTAGGGGGAGGGCTGAAAAGCAGAACGATGAGTAAAACCTCAAAGGTTTGATAAGACATAGAGTTTATCTGGAAGGAACTTCCGCATTTTTTTTTTCCTAATTACTATGTTGTTGGTCTGCTACAGACGATAAGGCAGTAAACACTGCCAAGAGCCTTACACAATCCCAATGGAATTCAGATTGCACATGCTAAAACAAATCATTTGTAATCACACTGAATGTTGTAGTGTTGCATATACAGATGTCATTTTCCAACACATGGTACAGTGGAAAAAGTCAAAATGTTATTATTTTAAGTAAATTGATCATCTCACATTGTACCTTCTGTGAAATAAGGTGTAATCAGCACCTCTGTGACTAGACTTACACTTGTAAATGCAAACAAGAAGGTATATATATGGAACACATTTCAGCTGTGCAACCACTGGTTGTAGGAGGAAGGCAGCACAAATTTCAGCTGCTCTGTTTAGCAGCTTTGGTGACAGTTAGGTAATGTTTGGGAAATTTGCCTTTGAAAACATCCTAGACTGAGAACTACTCTTTGGACTAATTCTAAAGCAATTATACACGCCAATTATTATTTTTTTCTTCAGATGGCTTATTTAATGGGCTTTGCTTTTTGCTTTATTAATTAAAAGCACTTCACATTTTTTGGGGGGAAAAAAGAAATTATATTTTCAACACTGATGACAGCTCACACAACTGTTTTCAGAAAACTCTAAATGACCATTTACATTTGAAAAACAGTTCCTAATTAGTCCCAATATACCTATGTACTTATAATTTATCTCTGTACTGTTGGTAATTCAGAATCCTAAAATAGGTAGTTAGCTTTAACTCAGAATATTTTCAACCTTAGCATGTCTTTAATACTTTTGCAAATCATAAGTATTTTACAGTGTAAGAGCAGAATAATGCTACATGGTTTTGCAGTTGTTTAAATGTTCTATGCTATGTGACTACCATTTCACCAGAATACCCCTCTCTACTGTTACTACACTCTTGTAGTGCATAAACATCTGCAGTAACGTCTATCACATAGCACACCGTACTTTAACATACTTAGACTGAAGAACAACTTGTGCAGCTAAGATCCTTTGAAATACATTTTATATCAGTTGTACTCTCATTAAAGCTGAACAAAGCCTCATAATAGCATGGGAATAGTATGGGAATAGCTTGGTAGCTTTGGCTCTGAGCTCATAAAACGCAGACTCACAAAAAGAACTGTTCTGACATGTTCTGACATGATGCTAACACCATTGCGAGTATCACAACAGAGAGAGATAGGGAAGTGGCAAGATGAAAAAATTTTCCTTTTTTTTCCCGGGAGGAATCAGACTGGTTTTTCTCTTCCTGGCTTGGCTAAAACTGTCTTTGGAAATTGGGGTAAGACAAAACCCTCTTTGATTTATCCACAAAGGAAACAGGCATCCAGAAAAACCTTCCTAGCCAAAAAAGTAATTTTATTACTTGTTTCAAGCACGTCCAACTGTGGATCTTGGAGATGCTTAAGAATTGCAAAGCAGAGAAGAAACATACTTAGTGCCTTCTCCTGCCCTGTGCACAAACACTTTCTCTGTGTTGTGGCAAGCACTTCTTATTTTTACACCAGCCTTGTATGGTTGTGTGAAGCTGAAGTGCCATCCTGGCACAGATCTGCCAGTTCCTATTACGGTCGTTTTCCCGTCTGACAAAGGAAGATCTGTGGCACGCGTCCCTGTGACAGCTCTGTGATACTCAGATGTCCCACTGGCAGAAAGCAGCTGCGTCGCTACTGAGCATTTGGTCTGATGAGTCTGCTTAGTTTTCTGTATGAATAAAATCAAACGTGGCAGGGCTGAGATTAAAGGCTAAATGTTACAGTGCTGACAAACCCTTGTTCCTGTCCTCAAAAGGACCAATTTAAGGCCCAAGCTGTCCTCATTCTCATCTATGCAAAACTTTACATCATCAGTGAGGATAAGATGTGGCATAATGAGAATTATGATAGCAAGTCTCTACCTCAGAATGATGAGAAGAGTTTGCGAGAGGCTGTGGCATGTAGTTGTGCTCTTAGAGATATATTTTATTGTATTCCTCAATTTTTTAGTTGTATTTGAACCATGTAGCTACTCCATAGAAACTAAAAGAGATTTTTATGAGCACATAGCAGCGATAAACAGAGCCAACTATATTTTTGTTGCTTTTTAAAAAACATCTCATTATTATATTAGTATATATGCAGCATCCCTCTCCTCATCTCTCACATAGGTCTTTATCCTCTTCCTCCTTATACATATTGTACCCCAAAACTACAGTTCTGGTACAGTAGCCACAAATATTCTGCAGTCAGGAGTCTGTAAATCCCAGACCACAGCATAATAAGTTGATATACAGCAATTCTCTATAAGCAAAGCTTGATGATATTTTTTGATTTAGTTTGTTTCTCTCACGGGCAGCAAATTCAATGAATCACGTAGTTGGGGAGGTATTGAAACTGTTAAAAATTATTCAGATCAATGTTGTTTAATAAATTTAGTGGAAATATTAAGAATAATTTCAAAATTATTTATATAGTTCTACTTCAAAACAAACAAATGTAACCAAAGTTTAAAAGTAAAAAAAAAAAAAAATTATTTCAGTGAATTTAAGTTGTCCAACAGATTACAGTAACTGAATCAAAATATTCCCTATTCACACATGTCTGTTAATAATAGGTGCAAGTCTAGTGAGCAAAAGTCAGCCTCTATAAGAAACAGAAATATGCATACTCTACTTCACAGTACAACACTAATTGTAATGTATCTCTGTGTTAAGGTGTAGTTTCACTTCTTTCAATTTTGTGTGCTTTTCAGGGTAGGCTTCTACAAATTCTTAGAAGGTGGTTTATTTTTTTCTCATGATTTTGTGATCTATTTGACCTCCCTAAATAGGTTCAACAAAATAATTTGTGAATTGCCCCCTTAAAATTTGCAAATCTTGTAACAATTTTCTTTTAATCATGAATGATCATGAAACCTTTGCAAAACAATATAGAGATTTCCAGAATACCTTTCTGCAGGTTTAGGATTTACCTCCTTTGTGGTTATGCAATGGAATGAATCTTCATGACTTGCAAATACCAGGAGGTTTCCACTTCCGATGCACTGTCACAGCCTCCTCAGCAATCACAGTAATACGTTGCATTTTTTCATCCCTCTGTCAATACATTCCACAAGGCAAGTGAGGCTTAATACTCCTGTTTTACACAGGACGAAACTGAAAACACAGGGAAGCAAAGAGAGTTGCCCAGGCCACCACCCTGGGGTGTGGCCCCCGGGGAAGTAGATCACACTGCCTTACAAAGTATCGTGGATACCCAGTCCCAGATCTGAACACCTCATGGCATGTGTGAGGACCAGAACTGCGGGTTCCTCACAATGTTCCCCCCATATTGAGAGATCTCAGTGAGGTGTAATGCTCACATGATGCTCACAGTATTACAAGAACTTTCCTGGATGTACTGCATGCCAGTAATACACCTAGGCTTATAGAGTACAGCACCCCTGTAACAGCAGTTTATTTTTAGACTACACAGAAGGGGCATGTGTAAGTTAATTATTTTAGAAAAACAGTTCCTGCTTTCTGTTTCTTTTCAGATTGGTCAAGTTCAGGATGCCTTCAATGAAAATTTCTTAGCTGTAAGAGCAAAATGCTCCATCAATTCAATACATACATGTCTCTGGCAAACTTTCTCACTCAGACTAGAGAGAGACTATTCTATCCGCCTGTGTGCTCCAGTGTATACACATGCCACCTGATGCAGACTTCGCTGTGCAGAAATGTACGTCAAGGAAGACAGTGGGCATTCTAGGACAAGGAGAGGTGTTTTGGGTGAACACCTCTTCCTGACTGAAGGGAGGTGAGCAATCTGGGAACTTCGTCTAGAAGAACAATTTTAGCCAATTCAAATAAATGCATCCTCCAGGCTATCGTAACTTCTGCCAGGAACTGATTCATCCATGGTAGGATTCTGAATCTGGGTGATGGAATCAAGATGAAACGAGTGAAGCCTCAGTGTTTTTCACAAAATGAGATTTTTTCCCAGGTTAGTTCTTCTCCCATTCCTTTTTGCAAAAGTGCATCAAGCCCCAGAACAGCTAAAGATCGAGCTTCTTAATAGCACTGGACAGGTGTCTTCAGGCAGGGCTTTTATTTTTCTCCTTTTAATCAGAAAGTATCAAGTTTTTAAATGAAAGACATTCCTGAAATAGGCATAGCATTACAGGTAAAAGCTAAAACAAGAAGAAACGCTGCTTAGCAGTTTGATAGCAAAAATTTATTTAGGTCTAACCATGCTCCCATAAAATTAACATCCCCAAGTCTTACAATATTCACTTCTGAAGTCTTTCCATTGGCAGCTACTACTAAGAAAGTACGTACACAAAGTGATGCCTTGTCCAAAATAAGGCTGAACACACATTTTATCAAATTAAGAAATGCATCATGTTCACATCTGCTTTCATCTGCTAGCATAATACCCCCACTGCTCATATTATACTGGCCTTTCTCCATAGCACAGGACATATGAATTAAAAAACGCAAAGACAGACTTATAAGATAAAAAGACACATAAATTCCTAAGCACAAAATTTAATTCCAAATTTATAAACACATTTGTCAGATCTTAAAGAATTATGTGTGTAAGAATATTTGCATAAATATCTACATGCAGGTAAATACTATTTGTCTGACAGAGACATAAAATAAGCATCTAAGATTTTAGAAATAAATCATCTAGGTTATTATTTTATGAAGGATTATCTAGAAGATAATCAACGGATGAACTAACATGAATGATAATTATTTTTAAAACTTTTGTTCTGTCTACATAATCTTTTGTTACTCCTGATGTAAAAGTCTTGTTATCCTCAATGCCAAGGAAATAGAATAAAAAGAATAAAACCTGTAAACAGAATACAATACTCACATCTTTCATCATCATGAGGGCAATGATTCATTCAAAACACAAATTAATTTTTGACTCATAGAAAACCCATATGCTTTGCTTTTAATGTTGTAAATTACATGACCCCAAAGCAATAATCATATTTTGCATTTTGATAGCGCTTCTCACCCTGATTTTTTTAATTGTGGCATGTGCAATTAGTTGGTAGCTATCTTGCTATGTGCACACTGAGACTGTAAGGTCTTTGAGAGAAGAATCTTCTTAACCTTTCTAATAACAACTGTAGTGGGATTCTCTCTCATTTTAAGGACATTTTAAGTCATCCCCAGCATTCAAGCACTTCAAAACAATTAATGAAGATCAGTTTGCACTACTTACAAGGGAACTAAAGCCTGAAGAATTAATTTTCTGAAGCTTTCAGGCATTTGATTCTGCCTAGAGAGACTCAGTTCGGAGCATATTCACATGTGGATGTGTCCAGGCACACTCGGCGGACGCACATGCTAAAAGATGTTCTGCATTCCTCTGGGCAAGTATGTGGAAGTAACTGCTCTGTAAATACTCCACTTTCACAGCCCAGTGGGATTGTCACAATCCAGCTTGGGCAAGTATCAGCTGGTACACGAGCAAATATCAGGTAGCAAGGCGAATGCAAGCCACCAGTTCTAGCCTTTTCTGAACATCTTTTAGACCTCTCACATATTTCAAAAGCAGCTGCCCCTGAGCATCAAGGAGCTAGAGGAACAAGCTGATGGCCTCTCCGTGGACTTCATCTGTTTTCCACACCATGCTTTAACTCTCACCTGTCCTGAGTTTAGTAGATTCCGGAAACACAGCTAAGAAACTGCAGGCAATATCATAAAGCTTACAAAACAGGAAAGTTGCTTAGACCATCAACTCACTGTGCAGCTGTAATGACGCACAAATCTTCACTGCTTTGTTTACCGAGAAAGTGGAGCTTAGGCCTGGCATACACGGCTTTTTGGAAGTAATGAGCCACTGTACAATGCAAGCAGGCTGTTGTTCCTTCTGAAAAAAACCTTATGTATACAAACATGCAAGTCCGGTGCCCCAGTGCACACTCTGCCATTTAGAAAAGAGAGACCGAGGACCTCCTTCAGTCATTCTCCAGGCTCTGGGAAAGCAAAACTGCAACAGAGGTTTCTCTATCAAATGACTGATAGAAAGAGTGGCTGGCATTGTGTGGGCACAGGAGGATAGGGTATCTCGATTGTTAATAAGTACTATCATTACTGACCTGGAAAATGTAGGTCACCTGGACAGTTCTAGCACTCTCAGCACATCGGTGCCACCTTTCCTTTACTCATCTTCTATAGCTAAGGTTAGACTCTCAAATACCTGAAGATCTGATATTAGAGTTGTGGAGTCTATAAGTTTAGTTGTCCAAAATCTTTTCTTCCTTGGGGAACACTTCCTGAACAATATTTATTCTACAAATTTGTACAGTTTCTGGATTTGCAGAAATGTTTATTTGGTTCTAGACAGAACAAGTCATAGCCTCAAATTTGGGTTCTCAGCAAGAAAATTGTTTGATGGGACCTTCCTGTGCTCTCCTACTTGATTCCACCAGAAATGCAATATTCACAAAAGCTGAAAAGCAGCTTTATTCTTGACTCTTCATTTACATTTGCTATTCTCCTTCTGCATTTGAAGAGTAGAAAGCAAGGGAATATATGTCATTATAACATTGTAATGTTTCAAAATACAGTTTAAATGGTTTACCACATATTTACATTCTATTATTATTTTCAATAAAACTTTCCCTTTTTTTCCAACAGCTGCAATTGTCAAAAATTACTTGTCAAAACATTGACAAATGTTAATCAGGAGAGGAGAGCATTTAAACTATGTTTTCTGTCATGGAAGGGAACTAATTGAATGATATTTAGAATCCTGATAATGAACGGTCATTTCCATGTAAAGTAGTCACAATTCTACATGTGTGAAGCTAATATTTAAAAAGCATACATCATAATACAAGGAAGTTACTACTCCCCCATTAAAAACACAGAATAATATATTCCTATTTTTGAGAAAGAATAAACAATTTTTTCTAACAGCTTCAGAACTTGGCATTTAATATTTACTCTTACTTACCTATATATGCCTTAAAAAGTCTGAGTAAGCTATAGATTGATTCAGTCCAAAAGATAAAATAACTTAAAGCTTTTCAACTTCTTGGGCATGAACTCTGACTCTTCTGGATTTATTCTTTTTAATCAGTGTCTGATTTTGTCTCCTGACACTTCAGGTAGAATCATGGGCTTAATAACATAATTCAAAAAACTCTCACTGGATTTCAATAAATCTAAGTATATTAATTGCCAATCTGTTCATTGCCCCTATAGGAAAAAAAAGAAAAATTATTATTCTATGTCATTGCTATGATTATCTAGGTCTCAACCCATCAGGATCTCTCAACCTACCAGCAGTGTCATCTTTGACAGGAATCATGTCCCAGGCAATGCAGCCACAGGAAGGTTACTGGATTGCTGTGAAATTACGCAGCTGCTTAGCAGTGGCTTTCTATGTACATAGTCTTACCCAAAGCAACTCTGAGGTAGTGCAAGATAACTCACCCAAAGTAAAACTGAAGGCAAGACACCTTCTTTACACGAAAAAAAAGACTTGTGGAGAGAGGATAAAAACTGGACTAATTGACATTATCCGAGCAAAAAGAACAGAAGCATGGTCTGTGACTTCACCATGTGGTTTGTTGGCAGAGGCAATGCATGTTGCTGGGGTCTTTGATCCTTTTTTCTTGTAGGAAACTCACATGAAGTAAGAAAGGAAAATTGGTCCTACTGTAGCACTGCTATTTACAATCAGAGGTGTGAGTCTTTATGCCTAACACCCCTAGAGCTGTGTTTTCAAGAAAAAAAATTAGTACATGCCTGGACATATAAGACAGCTGTAATGATACGAGCCTGCATCAGAGTTAATTTGAGCTGTTTTATGCGGATATCTTTATCTTTTGTGATCTTAAAATAACAGCACTGTAAAACAAAGGGACTGTTCCTCCTTCCTCCCATGGAAGCTGAAGGACACCTGGTAATCTGTCCAGAGATGAAATATTGTTTTACATGCACCATTTCCCTGCTTCTGTTTAGCTAGGGAACAGTGTTGCATTTTCCTTAGCAAGGCTGTGGGGAGATAAAAGATGTTTGTGATGTCAGGACATTATGTGCCAGTTATTCAGAGACTATAAATGGCAATGTTCATCTCAGTGTATTTTTAAAGTTACATGTTACGGAGCCACAGAAATGGTGCGGCCACCTAGCTAAATCATGAAAACAAGCTGATCGTAGTAGCAGAATGACATTTTCAAAAATGCTCCTGTTTTACATTTTGACCATGGAACACAGACAGCTCTGTAATGATTACTGAAAGAGAGTGCCTCTTCCAAACATATGCAGGTCAACTATCATGACCGACCCACACTCACAAGAAAGTAAACAAATACAGCACTTACTGAATGGCTTCTGTGCTTCTGTCTAATACAGTGATGGAAACAACAGTAACAGGTCTACAGGTCGGAGTGAGGGTGAATGAAGGGGCATTCAAAAAGTCCTTTCCCCACCTGTCATTCCCCAACCCATACTAACCCATACTGCAATTGCAGCCACTCCTGATCATATTTCCTACCCCTCTGTAACAGGAATAAAAAACGCCACAGTATTTGAAAACGTCTACACCTGCTTCTACCAGAGGTTTCTAAAATGTTTCCTTCCCCTTCCTGTAAGCACCCGGCTGCCCTACATCGAGAAGCATTATCATTTCTAGGCATGCATCCTCCTCCTTCCATACCCCACAGGGGGTTAAGAGGCAACTGGAAGGAAATGCATCATCTTAGGACAGAAAGGGTTTTTATGTTTGTTTGTTTCATTTTCCACTAATCAGACACTGCTATAGTATTTTTCAAAGTAAATTGTCTCTACTTTCTCATTTGATAATTTTGTCTTTGTTGGTGTAGACGAAACATCTTAAGATGCTGGCTTCCTTACATTATTTCATGAAGTAACACTTCCTCGATTGTGTCTTTCACACCCATATGTATTAATGCAAGGCATATATAACACTCAGAACACAATTACTGTGATGAAGAACTTTCCAGATTTTTGGCAGGAAGCTGCAGGGAAAGGGATATAGAGCTTGGGACGGTAGTTCTGCACTCTGTGCAGAGAGGAGATACTCTTGAAAGGTGTCTGAAAATCAGCTTAGCATTTTCCAGGTAAGAATAAAAGAAAGTGCCAGTTTCAGATGTTTGTGGGTGAAAATGATGTCTTCTATATAGTTGCAATCCGATGTGCCAAGGCAGCAATGCAATTAAATGTGCAAATGACATCACGTCTACCTCAGCACATTTTCAGTCCAAAAATTGCAGACAAAATCAGGAGGCAGCTTTTCAAAACAGAGCTGACAGGCTGAAGTAAAAATATTTGTGAACAAACCCTGTCCATTTTTTTTGCATAGTAGGTAACCATCTTGATCCTTCTTCCTAAGCTGTTTTAATAATGAATGAATACTGATGCAACTTCGGCAAACCAGACTGTGAGATAAAAGCTCTCCCAAAGCAACTGACCTTTCCAGTCAGCCAGTCAGCTGGAAGATGAGGAGTTATGCAGCCCCTCCACATCTGCAGGGTTAATGTGATTTTCATACACAAGCTCACAGTAGAGAATGATACAAAACAATGATGTGTCTTACCAACCGGAATTTGAGCCTGACTAGATATAAATCAATCCTGAGTTTCACAACAATCTCTGTCTTTTTCATAGTGGGTTTTGTCATAAAAGTCAGTAAATTTGGGCTGGGTTTTTGGACCAGTTTTTTAAGGGTTTTTACTAGACAGCACGCACTGTTTAAGAAACATATGCTTATCAAACACACATATATGATTTAGCCTTTGCACAATATTTAGAGGCTAAAAACAATCATGAAATGCTTAGCTGTACCTTTTTTATTGACACAGTCTTCCTGTTCCTATGACTAGTTTCCTCTAAGGAAAATGTGACGTGTTGGATGATTTCCCATTTTCTGCTCAGAGAGGAAGTATCCAGGCCAACCAACATTTGGCTTTTCTGCTGATCTTTAGTCACTGAAGAACACCTGCAGCCTAACTGTTAGCTTGTTCTGCTGCTCAAGGTCTGCAACTATCAAAATGCATTGTTCAACAGGGGAAAAGGTTGACATTACACCACCTGGGAATAAAATAATTTCTAATTTATATGTAGCAGTATAAAGGAGACACACCGAGAAGAGTAATTCAAAAGAAAGATAAGTAGCCGTTTAGAATCATATACAGAAAACCTACTTCTTCATAACCCAGGAAGATGAAAAGTGTGAAAAACTTAAAGGATTTTACATTCTGCTTTCATTACGGTCACAGCAACAGTAACACTACTGTTGCAACCTGCAAGAAGAAAGAAGGAGAGAACAAAATCTCCCTCCCACTTCATATTTCACCACTGGGTTGTGTAGTGTTGCACATGTTAAAACAACATATCTAATTAGCTTTCTGATATAATGAGATGGCTTTTGTATGATCAAATTACACATAAATACAGAGAACAGTCCCAGGTACCTAGGAATTCCCAGAACACCTCCACAAATGTTTCCACAGCACAGAGGAAGAAATACTCTCCATTCAAGCTTTCTGGCAGATGCAGGGCCATGGAGATACCTGTAATACAAAACAGTACAAGTCGATATGATGTGTTTTGCAGAAGCTGACCACATTCCAAAACAGGAATGTGCCTAGACCACACATTTGCATTACTTCATCCCAATTTCATACACGTTGAGGTCATGTTTATTTCTCATGCCTTATCAACATCATAGCATCCAACATAAGCCACTGATTGGTTTTCTGTCACACCTTAAAATCTACAAGCAACCTCCATGAATTTTTTCTTCTTGGCCTTCACATCTCATGCTATGAACTCATTACATCACTGGGGGTTTTTTTGTGACAGTCTGAATCATGTATTATTACTGTGTAATATGCTCTGTAATGCAGTACATTATTGTACAATATCAACACCAGAATGAAACTCTCAGAAAATCAGGACTAGGATCAGGATTAGACCTAAACTGGAAGAGGCAAAAGAGGATCAACAGCTCCAAAGACTCCAAAATGCTTGTTGAACTTCTAAAAGTTTAGAGTACTTCCTAATGATAGGGGGTTATTGTATATTACAATTCAAATTGTTTTCCTTTCTTTTCTTACTATATTAATACACTGATATGTAGCACAAATATGCCTTCTGCTATTTCTCTACATCTATACTAAACTACACATTTCTTCTTTTTAGGCTCTCTGCTGAAGACATCTTGCCAGTCTCAAATATGGAAAGGGAGTAATGGGAAAGTCCCATCAGAGAGAGGTGAAAGCTTTTCATCAGCAGAAGGAATGCAGGCTTGTCTGTTCAGAAAGACACGTGAGATGAAACCGGGACTTTGCAAGAAAACTGGTGACATTTTCACTATTAGACAACACAGGGAAAGAGTGGAAAAAATGTCAGGGTGATGACATTTGCATGGGTTGCTGCTCATCAGTCAGGTGGTGTGCAGAGGCTGACTAGAGAAAGATCTGACTGTGGATGGAAGAAAAATGTAACTTGGCCCAAGGCCCTGTCTCTCAAAGGAAGGTTTCACAATAAATTTGAAGTCTTTCATAAATCCGACGTGTCTGAAAAAAACCCTGAGCAAATATAAATTGGTAAGGTTTGTTCTTATTCCTCCCTTTCTTCCATTATCTCATTTTGTGACCCTAAGCAACTCTGTAATCTTTTGGTGTCTCAAACTACCTGCTCTGAAAAGGCAAGTGAGGATGTTGGTCCTATATGAGTGGGTTTCATCACAGGTAACTACTTGCAGAAAGGCTTCTTGTTGAAGTTGATTGCCTAGACTGTGTCTACAGACAAAGAAAAAAAAACCAACACCCACAAACAACAACAAAAAAACCCCCCAAACCCCCAAAAAACCTCAAAGGACTTGCAAAAATGTATTACAACCTATCCAAAGAGAGGTGTAAAATATCGGAGTTCTCTGTTTCTCTTCAAAAGCCTTGTCTCTGTCTCTCCAGCGACTATAGAGGGAGCCTTGATGAACAGTTTAAAGCAGACAGCTAAAATAGAGGTCAATGAGTCTCATTTGTCAGGAACAGAAATTACACCCTATTGCTTAAATACCACATTCTTATGTAATATTTGTGTGCCAGTAATTCTTCTATACATGTACCCTTATTGCACCAATAAACCATGTATTTATAGATAAAATGTCCTCATATCTTTAATCTTGAATCTTGACAGCAGTGAGGGATTCAAAAAAATCTCATGCTGATATCTCTGTTTCAGTCCTGCCCTGAGCGGAATTTACTCTACTCATCGTCTGTGATCGCATTTGATTTAGGTGCCTGCTTGTCACAACCACTGTGCTTTCTCAGAAACAGCTCCTCTACTGGCTTCTGCAATGGTGTTATGCTTCCTGCTGCTTCCTTACAGGAGTCCAGCATACTGCAAGGGAACAAAATGCATTTTCAAACACCCAGTGGCAAGAACTGAATCCACTATTCTGGCTGCACAATTACAAAAGATCCAATATCCAGGTTTAGACTGGATATTAGGAAAACTTTCTTCACCAAAGGGGTTGTCAAGCATTGGAAAAGGTTGCCCAGGGTGGTTGAGTTGCCCAGTGGTTGAGTCACCATCCCTGGTGATATTTAAAAGATGCATAGATGTGGTGCTTAGGGATGTGGTTTAGTGGTGGAGTTGGCAGTGTCAGGTTAATGGTTGGACTTGATGGTCTTAAAGGTCTTTTCCAACCAAAATGATTCCATGATTCTGTGATTCTAATATACTGTCTGAAATGTGTGCTTGATCCTGAACTCCTGAGTGATGATACCACTGCAGTCTGTAGAAATTTTTTTTAAATAAAAATGCAGATCCAGGTTTTTAGACTGTGAATTTATTTTTGTAAGCACCAAGATAATAATTTTAAATATAAAATATACAAAAATAAAAATAAAAATGCATGCTTGTATGGTTTTGTTGAGTAGAGGGACATTGTCAGATCTAGGAGTGAGAATTAATCATGCAACTCCCACTGAGTCAGTCCAAAACCCCTTTGTGCTTTTAAAAACCTCCTCCATCATCTAAATCTTTTTCTGACTTGGTAGAGCTGTTGAAAAGGGGACATTTCACTAGTGACAGCTGTTGTTTACATTTTCCTTTAGCTGGCAGGTTAAAACAAAAAAAGCAAAGCCTTAAGGAAACATTGAGAAGTAGGGAGTGCAGGCAGTCAGAAAGCAGCATCCTCAAGATATCACACAAGGGAAGGAAGAGCAAGTCTGCCAGCTGTTCCAGAGAAACCTGTACTCTCTAATGTTCCTTTTGTACACTTAGTTATTTCAAATGAAACTCTGTTTACACTGAATGCAATATTTATTTTTTATTTTAATATATTCCTTATAAAGCCATAGCTGTGATCTTTTGTGTAGACAGATGTAGTTATTTGCCCATTTCACTGAAACACAACAGACTATTTACTCTGTAATAAGTAACTTTCCTAAGTTTTGTGAGTTATGATATTAAGCTGCAGAAAACTGATCTTTACATCCATAGTATCAAATATTTGTTCAGTAATTGCATTGCCAAAGGTTTTGTTTGGCTTACAATAACCTGCAAAGCTGCAGAGATGACAGTCTTAAAAAGGACATAGTGTCCGAACAGATGACCCAAACTTTTCTGCAATATATACAAGACTGGACATGGTTTGTCCAAATTATAGCGACTTTACAGTCCTACTGGCTATGGTAGAGGATATCTCGGGATTTTCACATGGGCAAATGACAGCCAAGTCACGCTGCTTTGCGTGAAGGGTAAGAACTTTGCACCGTAACAATTAGGTAGGTGTTAGTATCACAACAGCTCATTTTGCACCAGCCATGATGTATTACACCTCACAGTGCAGGTCTTTCTAAATCTGTAGTGTGCATCTACAAATTTGTATTGTCTATGCTTGGGTAGGTAAACCAAGAGGGGAACAGTACTACATCTGCAGCCTGTACTTGCCAGATTTCAAATCCTACACTCTGATGTGTGACTGTTTTAAAGCTTTTATTTTAAAAGTTTTCTGAAATGAAATAACATCCCAGTATAGGGTTTTTTTCCTTAGCTTCATTCCTGTAGAAGGCTAAACCTGTCTTGCTTATTTCTTCCCCTGTCCCACAAAAATAGAAGGGAAACAATCATTCCAAAGTGGTTATTCTGCAAAGGAAGTGTGAAGTTAAAGATATGTAAGCTGCGCACACCACCTACAACTGAGAAATAAAGTCCAACTGAAATGGGCTCTGCATTCTGCATTACTTGCTGTACTGTCTTTTTATGTCTGTCCACTCTTTGCTAACAAATGAGCCTTACAATATCACCCATATGCCATTCTGAGATTATTTATTTGTGGTATTTGTGTTTGTATCAGTCACATACTGTGAATATTACCTCTTCAAAAAGGTATTCGTATTCTCTTGACTTTCTTAGGAAGTCTTTCTTCCTGCTTTTCCTAAACTAAACATGTTGCTAGAGCAAAGGCAGAACACTTTTAGTGTGTTTCAGAACTGGTGTTTGGTTCATATCTATGGTAATAAGGATTTGTCAGTTCTAGTTCCTCGCATTAAATCTATTAGTATTCCTTATCCCTTGGACAGGCTTGCTTTTAATTTATCAAGCCCATGACTCCAGCGCAGAAAACCTGGCAAGGTGCTACCCGTGGACTTTAACTCCTATGTTGCTAAGGAAACTGTATGTACATAAAAAAGGAAACAAACCTTTTAAATGATCCACCACTCCAATTTAAGCCCCTTAGCAATTTTTACAGATTTCATGTAGTTATATTCTGAAGGACCTAAAACAAGAACCCTTATGACACTTGGCTAAAATATTCTTTATCCTTCAAGTGACTTTCCAGTAACGGAGTTGTAATTGCATAGCACAGAAATGTGCATTATACTTTTCAATATCTATCACCCTGTAGCCATTGTCATATGCTCTCATCTGTTGCAGACGACTGTGAGGAGGATATTAAGATGCTCCATGCAACAGCTTCATGGTATCATCATGGTATCATCAACAGCTTCAATGCCATCATCTTCACACAGTGCCTTTGTAAGTGACAAGTTTAAATAAGCCCTAGCACTTTTGAAACACTCTTCCACTTGCACAACAAGCAACTTGCTTTCCATTTTGCACACTGCTCTGCCAGATTTCACAAAATTTATTGCAGTGTAATGTACTAAATGCTGAAGGACAGAGATCCTCGATAAAGCTGGGAAAAATAATCAAGAATTTCCTATGGAGATTTTCAAATACATTGTTACAAGACAACTCACAAAGAAATATTTGGGGGCTTTTTGGTTTTTGCAGAAGCTGAAATATTACCTGAATAAAATAAAAAAACCAACCAACCAACCAAAACAAACAAACAAAACAAAACAAAATAAAACAACAAAAAAAAAAACCAAAAAAACCCCCCAAAACCCCAAAGAGTTGCCAAAGTATCCAGAGCATCCCTTGATATCATGAGGTAGTCTCTGATGAAAAAATATGAGTTCACACTTTTCTGCCTTAAACAATTCTTTCTCAAAGGCAAGAGTGGCAGGAGTCAGAAGCAGCATGCTGAGGAGGAAGGGAAAACAGGAGATGAAGTGATGATAGGTAGAGAACAGAACAGCTCCTACCCTCAGATGAGCAATGACATGTCACATTCAGGTCCAGGGATCACATTTCCAATTTTTGCAAATACTTCGGGGAAAAAGAAAGGAGAATATACTTTATTGTGGGAGCCCGAGGCCTTTTCTCCATGTAGCAAAAAATTCAAGCTAGAGTATGATATACATATTCAAGAATCAACCTGTCTGTGTGTAAGAATGATGCAGAAGGAAGCCATCCTTGAGGACCTGTATATATGGATAGATCTTTGAAGAGCTCAGTCCATTTCCTTCTACATACAGTGTCCTCAGGTGACTTTTCAGAATGTCTGCCTTCATGAAGGAAGAATTGTGCCTGCAAAAAACCCTTTTTATTCTATTAATGTAGCTGACATACATCTAAGTGGTATAACCAGCACCAATGAACAGAAGCTAAAGACAGAAAAAAAAAAATAAGAAATACAGCACAAGTTTACAACAAGGGTGACTGTCCCTTAATATAGCTTAATCAAAAAGAGGAGATAGCAAGTTGCAGCAAGGTAAATTCTCATTAGACATATGGAAAAATTTCTCCCCAGGGCAGGTGCTCAAACACTAGAGCAGGATGCCCTGAAACTCAACAACAAAGGCATCTATAACCTGATCTGACTTTGAAGTTATTCCTGCTTTGAGCAGTAGGTTGGACCAGATAACCGCTAAATGTCGATGACAACTTAGGTTATTCCAAAATGCTGTGATGGTCTCACTGCCTTTCATATCTTCATATCAAAAATGTATGCAGTTCTAGAAGTGTTACACTAACCAAATGAAAGTAACACTAGAACGTAAACTAAGGCACACGAAATAAATCAGTACATGTGAAAGGATGACAGAGCAGGTGATTCAGAGTTCCCTTTCAGAAATCGGGAATATATATAAAAAGTATATACATAGAAACTTACTGACTCAGCCAACAAAATAGATTGCAGAAAACCCACCAGTTTATTTTTCCCTCCAACCTGAACATCAGCAGCTGTGGTGGGTTGACCCTGGCTGGAGGCCAGGTGCCCACCAGAGCCGGTCTCTCACTCCCCTCATTCACTAAACAGGGGAGAAAAGGCATAACGAAATGCTTGTAGGTCGAGATAAGGACAGGGAGAGATCACTCACTAATTATCATCACGAGCAAAACAGACCAAACTTAGAGAGGGAATTCATCTAATTTATTACTAGGCAAAACAGAGTAGAGGAATGAGAAATAAAATCAACTCTTAAAACACCTCCCCCCACCCCTCCCACCTTCCCGGGCTCAACTTCGCTCCCGGCTTCAACCTTCCCCCCACTCAGCGGCACAGGGGGACGGGGAATGGGGGTTATGGTCAGTTCATCACACGGTGTTTCTGCCGCTTCTTCATCCTCAGGGGGAGGACTCCTCTCATCATTCCCCTGCTCCAGCATGGAGTCCCTCTCACAGGGTGCAGACCTTCAGGAGCAAACTGCTCCAGCGTGGGGTCCCCCACAGGGTCACAAGTCCTGCCGGCAAACCTGCCCTGGTGTGGGCTCCCCTCTTCGCGGGTCCACAGGTCCTGCCAGGAGCTTGCTCCAGCATGGGCTTCCCATGGGCCACAGCCTCCTTCAGGTGCCTCCACCTGCTTCAGCGTGGGGTCCTCCACGGGCTGCAGGTGGAATCGCTACACCCCCTCATCCTTCCTCCATGGGCTGCAGGGGGACAGCCTGCTTCACCATGGCCTTCACCACGGGCTGCAGGGGGATCTCTGCTCCGGCGCCTGGAGCTCCTCCTCCCCCTCCTTCTGCACTGACCTTGGTGTCTGCAGAGTTTCTTACATCTTCTCACTCCTCTCTCCGGCTGCAAAAGCTCTCTCTAACTGTTTTTTCTTCTTCTTAAACATGTTATCACAGAGGCGCTGATTGGCTTGGCCTTGGCCAGCGGCGGGCCCATCTTGGAGCCGGCTGGCATTGGCTCTGTCAGACACAGGGGAAGCTTCTAGCAGCTTCTCACAGAAGCCACCCCTGTAGCCCCCCCCGCTACCAAAATCTTGCCATGCAAACCCAACACATTAGCATAGAAATACATTTGCTGTGATTTACATGACACACTACAGCATCTATGTCATCACTTCCAGTGCCAGCAAAGCTGAATACCGTAGTTCAATATTGAAGTTCATAGCTACAGTCAGACCCAGTTCAAACAAAAGAATGAACCAGACATGAAGCAGGAAGGAACAACTTTTGGTATCTGGATTTTTGAAACATTGGTTTCCATGGTGAAAGATAACTTTTTTTTTTTTTTTAAACATGGTTGCAATATTAGACTTAAAAAATCTGAAAAGAAAGAAAATATAGTAATGGGAAAAGAAAAGCATAAAAAGATTTAAAAAAAAAAAAATTAAGAATGTAAACCTAGTTTGGAAAAAGAACTGGTTTTTAAAAAGAAAAGAAACACCTTGTTCAGTGGAGCTATTCCTGGAGAAATTCCAGTTCAAGACAAAAAAATAATATAGGTAGAGACAGAAAACCTTTTAAATTCCTGGATTAAGAACTGCACCCCTTGGAATTTAGAAGTGCATTATTTCCCCCTGCACCAAACTTTTATGAGAATTCCTAAAGGCACATTAAACTGCTTTTCCATCTCTTATGTCCCAGAGTTCTTTTTAACAGTGTGAAAGCACCAGGATTCCTCACTCTCTTACCAAAGAGGAGGAGGGAACTTGCAAGCAAGACCGATTTCAGCATTGCAATGATGGTCTGGATGAAACCTGCTTAAGTAGATCCTGTTAATTGTCTCTACTATATCTTGCATGCCAACCTCTGAAGCAGGTAATAAAACTGTGTACCAGTACATCCAGAAATACAGTCCTGTGTTGGATTCCATGAGTGGCAGCTAACTGGAAGGTCTCACACTTTCCAAAAGCTCAAGGAGCGGAGTGAAAGCAGTTCTGCTCAGAGCCAAAACATTGCAGATTTTGAAAGGGGCTTTACAGCAAGACAAAAGCTTCCAAAACAGTTTTAGAAAATCTTAAGGATTTTGGATTAGTTCCAGTGTTACTTAATAAGTGACATTTTTTTATGCAAATGCAGCATTCATGAAACTCTCTCTTTGTTCCCCACTCTGCACCAAACAGTGCAGCAGAAGGGAAGAGGTGCCGTCTTCTGTCCGAGCTGGGAGCAGGCAGTGTACTGCTGGCGTTCCCTTCAGCTCTACACTACCCAAAGGCTTTGCCAGGGACATTGCCGAGTCACACTGTCCTGGTCCAGGGCCATGGCCCCCTGCCACATCTGCCCTGTTAGGACGTTGACCGCTGTCACAAGGCTGGTGCGGTTCGGTTAATGTCTTCACTCAATTTAATGCATTTTAACATAAAATCCTAACAGATTGCACTCAGTGATAGCAAAGGAAGCTTCATCTGCAGGCTCTGGATGAGAAAGAGGAAACAGGCTGTGTTTCTTAAAACAGGATAACCAACTGTAAACCAGAAAATACGTTTTTGTTGTCTTTAGGAGATGCAGAGGTAAATCATATTGTCTACTATTGTTGCCACTGTGAATTTGCTGAAGGGAAAAAAGCTCTGCCCTGGCACACAAAAGAGCCTCCTGCCTGCTAACTTTGGCATTTTGCTGTTCATCACAAAGTGTTCTGCTTGTGCAACTCCACCAAGTTTCCCCTACGTCACTCTTGCCGCCTGTTTCCTGGTCACTTTGGCCTCTGCAGGAACTTGGCAAACCTCTTCTCCATGTGGACGCTTATGTATCATAATAAATTGTCCCCTCCCATCCATCCGCCCACCCACCAATTTAATAAACGTGCAGAAGTGACCTAGGATTTCCTCCACAGGGTATGGACAGCAAGTAAATTGAATCTGGCAGTAATCTCCTCTTTTCAGTGACTTACACAGTTTCCCCTACAAGCACAATGTGATAACCCTCTCAGACACACTGCTGGTTGTCGAGCATAACAATAGCTCACAGATATCATCTTCCCCAATTACTGTCCCTTGACCAAATATCATTTTCCCCAGTCATTATCCCTGGACCATGTGGGTCTTGATCATGTGGATACAACTGCTTTTATCACACCAGTGCTGGTGAATCCCAAATAACCGATACATTCTCTCTTTCCCTCCAATCTCTAAAAAGCATCCCAGTTTATAGACTGGAATGGGAAAACACAGACAAATTGCACTTCTCTCATATTTCTCCCCCAGGCTGGAGACTCCACATCTAAAGTAATAATGCCTTGATTTCAGTGAATATTTAACTTGAGAAGTGGGTGAAGATTTCAACATTCATCCTTATGCAGAAAAGAGGTTGCCTAACATGGGATTCATCTGACTATCTTTAGTTGTCCATATCCTAGTTAGTTGTTCTACTAATGGGTGTTGATAATCACTGGAGAAAGCAGGCAATCCCAGCACATCGGTGATCTCATCCCAAAGTAGAGGTGTATTATATTATTAAAGTACAAAGTTCTCTCCATTGGCTATAAAAGTCTGGATAACCTGTCTTGATATAAATATCTACAGTGCAGGTAAGTAAGAGTCCAGTACCTCATACTTTTCACATAAATGGCTAAAAAAATACTAAACAAATGGCTAAACAAAGAACCAGGATACACCAGTTCAGCGTACATGACTTGATTCACTGGAGGAGTGCATTAATAGTAATACCTACTGCCAGGGAAGAGCGGCTGGTCTCCTTCATCAAACGAAGCTTTTGAGGAAGATGATGCAGTCACTGAGTAGTTGATCAAAACCCATATAGATTAACGCAATACTGGCCTGTATTAGACAGACCTTGCAGATCTGTTGGCACTGTGAAGAAAGGTCACGAACAGGCCATCCTTTGGGCTGTATTCCAAAGACTGCAATTTCAGCATAGCTCTGCATGTTGGAAGTTGTGTTCATGCAACTGTGACATTTGCATTCTTATAAAAACTGCTACTTTGTTTTCTGCATTTTATGTAATCATAAATCTCATATATCTAAGTTCGGTACTGCAGAAAGCTACTTTATTACCTGAAACTGTACTTCCTACTTTATCATCTGTACTTGAAAAATGGAAATTAAGATAAAGAATCAAGATCCAGATACCAAAATCCTAACTGACTGCTATCCAAAGTGGTTCACAATGACTGATTTCACTAGTACAAGAGTGGCATATATGAGATAAATATAAATGTTCCCTTTGCTGTCAGACCGTTGCCTTAGGGAAAAAAAATTCCTGGTGGAGAACATGTTACCTGGCAAGAAAGTCTGGCCAGAATAGTCTTCTCTTACTCCAACTTTCTCTGATGATTGAGCCCACAGGGACAGTCTCATCTAGGTGTATACGTAAAATGCAAGCTGCTTAGAGAATGCTCAAGTAGAGATGAAGAAGGGCTGGGAAAAGCTGTTCTGGATGTGGGGATTTTTTTTTTTTTTAGGATTTTTTTTTAAATAGATTTTTTTAAATATCTTTTTTAATAGTGTGTATTGAGACTGCTGCCCTGCAATGGCTCAGTCAGATCTGATTAAGCAGTTTCCTTGGGGAAGAGAGGGGAACAGGTGGGAATTTGCTCTTCCAGAAAACACACAATAGCAACCTCTGGAACTGAGAAGTAAATATTATTCTATCAGATTTCTTGAGCACTGCACTGCAGATGTTAGCCTAAATCTGCCTGCTCAGGGCAACCTTCACATCAGTTCAGCATAGAGCTGCCTAGTGAGCAAAACATTAAGTCACATATGTCTTAGTGCTCTTGGCTATTTCAGTGAGTAGAAGGGATCCTGGTGGGAGAGCCAGAGGAGAAACATATCTCACAGAATTATTGTCCCGTTGTTAAGGCTCCAGAAAACAATGTCAGAAAGGGCAAGACAGTGATTTGACTATTTAGAGAAGTTGTGCTGGCAGTCACTTTCAGGGAAGCATGCTAAGACCATATGACAGGCTTGAAAAAAATTATCCACTGGGAAGAGGGGGAGGAAGAAGGTAGATATAGCTAAGAAACAGGGAAAATGAGAAAATGGCTTGCTCCTCCTGCCATATGACACCATGGAGTAAGTGGATTTAATTCTATTCAAACTACTTCAGCCCTTTCCCTTTCCAAACAGTCATAGATTTAACACTATTTTTTATTATCCTTCGGGTTTTGGTGGTATTTTTTAGACTTTGAAAAACCATGTCTGAATTCAAGTTTCGGTTACTTCAGTTACTTTTTTCAGCATATTATAATCCCAGACTCTTAGAATAAAAGTTCCTGTTTTAACCAGAGGCAGTAGACAGGATATCTCCTTGGACTCCAGCCTTGCTTTCCACTTGGATATACCAGAGCTCTTATTTAGTGACCTTCCTAGTGTGCTACAAGACTTCACTTCCTCCCCACTCCCATCTTTCAAGGGCAGTTAGAACTTGAATAATTAGACACTTCTCTTCCATAATAGCATTTCTTCAACCCCACTATCATAAAGGTTAGCTTCTAATTGCTGGATCGTCTGATCTAGCATTCCCCAAATCCAATTTTTCTCAGAACTTCATGTTAAACTCTTTAGCCAGCTAAACTACTGGATTTCCAGAGTAGCCCTCTAATTTCAATGGTGTTTCTGTAGACTTCCTAGCAGCCCATGAGGAGGGTCTCATCTGGCATGAAATAACAAACCACATCACTTCTTATCTTGTCAAACTCATTTATCCATTACTACTGCCCGTTACCTTTGGGGCATTAGAAGTTGTTCTAAATTGTCACTTGAGGTCTTAAAATAAGTGAGCAGTAGTGCTCTGTGTGACAGGAGCAGAGGACAAGGAGAGGAAGGGAGAAACCTTGAGAGCCTGGTGCCGAACAGAATCACAGGAGGAAGTTTGTGCCAAGAACAATGTGTTGGTTAGGAGGCCAAGGGCATCAGTGGAGTCTGTGACATGTTTCTGGGATGTCTGAAAGAGAAAAGGCTCCATACTCAAGTGGTAGATGTACCATCAAACACAGCTGCTTTTTTTTTTGCCTTTTTTTTTCTTTTCTGGGAGGAAGACTCTCTATCTCACTTCCACCACTTTGATTACAATACCAACAAATGTCTAATTAAATGCAACAGTTTGTCCCTGGAGTGCTCTCTAAGATGGAAACATTCACATATTAAACCAAAGAATAGCAACGTGGCTGCTGGGCTGACATTTTGTTGGAATTACATTGCCAAGTCCTGTTTTTCATGGTGCAGCATGTCAGCGTGCTATATACTTGGCACAAAACTAGCTCTTTATAGACCTTTTGTTTGATTTTATTTTTTTTTCCTTAAACAAGATCGATGTTTGGAAAAAGAGCCAAAATAAATGTAAGTCTCTTTGCTGGCAGCTGTGCAAGTTTTTAGATGCGAGTTTTCAGTTGATTTCTGCCAGGAACATCTGCCTTGAAATCATTTTAGTCTTACTAAGGTTGTCACCCTTCCGAAAGGAATTCCTGTTTCCCTTCCTTTCACACACATATGCACTGCTTATCAGGGCATCTAGAGGAACACACAGATCTGTATGATTAAGAAAAAAAAAAGATGGCCTGTCACTCATCATATCCCTCGGATTCAACAGAAAGGAAATTCATTTTAGTGAGCATTGAAACCAAACAATAGCAACTCTGCAGCTGGTTTCAGGGGTCTGATGTCAACAACACTAAACACATTTTTATCTCATTTGAGATTTATTGAAAAAGCAGAGTGCTTGATAAACAGTGGCTGACAAAAACCAAAACAGATTAGCTCAGCAAGTAAAGTGGGATGAGAGGAGAATTGTGCCATACATACTTTGGAACTTATCAGACAAATGCATTTATTATAAAGTATTAGCTAGTTGAAACATAATTTCTGTTAAGGTTTATCCATAGGGTTACATTTCTTTGCCTTGTATAAGAATTGCAAGCTTAATTACTGAGAAAAATGCAATTTTTTTCAGATTCATTGCATTTAAAGCTGTTACAATTAAAAGCAGTTTTCATCAATGTGTATTCATCCCCTCAACTAACAAACCAACCTTCTTCTCTCAGAGTGACAATATTCAAAAAAAGAAAAAAACCCCAGCTACTCTTTGAAGCTTTCAGAGATGACATAGCCAAGGATTAGCTATAATATATTTTTGCTTGCTTTGTAAGAGGCAAGTATGATCCAATTGCTTTTTCTATTCTTTACATGGGATCTTCCTGTTTTCTTTAGCTCCCACACTACTCTTTCTTATCTTCTACAAGAAATTCAGATGGCTAAGATTTAGGACCGCCCATGCTTGGTGACTAATGCATTAGTGCAGAGGATGTTACGTTGCCTGAAGAATAGGCAACGAACAAACAATTAAAAGATTGTTTACACTGTCTGCAAAAAAAAGAGAAACTTCTGAAAATGCCTGTCACAGCATCCAAATCCCACCCTCCAATTCACAATGTTCTGTAACTTCTGAACGATCTTTCAATACTTTTCCGTATTTCTTAACAGCAAAGTGCTTCATCAAAAAGATGTCTCTAATGCCCATAAACATGAAGGGATTCTCATAAAAAGGTGCAGTATTAGATTGCTTATCTAAATATGAGTATGGTCAGCCACTGATCAAACACAGCCCAAACACTGGGCAGTATGTGGTAGCACATAGTAGCTCTGCAGGAGCCCTTATACATGGAGATGAATGTGTCTGCTGTACCACGTCCAGTCAAGGGACCTGGAGTCAAGGCAGAAACACAGACGTTGACATGGAGGATTGTCAGGGATTGAAATATTGGTAAATTGTGTGAGCTAAATTTTCCCACGGAAGGGAGTAGGAGGGGCAGGGAGAGGGAACTTGCTTCCTCTAAAGGATCAAAGCAGAAAAGCAAATCCAAACTCATGAACTAAATGCAGTGCATCATATTAGGCTACCTCTGTGTTAATAAATTAAATTTTGCTGAAGAACATTTCTAAGCACCATGTACATTGTTAAAATAGCCTGTGGCATGGCTTTGGCTTAAATGAAATAACATTCTCTGAAATACAACCGCATGGGCTGGCTGGTTTTTTGCATCTGCAGTGTATTTGTTCAAGAGAAAATCCATCCATGAAAAGGTCACTAATATCTCAGGAAGAAATCTCTTGAGCTAGATAAAGATTGGCAGAGAAATATGGATTACAGGTATCATACCTACATATAAATATGGTTACAATAAAGAGATGCTTATATACTTTTCAAAGTAAAAATGTAATACCAGGATTTACAGATTGCAAATTTATGCTTCACTAGATGGTCTAAAGCTGGTTAACTTTGGCAATAAACAGCACTGTAAATTGACTAAAAGATTGATGCTGTGTTGGAAACAGTGGGGACTAGCACAAATAATAAAGAGAAAGAAGAAAAATTATGGCAATTAATATGCCATCTGATGTCTTCCCCTCTGGGAAATTAACATTAAAAGACTTTCTACATGATTTTTCAGAAATTATATTCCTTTGCAGTTAGCTTTTATGTGATACCCACTTTAAGGCGGTATACATCTCATAGTGTCTGGAGGCTTTTTTCCTTCAATTACTAGCCCCTGCTCCACAACAATATTCCCAAGAAACAATAGCAACCACCCTGTCTTATAGTCACTTTCTGAGAAAATTCTGGGTTTGATTTCCAAGTTTGGATGAGTAAAAATGAGTTAAGCGTGCGTGTTACGTGCAAGATTAAGAAAAACAGCTTTGTTTTCTGTCCTTTACACAGCTAAGATCTCTTAACTGTTGCACAATTATCCCCAAACCCACAACAAGAACTATAATGATCCCAAGTGTAAATGAGTAACCAGGCAGCTTTTGAAAGCCAGAGGAGAAGCATATTTATGGATTAATTGCATGCTACGATACTAGATAATGCTGTCATACAAATAGCAAACATTCTCTAGCTGCTACCTCATGAGATCAGTTTTACTGCTGAGGACACAGGCAGGCAGCCTAGAGGCTCTTCAAGCGTGACAGTGGATACTGTCACATCCAACAGTGCACACGAGGTAACTCCTCTCCTTGTTTTACCATTACAGGACAGAAATGAGGAGGCTGTATTCTCGGAAATAGTATTTTGGAGGCCAGAACAGGTCCATTAACACAGTTTGCCCCCTTTTACCTCCACACAGTGCTCACCCCATTTACCTTTAAGAGCTCACGGTCTCAAAGGTCCAAATTCTTCAGTGCAACTGTAACCGCTTTGCAAAACAAAGCAGCCTTCATCTGTTTTATTGAGCTTCTTAAGATTTTTCTTGTGTAAGGTGAAACTCACGTAATCCACAGAATTGAAAGCAATGTCTTTGCTTTGTGAACATTTCACATTGATGGAAGGGGAGCATCTGAGGCAAATGGGACATAGTTAAAGCCTCTCCTGTTCTTTGAGATATCTGCTTCTTGCAACTCTCTTTAGGCTGCTCTGTAGAGTGGTAGAGTCTTGGACTTGCACAGGTTAGAGCAAGGAGTAGGGAGTACACAAGTGAGTTGCTGCCACCATTTTACCAAAGTGCAGCTGCAGAGCATAAGGGTTAAGCCCTGACTGTCAAACCTGCACCACCCGGATCATTCCAGCAGGCTTTCCACTCATAACTACCTTAAGCAAATACTTTTTCACTTCCAATGTTTTTGCTATATTTGAGCAGCAACTAAAGAACAATACTGCAGAGTTAAAATAGAAATGTACATCCCACGTGCTCTGCTGCTGGTGGAGCTTTTGCATTCATTACTCATATTTCTATCCTGTTTGACTGGGTTATTACTATTTTCTTTCATTCTTTTTCCAGAGGCTGCCTATAGTTACGCCTGATGACAGTTATTTTTTCCATTGTTGCTTTTCTAGTGCAGTGCCCATAATGGCATATTGCTTTGCTATATGTAATAAAATATTAACACGCAAAAAAAGCACAGAAAGGATCTGCCCGCTAAAATAATAACATCATGCCTCTGGCATATGAACAGCACTGAAAGTCTTCCATCCAGGACTTTCAAAGATGTTTCTGGATCTGCAGAAACATCACATACAGAAGATAATAGCTGTATATATTTATTTCCTAGCTCATTCCAGAAAACAAGAGGAAAAATGGGAACCATTATGAAAAACAAATAATACACTGTATTCACTCTTTTATTAGTGTAGTATTTGTTAACAAGGGAACTTCTCCTAACCAGAAAATTATAATCCTGTATTGGAAGGCAGCAGTTATTTAACACTGAAGATGAATGGTCTTCCACCACAGTGAGCTGCAACTGAAGTCAAGGACTAGTCAGCAGTGGACTCTCCCTCTAGGATTCAAGAACAAGGTAGCTGAGGTCCCTCAAGTCTGTAATGTTGTTACTATTTTCCTTTCTCTCCCATCTTCTCTAAAAGACAAGCAATGTGGGGCGATTATGAGCTGCTCTGCAGCAGTATATCTGGGTTTGATGACTGTGGAGAAGCATGCCAGTGCTGAAAAGAATACAGCTTCTTTATTTAGCTACAATGTTGGCCATCTTTTCTTTGTGGTAGCCACAAAGCAATTTCTAGTATGACAAAAATAAAAATTCTTGTAGCTCCAGAAGCAGCAGGAGAGCAAGGTGAAAGGGTGAAGGAGCACATAGGCACTAAGCTGCCATGCTCCATGCTGAGAATCCTCCAGGACTGATGGGGTCCTCTCCAGCTCACAGACCTCTGCTGTCCCATTCCTTGAGATATTTGTGCATAAACAAGCATGAATTTTTAATCCTTCAAAGTATGACTAAATACTTCAGTGAAGAATATTTTCACCATCTTATATTAGACATCAGACTTAAGTGGTTCAGCCGATATTCAGGATTGTCTACATATATAATGAAAGGCATCGGTGAATCATTCATGGGAAGAGTTTGACCTCTCTCCCTTCACCAGTCATTGAGGCAGTTAAAAGCTTTTTGCCTAAATTCAGGCTGCCTGAGTGCCTTTAAGTGAGACATTGTCCCTTTTATTATTGAAATCCAAGATATTAACACAACATTCACATGTGGGAACTCTTCAAGATAAAGCCAAATAATTTCATGTCTCCAAGAGAAACTCATTTTATAGAGCAAAATAGAATCAAGATTCAAACTAGTCTCCAAGAAATTAAAAAAAAAAAAATAACCCTTCCATCCCCCCAAACTATGAAAAATAGAAAAGTGCCACCAAAACCAGAGAGAAAAGCATCACAGTATGTGCTAACTTCATGGCATACTATATATATTCTGCTTTAACAGTTTCTGCAACATGGGGAAGTACAGTGCAATCCCACTTCACAGGTGGGGATTTGATATAAAAATGCTAAGACTCAGAACACGTACAGTATTCAGATCCATATACTCAAATTTAAGTGTCAGCTTAGTGTAAGAGTGCAAGAGTTCTAAATGCTTTAGAGGGAATATGCTTAGATAGGTCTCCTTGCCAGATCATAGAATCATAGAATCATAGAATGGTTTGGGTTGAAAGGGACCTCAAAGACCATCTAGTTCCAACACCCCTGCCATGGGCAGGGACACCCTCCACTAGACCACATTGCCCAAAGCCCCATCCAACCTGGTCTTAAACACTTCCAGGGAGGGGGCATCCACAACCTCTCTGGGCAACCTGTTCCAGTACCTCACCACCCTCACAGTAGATAATTTCTTCCTAACATCTAATCTAAACCGACCCTCCTTCAGCTTAAACCCATTACCCCTTGTCCTGTCACTACAGGCCCTGATAAACAGTCCCTCTCCAGCTTTCCTGTAGGCCCCTTCAGGTACTGGTAAGCCACAATTAGATCTCCCTGGAGCCTTCTTTTCTCCAGGCTGAACAACATCAGAAGCGTGTGTCATTGGAATGGATCTTCCAAGCCCAACAGTAGATGACTTCATCCTGGCTTTTCTATGTCAAATACACACAGGCTGAAAAGATAATATTTTAGTTCTTGCTTTTGCAAGCTTTGTGCAACTCACCATGATAGTTCCCATGCCGTATCAATAAGCAAGCCCCTCATCATTTGCAAAGAGCTTTAACTGGCTTCTTGCAACCTGGAGGAAATGAGCACTGGGTATACCACAGCCAGTGGGAATCTTCAGATCAAATCCTCCAATAATCATAGTCATTAAGATCTTTCAATATAATGTTATTTAATAACTATCATTTGGGGATCATCTGAACTGATAGGTCTTTGGGGGAAGATAATGGACCAAAAAAAAGAGAATCCATGAGAAGTACTCAAAATCTAAATAGACAATACTCAGAAGTTGTAGTGGTAAGGAGCCAGCAGGGGTAGACACATACACAGAAAGAGACAGACATCAAAATAAATAGATATGTATTTAAATGAAATACCATTATGACTCTTCTATTCCAAAGCAGAGACAAAGTCAAGCAGATAAGTTTTTCCTTTCCAATAGCTGTATAGACTGTCTGCTCAGATTTACTTTCCAATATAGTGAAAATAAAACTGATGTGAATATTCCAGGTGAGCAGCAAGGGGTCAGCTTTTCTTATAAGAAAATACTTAATCGTTCTTCTTTGGATATTTATGTGTTTTGCAATGATGGCATTTTGCAACAGCCTATCATGGGAAATTTCCATCACAGCCTGCTGTACACAGCATCTCAGAAAAGATTCAAAATAAAATAGCTCAAAAGTGCACTCAGGCAGCGGTGGTGTGTATGAAGCCACTCCAGTCTGCTTCTGCTGAGTCATTGCCAGCTGACTGTTTCCAAGAGCCTCTCTGCCCCCAAACTCACCTGGCAGGGAAAAAGTTACAGCTCTGCTGCCATACCAAAACAGAGTGGGGAGTATCACCCTGCCCATCTCTGGATCCAGTAGTAACCAGGGATGGGGAGAAGACTTAGCTTCTCCAATTCCTCTTCCCTTTCTGGTATGGCCAAAATTGCTGAGTTGTAATGTATTTCACATTAGTGAATCAGGCTTCCCAATTCAATATTGAAATACTTTATTTGCTTCCAATCAAAACCAAGGTCTTTGGTGATGATAAGCTGTTCTATGAAAATATCTACTGAATGTTCTGTCAAAAGAGAAAATCAAGGTTCAAGAATTACTAGGAAAGAGACAGAATAATGTGCCACGTTATGTATCCATTATGTGCCAAAAATTTGACAGGAAAGCAGTTCTGGTCCTATAAAATTGAAAAAAAAGCAGAGAACAACAAGCCAACAAGCTGTAACAGCTTCAGCTGGGGAATGATTAGGGAGACTAGATTCTTTAGCCTAGAAAAGAGATGGTGGGTATGGGGAGGGTTGTCTACAGGAGGACATAATAGAAATCTATAAACTTATGTGTAGAAAGGAGAAGGTGGACAGAGCATGACTGTTCCTTACCTTCTTCTGTACAAAACATGGCTGTATTGAATGTCAAATGGCCTTTGACATGGTCCCCCACAACATCCTTCTCTCTGAACTGGAGAGATATGGATTTGATTTGTAGACTGTTCAGTGGATGAGGAATTGGTTGCATACAGGGGGTAGTGGTCATTGGCTCAATGTCCTGATGGAGATCGGTGACAAGTGGTGTCCCTCAGGAATCCATACTGGACCAGTACTGTTTAATATCTTCATCAATGACATAGTGGGATTGAGTGCACCCTCATCAAGTTTGTAGATGACACCAAGCTTAGTAGTGTGTCACATCAGGGGGACAGGATGCCATTCAAAGTGACCTGTACAAGTTCAAGAACTGGGCCCATGTGAACTTCGTGAGGTTCAGCAAGGCCAAGTGCAAGGTCCTGCACATGGGTCGGGGCAAACACAAACACAAATACAAGCTGGGGGATGAAGTGCTTGAAAGCAGCCCACAGAAGAAGGGCTTGGGGGTACTGGTGGATGAAAAACTGAACATGAGCCAGCAATGTGCACTCGTAGCCCAGAAAGCCAACTGTGTCCTGGGCTGCGTCAAAAGAAGTGTGACCAGCAGGTCGAGGGAGGTGATCCTGCCCCTCTATTCCTCTCTGGTGACACCTCACCTAAAGTACTGCATCCATCTGCGGAGTCCTCAGCCCAGGAAAGACATGGATCTGTTGAAGCAGGTACAGAGAAGGGACACAAAAATTATCAGAGGGCTGAGCACCTCTCCTGTGAAGACAGGCTGAGAGAGTTGGGGTTGTTCAGCCTGGGGAAGAGAATGTCTGGGAGACCTTTTTGCAGCATTTCAGTATTAAAGGGGGCTTAAGAGAAAGATGGGGGCAGACTTTTTAGTAGGGTCTGTAGTGATAGGACAAGGGGTTATGGTTTTAAACTAAAAGAGGGTAGATTCAGACTAGATGTTAGGAAAGAAATTTTTTACTGTGAAGGTGGTGAAACACTGGAAGAGGTTGCCCAGAGAGGTGGTAGATGTGTCATCCTTGAAAACATTCAAAGTCAGGCTGGATGAGGCTCTGATCAACCTGATCTTGTTGAAGATGTCCCTGCTAACTGCAGGGGGGTTGGACTAGATAACCCTCAAAGATCCTCTCCAACCCAAACTATTCTATGATTCTATGAAAATGAGAGATGGTAGACTCAAAAAAAGATATTCTTCTTCAGTAACACAGTTACGCAATGGAAAGCTTGTAGGCATAGGACCTTGTAGGTACCAGACACTTACCTGGGTTTAGAAAGAATTTGGGTAAGTTCAAAGAAGAAAAATTATGTCTGTTAGCCTTCACTCACATGAATGATGGTCCTGTTGTCTAACCACAAATTGCTTGAGCCTAGAAGTCTGTCCTGGATAAGAATTATTATGCAGTTTCCCTGTTGTTGTACATTGCTTAACACCAGCTAGTGGCCACTTGCAGAGAAAATTTAGGAAAAAAGATGGACCATCATATATGTCCTATTGACCTATTCATATGTTCAACATTCATTTTTCTTTTGGACTGGTACAAAAGAATAGTTGGTGCTGAAAAGCAACAGAAAAGAGCTATTCTGGTACACAGGTCCCTTCCCTCTAATTTTTCAGTGCTGACAGTATGACTGCAGCCTGATTCGACACCTGTAAAATATACTGACATGCATTACATATCATAGAATCATAGAATCATAGAATGGTTTGGGTTGGAAGGGACCTCATCTAGTTCCAACCCCCTGCCATGGGCAGGGACACCCTCCACTAGACCAGGTTGCCCATATCTTCTACAGGGATCTTCTAGTTCACTGATTTGTAGCATCACGCTCACAAGCACCATATAAGTAAATACATACTAGATATATTTCTGTTGGTATTCACCTCTCAGGCCTGCAGCCTCTTCCAGCTGTTCCTCTAGGGACAACCATGCACAAAATAAAATGGAAGCTGTTTCCAGCAGGAAAAAATGGTTGTCTGGAAAGTTCTGTACAATCTTTCACCTTGCAATGTTTTCAGCACATTACTTAACAACAAACAATCCAGAAAGTGAACTTTGTTCTGTATTATCACATTAGAGTTTTCCCATCCGCAGCCAAAGCAAGCGGTAGGATCACAAAGGCTGACTGCATATTGATTTTGCAAGAGACTGCACATAACTTCAGAGAGCACCAATGACAGCTTTTGCTGTCAACACACCTCACTTTCCAACAAAGTTGGAAAAAAATCCTTATTCACCTTTCAGCTGAAGGCTTTCCATGCTTTTGACCATTTCTGATTAACCAGCTCATCTCCAGATGCTTACAAGTTAGGTATCAAGTGTCTGAGATAAGCAGGTCACTTTAACATAACTACTTTTCTCCTTTCACAAGCGAATTGCTGAGTCACTTATACCCACCCCTCTGAGAAAAAGAAAAATGGAGCCCACAGAGCTCTCCAGATATTTAGGTTTTTGCAATGATACTTTTTATTAAATAGCTGATAGAAGAAGGCAATTTTCTTCCCCACACTTATTTGCCTACAGCTGAAAGACATTAAGTGTTTCAGGCTGTTGTCATTATCATATTCATTAACTCAGCCATGCTGGCATCTTGTGTGTTCTTTTGTCCCAATAAACTATCCCTTTTGACATGAATTACAGACATTTCACCGGATGAGACACAAACAAATACCATTCCTGATCTGGGGCACTATCTGTCTTTCTGCTCTGCATGCGCACAGTGCCTATTTGAACCTGGAGGGCAGTCCACAACAAAAGTAATTTTTTTAAAATATTATAATAAAAGATAAGCATAGCTCAAGAGTCTAAGCATCAGAAATAAAACAAAAAATCTCAGTATTTTTGACTGTAAAGACAGCTTATTCCACAATGATACACATAATTTAGCTAATAGTTTTTAATTGTTGCTCATACTTGCTTACGGTTTGTCAGCTTACCCCAGCAGTATGAAATAGGCATCAGAGCAGCACAGGGATAACACAACCATTTTAGGAAACCAAACATGCCTCATAACATCTGATGTTCCCAGACATCCCTCGGTGCTTGGTCAGGTTGCACATTATTTAGCTGTCCTGAGAATTTCCCTGACCTAACTGTGGCTAAAATTTATCTCCTGTTTCCTGTCCTATCCCCCTCATAAACCCCAGCTCCTGGTTATACTGTCCGGTACCAAAGTCAAGCCTGAGTGTGTCACAGCTTAGGAACTTGGAGAAAGGTTCTGCACCATCCTCGAGGCTGGTTGCTTTCTACTTCTTCCACTCTCACGCCCTGCATGAATTGAGTGAATCTTAAACAGATTCGACAAAATCTCAACACTGGTTGTCAAAATACTGTGAGCCTGCGACAGCTTTACCATCCAAGACCAGGGCCCTTCTAGCGAGGCAAAAACTAGCAGAAGACTCCAAAACTGCCCTAATTGAATTGTTTCAGTTGTGCTCCATTTTCTTCACCAGAAAATGTGTCTATTATTAGATCTCTTCCCCATTTCCCTTTTGTGATTGTATAGGTTAAAGTATTCACTAAGTTTTCTGCTAATATATATTGTCTGCCACCTGCCTCTGAGAATATATTTGCCTTTCAGCAGGGCTGCTTTGAGCTCTTTGGCACCCCGTTCAAAGCATCATCCCTGCACTGAACTGTGTTGCAATCAACTAAGGCCAGACTGTCAGTTCATAAACATTTCAGTTTCAAAGCAGCAGAATTGTTTTACATTCCTTTACCGAACAGAACTTGAAGCCAGTAAATCTGCTATTGAATCGGAGCATACGGCAGAGTGCATGCTCCATTGGAAGGGGAGACAGGTGACTGTCAGCACAGAGGATTTACTGCTGCCTCCCCTAGTCAGGCATAGCCTTGCCCTATAAACTTGGCTGTGCTGTCTTCTCACACCACGTTTGGCATCCTTAGAAAGCCAAATCCAGATCCACAGCTGGCTTTGTTCCTAGATGATCTACCAAGCATCCTTTGAATGAAAGACGTTGTGCGTGCATGCCAGTCCAAAACATTTAACATCAGACTCTATCAGTTGCAGCCTACGCAGGCAGACTGTCTTGTGTCCTGCAACACCAGTGACTACGTGCAGGCCCAAGCACACAACTTTCATTGTACAAAATCAAGGCCTCAGTGCACACTGTATAGAGATGGAGAAGTAGCAGAAGAAGAGTAAGGAGATGTAAAAAGTAAAAAAAAAGCAGTTCCAGATTCACTAAATTCAAATTGTGAGTAGGTTAGGCTGGGATTTTTCACAGATGTTCAATTCAGCGGGGCATCTGAATCCAGTTAAAATTCAATGCAACTAGAAATATTAACTCACATAAGCTGTTTTAAAGATTCCAGGATCCACAGGCTTGTTTTTACCAACAGTAATTTTTTCCGTGTCATTTTTGACTGATATTTGAATAACCATACTCTTACACTCCTAGTTCTCCTCTAGTGTAAGAAGACTGCCCCAGAACCTAAAACACGTTAGACTGCCTCACACAGAGGTAGGAATGCTAGTTAGTCATTACTACAGAAAACCTTATCTGTAAAATGCTATAGAAGAAGAGATTTCTCTTGGATAAAGGAGCAAGGAACCCAGTAGACAAGCTGGAGACCATAAAGTGGTAACCTTCACAGTGATGGCACCATGTCTTAATTATATATCCATTTAAACCCGCTTACATGCCAAGTAGGTTGTTAGATGCAAAGGCAAACTGCCCTCTTCTATCAGGGAGAGAGAAATTCTGTCTCAGTGTTTGCAGCAGAAGAGACATGGAGGAAACAAGCAAACAGAGTGGTGGGTGAACAACCACACAAGCTCATCTCTCACAGGGGTCCAAGGAAGCACACCCACTGATTTGGACCTTACATTTTACCCTTTATTAGTTTCTAGGGTTTTAATGGGTTTAGTTACAGACTTATTATTTCAGTCTTCCTAAATCTAAAAGAGACAAAACTAAAAAAGAAGGAGCTAAAATGCACCCTTGTTTTTTACTGCACAGGGTTTGTACTTTGCAAATCCGCGTGTTTTCCTATAATTTCTTAATCCTGTTATTGCTTCAATGACTGAATATTCTTGCTTTCAGTTTATTCTGTTATGCCTAAATTTAGATCAAGGGTTTGAATCTGTCAGCTCCTGCTCAAGAGTACTCTATAGGATTACTTCACAATATTCCTCTCTAGAAAGCATTTACATTATGTCCAAAGCACTATGTAACCATACATTAATTAATTCCTATAGCTTTCATTTGCAGTAAGCATTTTGTGTACCTCATACTGTTTAGTAACCTGAAGCAGATCTACAGTAGAAACAGTTCACCTGGATTAGCCTCCTTGATTAAACTGCAACATACTATGCCTTGCAGAAAGCAAAGCTTTATCCATCATTCCCTGTATTTGGTTAATTTCCAATCCCTAAGAGACTTTTTATCAGAAGAGTGCCCCCAGCAAATTCTGCTCACTGGCCCTGCTGGTGTCTCTTCCAGGGCCCATACTCCCAGGTTAACAACACACTGCACAGGCTGCCTTCTGGATACTTCTCCAAGACTCCCTCATATGAAACTTTTGTTCCTTTACCGCCACTCCACTCAGGTCATCACACATTCTTGTAAGAACTACTGCAGCTATTCTGCAAGCATTTGTCAAGACAGAAATCACTTAAGCGTAAACTCAACTTGCAGCTGACTCCTTTAGCCTGCTACTGTTCATATTGCTTCAGATGTGGTGGCCTGTAAACTCAGCTCCAAATTCTTGCTTGTGCCACTGCTATTGAAGGTGTACTTGTCTCCACCTAATTTTGGCTTTTGATCTTCAACTTACATCTTCTTCATTCTCTTAATTATCAGTACAACTTGTTTCCTTAGGCCCTTCTACGCCATGTTTGCTGAGGCTTCCCTTGCACCCACTCTCACCACATTCTGACCTTGGTAATGTGTATACCAAATCAGCTATAATCAGTTTAATAGATTGCTGTTGTTATTGTGGAGGCATTGGTGTTCCACCACAATGCCTGTGATCGTTTCCTGCAATTGCTTTGCGTGAATGCTTATCAGCAGGACCAGAGAAGCCTTAGGTTTTTAGCTGCTCTCTCATAGCACTCTGCCTTAATGCCTGGTTTGCCATCCCATCTGTGGTTCCTCCACTCCAGCAATGTGTTCCTCCCTCACAGCCACAAAAAAATTCAGTTCCCTGGTTCATCATTCCCTCTTCATTCACTTCTAACCTCTGCGTGGGTTTATCAAAGTATCTGTTACTGTAAGATAATGAATCTTTCCTGTCACTTCTCCCTTGGCTATCTTTACTCAACCTGCTTATTGCTTTCTCTTGGTATTCAATCATTTGGATGCTCCCTGAATGTAGCCCATTGCCCAAAGTGACTTTGAGAGACCACTCAATATCATGAAAATTATATGAAACCTATATTAGCTCTGACTAGTCTTTGTAAACACTTACGGAGGTGGAGATTTCCTAAACAGTTTTCTTATACTGTCATTGTTACCCTTACCCTAGTATTTAAACCAAGTCTTCCATCCTAAGGAATGATTTCTGAAGATAAATCATTGAAAAAATTGCTGAGAAGTAGGACATACTGGTTTAAGCACAGTCCTGTGCTAACACATCTATTATACTTCCATACAAAATCCTTGTGTTTCATTTCTTTATCTATAGCATATGGACTTTAGTTATCTTGTCTGTCTAGCTAAATTCTTCAGGGCAAGATTTTCTCCTCACTATATTCGCATATTTCATCCAAAGAGGGAAATGTGGATGAGGAGTATATGAACTTCTCACTTCTGTATGTGCCAGTGCAGAACAGTCAGTTGAAAATAAAAGTAATTAAATGAAAATTTCCACCCTTGATCTTTTTTCTTCTCCCCTACAGTTAATCTTTCATCATAATATTAGCATATCAGTCATCAGAGAACAGGAACATTTCAGAGCCCACCTATTTAGTCTCCTTTCAACTGCTATATCCAACAGCAAAACCTGAATTTGCAAAATTATTCAGGAAAAAATTAATATCATCATACTGTGAAAGATGTTCTTAAATTGCTTAGCTGTAATTGAAGTTCTGCTGCTATATATAAAAGATATCCCTGTTTTCAGGTGTTGCAAGTGCATTAGACTGAAATTTGATATACAAATTATTAACCTCAAAGAAAGTTTTCAGATCAGAATTCTGGGGCTCCAATTACTTCTTTTACCAAACCAATATTTAAGGGGAATTAGATGGTGAAAGAAATGTATGTTTGAACTTTATTGTTAGAACTAAATTTTTCAGTGCAAGCAGTATACTTGAAAGTGTGTCTAGTGCCTATTAAGACACTTTCAGTCAGACCTGTGAAAGCTGTGTAGGGGTAGACAGCACTGTATTTTTTTCTTTGAGATGCAGATGATGACATTAGAAAATTTGGGGCTACTCCTGTTCAAGAGTGACTATCCAGCTTGCCCAACTCAGTCTCCTTACAGAGCCTGTCTGTTTGTTTTACAGACAAAGGAGATCAAAGCCCTGCCTAAGGATTGTGTTTGCACACCTAAAATACCTGAAGCAGGTCTCATTCCAGGGTCACAGCATACAAGTAAAACTTTATGGGCCAATTAGAAAATCAGAGTGTAATATCACTTGACCGCAGCTGCCTCTGGGATAGAGATATCAGCAAATTAGTTTGCTTACAGCTTGGCTACACAAGAAATAAGGGAACTTCACAGGAAGTACCAAGATAAGAATTCCTCTAGGATTCTGCTTAAAAATTCATCTTGAAATTGCTTAAAAGTGTTTAAAAATCTATTATTTATTTTCTTACATTTTTTCCGTGTTTGTTCAGCTATAAATAATACCTGGAAAAGCATTCATGCTCATTTTCTCAGGCAGACATTCCTGCTCCTTTGCACTTCCAACAGCATGGTAGCTATGGTATCAGCACACAGTTTTAGCCTATTAGTTTGATGGGAATTTCAAAAACATTTGTCCCCAAGTACAAATATATTCAGGGTGACTCAGCTGTGATTTTCCACAGTGACTATTGAATTTACATGCAAATTTGGAGGCTTGTGTAAACAGTTAATGAGCCCAGAATCTGAGGAGGAATAGAGGGAGATAGGTTGCATATTTGCCTGAGACCAAACACTGTGCATAACAAATGTTGTCTGAACTACACAGTCAGTGGGAGGTGGGCCAGTGGTACTGGTAGTATGTATCTGTCCAAGTAGACAAACTTCTTACTGTGTTTCCACAGTATAGAACTTACATAACTAATTACAGAGCAGGCAAGATGTGGTGCTTCTTCCAGCAATGTGTCATTCATCTTGACTTTAAAACAGGGTTGAAAGTAACTTTCGGAGAAATTAGTTTTGCATTCTAGACCCACATATTGAGCTCATTTTAACTTGCACAGTATTTACTTCTAATATATTTGCATAGCATGTTTTTAGTTATAAGTCTCTGCTGCTGAGCACAGTTGTAGCAAAAAAAAAAAAAAAAAAAAAGCCAGTGACGTCACTTCCAGGCATGCAGAATAAAACTACTAGCTAGCCCTGACTATTCACCTTGAGCAGGACCAGACTGCAAAATATTGAAGCATGGGCATGTAAATATCTATAACAAGCATTCCAGTCTTTCAATATTTTGGAGCCAGTCCTGGATACAGGAAATACAAACACCATGTGGGGAACTCCCATCACATGTTCTACCTGTCATTGCTCAAAGGAGTGGTGTAACAGGTCAGCCAAGACTGGCTGTTTAATGAGTAGCACAGGACGGGGCTTCCATCCCCCATTATTCTGAGAGCTGCTTCTTACGCTAGGAGCCCATCCCCTCACAGAATAAAGGCATGTCCACACCTTAGTGATAACATGTGCATGCAAGATGTGCATCTCCCACTCATTTGGTAGCCATAGACAAATGCTACGCATTCAGTGGGTCTGCGAGAAGCAGTTAAGGCCACAGCTGAGCACAGCAGCCCTGACGATCTCAGTGGCACACACTGAAAAATAAAAGTGGCCTTTCCCTGCCTTTTCCTCAGTATACTTATCCAGCAGTGCTCCACACTCTGTAAGGAAAGGTGGGAGATTAAAAAAGAAGAATATAAAAAGAATGAGAAGAAACAGCCGAAGAATTAGCACATGCTGTAAGCAATCTCCAGATATCACAGAGTTACCTTATTTCTATTTTGTGTAATTTTGGTGAATCCATTTTCTCAAGAAGAAAAAAAAGAAGTGACTCTGAAGACAGAAAATACCTAAAATCTGACAAACTTGCAAAAATGTGTTCAGCCTTCTGCCTCTTGATTGCGGAAGCCAGAACTTGAGAAAATAGCACTTGTTTGCTTGCAAGGTTTGTGTTAAAGATGCAGAAGAATTGAGGTAATGTGAAATTCTTGTGGAAAATAAAGAAGGAACAGGACCCACTGGTAAACAAGACTTTTTTACATCTCGCAATGGTTAGGAAGGGAACCAATGCAAAGATAATGAATATAAACTCAAAGCTACACTATGTTCCTCCCATGCATGTAGCCCTCCATTGGTCGTCTGCACCTCCCATCAGTTCCCTTACTCTCAAGCCTTGCTACAGATGCTGGCTCCTGTGCAAATGTTTAGAAGCAGACGCTCTGGTCCCCCACAGCCGTGGCCACTTTTGGGGAGGAATCTGTAACGGATATTTCAACTCACATTCACATCTTTCCTCAGCAGTACATCTGCACACTGTTTTCAAAACACCAGGGAGCTGGAATTTGTCATCACAAGTGCCATCATCGATGATTTCGTGCAAAACTGCAGGTTGAGCCCACAGGAACTTTCACTTTTGTTTTATGCTGAGGCCTAGCTTTGCTTACTGGCATTCCATGGCAGAAGGAAGTAAGTCTGCAAATCAAACTTGAAAATAGCACAATTTTATAAATAGAGAGCATCTGACTCCCCCAGGAGAATCCTTGACCTGGAACCAGCCTCTCAGCTTTATCTTTACAGTCTGCATTATTGGCTGAAAAAAAAAAAAATGAACAAAAACCCAACAAAGAACAACACAAAAGCAGAAAAAATGAGAGAGGAACTAAGGAACTTGAAATAGCTCAGAGAAGGAAGACAGAATATACTGTCCCTTAGCAAAGAGTAAAACCAGACAGGCAGGATTCCTCCATTATATACAGGTGTCAGGATGAAAAATTTAGATGCAGTACATTGCCGACATGATCTCAGGGCATGAACTGCAACGAGATTTGGTGGCCAGCAATTGCTGCCCCAGTGGTTGCTATAAATTTCATGTGAAAGATTAAAGAAGTTTGAGTCACTCTGAAGAAGTGTGCCTGGCAAAAGGCACTAATCATCCTTGGTGCAGCACAGTGCTGGTCTTGATAAACTGTTTTCAGCATCTGCACTATCTCTTTCTGTGGCATGGCTGGACTGTCTTCTCACACTGAAAGATAGCGTCATGCACCTTTACAAGGATTCCTCTTAGAAAGAGATGAACTCAGGTGGAAGACTGTGCCCATGGGGCTTTGCACTGGTAGGAGTATCGTGTATTTCATTTTAATAACTGGAACTACAGAAGTCTGCATTAATCCCCCATTAGGGCACATGCCAATCAAGGACTCATACACAGCCTCTCAGTTTTGAATGGTGCTCAGAACGGAATAACACAGCCTATGGCGACTTTTGTAAAAGTAAATACAGAAACAGATATAACCCATGCGTCAGTGAGTGCAGAACCTCTTCTGTGCTGGCCATATCTCAAAACTGTGCCTAAGAAGGTGTCTTTAATCTTTAAAACTAATTTCTTTCATACTGTAGAAGTTCCCAGTTTGGTCACCTGTGTGGGACAAAGTGGTGGCTGTAACATAGAGAACTCCAACTCCATTTGTAGCAAGTGTGGTTTTGGCAATCTAAGATGTTACTGACTTTAGCCGCTTAGTTCAGTCAAGCAGCAGTACCATGTAGCAGGAAGTGTATGTAGGCCTCTGTGAGCACATGTTACAGTCTCACACTTAATTATATGGTCATTAACTTAATCTTGCAGTAATAGACTAGAATGAATTAAGACTGAGAAGATCACACAACATTAGTTTTCCCAATGTACTTATGAAGACAGCACCATCCATAAGAAACATAGTTTGGACAGCTAAGGCCAGTGGTTGCCTAAAGTGTTACCCCAGCGTGCACCCCTAGATACCATAAACATGAAGCTACTTGAGATGGAAAGGGAAGATGCCTTAACCCAAAGGTGATCATAGTTCTAAAGCCAGGACAGGTTCATGAAGATATTTTGGAGTTAGCAGTCATACAACAAACAAAAATTATATCCCCAAAATGTTAGAACTAGCTTCTGATTCAGTAGCAACATGCATGTTTCTTAGGTGGATTTTTTCCACTTAATATTGTGAACATATATAAAACAGTGATCAGGCATCATTAACTTTCACTTTGAGCATATGAACAGCTTCAGCGATATTTATAATTATTTGATTTCTCTTCAGGCCATTCACTTTGTGAGCTGGAAGCAAACAACTCATAACAAAATGTGTTTGTGGACCAAAGAACTTGAACATATGTATTCTTATAAAGTGAAAAATATTGATTAACAAATGAAACAACCCCCAAAACACAGCAAAGTGGTGTACAGGATGAACACTGCCAACAAAGAGTGAGGTCGCATAAATAAAATTTGATTTGCTACAGGATAATCAGGAGAAGCAGTACATGTCATGACTTCCCTCAGTGTCACAGTAAAGCAAGTTTTAAGAAGTCTTAACAAAATGGATGCCAGTTTCAACTATATACACCAACGCTCATTAACTTCGAAACATGCAGCTTGATATTTGGAGTCATTACGTAAAAAACATGAAATTTAAGAATCTGTTATAGGACTGATCCGATTCTCCTCTTTTTCAAAGAATGATTTTTCACTGATGTATTTGTTTCCTGATAATGTAAACAGTAAGCAATACATTTGTGATACAAAGCTTTGAACAAACATATCGAGTAAGGTACCTCTGTGGGTTTGTAGTCACCCACACCTTTACTAGAGTAGTTTTTGTCTCTTCAAAATAAGATTAGAGAAAATTAAGAAAATAAAAAGGGTTTTTTGGGATCGATGTATTTTATCACAGATGAGTCATCTAGTATCCAACAAAGCCTGAAGCTTCTCCTTTTCAACCAAGAGAGTGTACAGAGGATAGAGGGGACAGTGGAAAGAGTCTCCAGCTTCATTTAGCTGCCTATTAATGCAACTTCCATGCAGTTAGTGTCTTAGTGAACTTAATATCTGTCTGAGGTTTGCCAACACAATCAAAACTTATTGGCATAGACAAACACTGTGATTATATTTTCCTCAAAAATCAGATTAGAAAATGACTCATTGCTATTGGAAAAAGAAAGTTAACAGTTTTGCACTGGAAAACAATGTCACAAATAGGTGTGATGTAGTGAGGAAAGAGAATTGTAAGGCCCACTTTCTTATTTAATAAGCAAGAGTGTGAAAACATTTATAGCAACATTTCCCTTCAGTTTTCCATTTCCTTCTCCAGGTATCTAATGCCATGACACCATTCACAAAGGTACTTCCTCTTTTCCTCTTATTCTTTTGGCACCAGGCCTTCACCGCCTTAATCTAAGGCAATTAAAACGTTTTTTTTTTTTCAGTCTGGATGCTACCTCTCCCCCTATGTAGGTTCAGTAAAAAATTAAGTAAGCATACACAGAAAATCTAAGGTACGAGACAAAAGCAGTAGTGCATCATCACCAATCCAGTGAAGGTTCTGTTTATCTGCTTTCACCTGTACAGTTTCAATACCTGGCAATCTGAAAGCAAGTGCTAGAGCTAAAGAAGCTGCAGTAGCTGGTCAAATGCATTTTTTGCTCCGTTTATCCAGCAGAAGCTTTCATTATGTATGTATAACAGCACTACTGAGAAAATAATCTTACCAGCTTCTACTTAAAATTAAATCCCACTATGCTAAATAGCCTGATATGTCTAAGTGGTGCAGATCTGAAACTTTATTTTGCGATGTTTTCTGGCTATTCTTTATTTACTATAGGAGGAAACAATTCAGAGCTTGTCTGGGCATTTCATGCACAGAACTGCAAAATATTTCTGAGAAGTTTCAGAATATTGAATTTTCCTAAGACAAGACTTAAAGCCTCTGTTCATCCTCCTGAAGTTTACTACTTCTTTTTCATTTCATAATGAGGTTTTCAAAACCCTAAGGTACTTTATTTAAATTAATCTTTAATAAGATTAAATTTTTCCTTCCTGATCAAATGATCTAGCTCTCTCACACAGGAATACTGTAGTATGTATTCTATGTGTGTATAACATATATATACCTATATACATAGACATGAAACAATCATTTCACAGGAGCAGAAAAACAACATTGTGCATATTCAGCCTGGTTCTCAGTGCTTTGCCTTCATGCTTGTACAAATTGGCTACAAAAGGTCCATACGCTCCATTCACTTTACATTTCCATACATGGAAAAACTGTTTAACTACACTAATTTCATAGTTTTCCTTGTGTGGATTTATACCTGTTTCAAATTAGTTTTTCTTACTTTAACTAATTTCTAATCAGATGGAATCCATACAATCTGTGAAAAAGAGCACCCAGGTAGAAATCTGCACCAGCTTATCTGAATCTATTCTAAAACTACTTTTAGTTAAGTGAAGACAAATAGTGTAAAGACTAGCCTTCACCTTGGTTGCAGATTTTTGTCACATCACTTATTACCTTCAAGAAAAAAGTTTTAAATCCAGTCAGCCACTACAATTTGAAACACCATTTAGTATTTAACATAGTGTAACACCTTCAAACATCACATTAGTCTTGACGTTTATTTTGATCTATGAATGAATGCTTCCACTGTATGGCAATAAAACCAGAAATCTTTAGTAGATATTGCAATTCTTAAAGAGGACTTAAAAATTGAATGCACTCCAGATAGGCTGCCCAACAAACTACATAAGTCCAGGATGAAGCTAATCTTTAGTAGTTATTAGGCAGGAAAAAACAGTTTGATTTCATACTCTGAACTCATGGCAAAATATGACTGACATACATAAACTATTTCTATCTAAATAATATTAAGCAAACTCTTGTTAAGGAAATGATCCCATTACAGAGTATCTGTGGGACACTTCCAGGTACAGGTTTTGGGGTTTGTTTTTAATACTTGATATTTTTTTCTAATTCATTATCTTGATTATACACACATATATGAATGCATAAATATGCATACACCCTTCTGCACTTTTTTTTTAAAACTGCTGATATTAGCATAGCAAATCTAGTCCGTACTAAACATGGCCATACAATACCCAGATTGCTCAGACAAGCAGTGAAGAGGATGCAAGAACTGACTATGTTCTACACTTACACTGGACATCAAAGTCTTAAAATGAATATTGTTAGGTAAGCTCAACTACAAATGGCACAGGCAGCTAGGGTTTTCATAGAAGGCTAGGAAAACACCACCCAAGTACTGAAAACAAAATTAATTTATACAGTATTTTATGCCATAAAGGAACATGTCTAAGTTTGATTTGGAACCTATATGTATATTACTGCCTTTTTACTGCATACTGTGTCATGCATATTGCATAAAATAAGGAAGAGGTGTAATAACTACATTCACCCATGATTAGAAGCAGCAGTTAAAGACCAGCAATCCCTGAGCAAAAGAAGGGAACAATAGTGGCAATATTCCATAAGGCCCATTTTTTCTAACTTTTCTGATGAGGTGGGGAAAGATGAAAAGAGTAAAGTGCAATTAGATGGAGCAATTTTTTTCCAAGAAACTACAAATCAGATGCTGGCACTGGAACCTAAACGTCATGAAAGCAATAGACGTCAAGTGACACTGCAGAAACAATACATGAGGAAGAACAGCAAAGGAATGTGATAGAGAAATTAAGGGACTGATTTAGGAATTCAATAGCAGACTGAAAGAGGTAGAAGCTGAAGGTTCAGAGAGTTTTGAATTCCTTAAAAGGTTTGCATATAAACTCTAAAACACTCTTCCATGTAAGGAAAATATATTTATGTGATTTATTACTGCTTAGTTCTGTTTAAGTCTTATATTACTTGCAAACAGTGATTTGGTTTCAGATTGTCTAAGTTCCCAGGAGCTTCCCCATGGAGCCTGGGGAGCTGTTTCATTCATTCCCCTCTAGCCCTCATGTGCAACTAAAGTGATGAACAATGCTGATGCAGCAGGACCTGCAATGCTGGGCTTCTGCACCTTTGCAAAAGCAGTGCCCCCTGCCTAGCCCGCTGGGTTTGGTAGAAGGATCAGAATACTGAACTGTCACATATTATTAAGAACACACAGGTTTATCACATGGGGCCAAAGAGGCATCCTGATGGCAGAAACATTAGCATTCTAGAGCCAAACCCTATGCTGTCTGGACAGACCTCCCATCACCTTTGATAGCAACAGAAATAATGATAAATAAATCCTCAGCAACTAGGAATTTTCCTTTAAAAGAGGCATGTTAAAATGAACTAGCATATTCCCCATCAGCATTTGATCTAATGTTTTAGATAAACTAGATAAAGGGGAAGGGTATGTTTACTGGAAGGCTGTAGGCAGTTTCACTCCAGGCGTTTAAAAGACCCTGGCATTAGGTGTAAAGTGAAAATTAAAGTAAAAATATTCCTCTTCACCTGATCCTTCAGGATGAGCTGCTGTTGACACAGATGATATAGCAGTATTCATCAAAGCACCAGCTTCTTTCGCAAAAAGGAAACCCCCTTACCTCTGCTTTCACAGAGGAATTTTAATAAAGAGCACCCAGAGCCATAGACATTGCTCCTACCCTGGCATGTAAAACACACATCTTACAGTTAACAGTTGGCTTTTTTGAGATCTGCAGTTTTGAGGTCAAGCTCTTTCTCAATGGTAGCACAGAAGATATGCATTGGATACACAAACGCATGCCAGCAATTTTGCACAGTGGGCTTGTACAATGTCTTCAATTTGTTATGAAGTGTTTGGGAGGTAGGCAGGTTGTGACCTGTCAGCAATTCAGGCATGAAGCTTGTCTTTCTGGACAAAGAGTCCATTTCATGGTTAACTGCAATTCCAGGAATATCCTTTCAGGCCTATCTCCTATGGCCAAAGAGCCAACTGCTGCATTATCATAACTATTCACATTTAGTAGTCACTAGGGCTGTCTGGGAAGTAGACAAGGGCACATTTTCATAGAAATCCTGAAATGGATGTTCACTTTATCATAATGACATAAAAATGCAATGTTGTCTTGCTAATATCTTACTCTAACATCAATCTACCTTGCAAGATAGATTAAGCAGTGGTAATAAAATAAAGGAGAAAGATTGATTTTAAAGAGATCCAGTCTTTTCTACTTTGAATTTACTGATAGAAGATATCTATATAAATAACTTCACAAATCCTGTGACATTTAAGTGTGTAGGTAAATGAAATGCTCTGATGTCAAACAATCATCATTTCTAATTGTCTTGTGTAGTCCTTAAAATAACCAGAAATCCAGCTTATTTTAATGCCATAAAATAAGATAGATTACACTGCACTTTAATGTCGAAAACTTCGGTAAGCAGAAGACTTAAACCCTAAGGCAATTCAAGTACTTAAATGATATATATTTTATTTGCTATAGAAAGGGAAAAGAGTGAGTCATCCAAGCTGATATTATTTTCTACTATAGGCAAGTTTATACTTCAGTGTGAGCATGTCTCTAATTGAAAGTGTCAAAATAAAACATTTTCTGTTACAATCTATTGCTAAATTCTAACTAACCAATCCATCTAATGGATCCAATGCAAAAAAAACCCAGATGTTGGAAGCAAAGCATTTTTATGTGTTTAGGTTGATATCCTGCATCCTCCTTCATAAAACATACAACTCAGTAGAAAACTACATTTAATTAGTAACACTAAAGGAGCTTAAAGGGTAAAGAGGCTTTCTAGAGTTAAACCCTATAGCTGGTAGTTGCTAAATGGACTCAAATTTGAAAGCCCTCTGAGCAGAGGAGTTTAACTACTTCTAAATGGAGTGATCAGTCACATCAGATGTATGGCAGACGAGGAAATTATTTTTCACTCTTTAGCTCATAGATGTGAGGAAGCAGCAGGTCCTGTCTACCTCAAAAAATGTAATATTGCACATTTATGAGTGCAGTTCAACTGGTTTTGAACGTAATTGTAAAGGGAGATAGGACCTAAACATTTACCACAGGTACTGTGTAGTTCTATACCTGTACCTCCATTACAATTTCTGAACAATGAATGCAGACCTGAGCATCAGTTGAGTGTGTCTGTACTTGCACTAAACAACATTTGACTACTTTTCCACTTCAGCTGTTGACAATATCCTGGAGGATACATAGTGGGAGATTTAATACACCTAGACAAGTTTTTGCAAACCATGTTTTCATTATCATGCTCCATAATACAAGAGAGTTAACACTTTTGCTTTGAATTATTTGTCTCCTATTCATTTATTTTCTCTGTGCAGTAATACAGCAGTTTATCCCTATTGTCTCTGAAATACTGCATGGTTGTTAGACTTTCTGTTTGGCAATAGAAACCTTAAAACTAAGTACAAAACAAGATGGACCCTTTTTTTCAATGTAATTTCCCTGTGTTTGGAGTTCTTAGTTCCTCCCTCACCTTTGAGAGAGGTAACACAGGCTAAGAGGAACCACAGGCACCAGGAAAACAAATTTATCATGTGCAAACAAAGCTTTCATCTTGTCATCTCCATGTGCAGTATATCTTGCTTTACTAGTTTTCAATTACAGTTAATGTTAATACCTACTTTTATTGTTTTTTTCATTCCTTTAAGGACATGAAGAGAAGAAAGACAGGTTCCTTTCAGTATTCATTTCTGTGCTGACAACAGTCAGCTGGACTCTGCATCACTTGTGCAGAATCCCTTGGGGAGGGAAGTTACAGGACAGAACCACAAATCAGGTACATTGGGCTTTGTGCAGTGGTCTTCACCTGTGGTAAGAAGGCAGGAAGACCTGAGCGCAGTTCTAGTTTGCAGGGGTTTTAGCAGCCTAAGTTTTTACTGCTTATGAGACTTATCTAACTCCCCATAATACAGCTGGCACATACCTTCTCAATGTAAATTTTTGAGAAGTACTGAGAGCTTTTTTGCTCAGCAATGTATTATTAAGATCACTCTGCCTGCAAATCCATCAGGGTGGCTGCTGTTATACTCACCACCACCTCCACTGAGCTCCTGCACCTGAGGGAAAAGAGAAAATAATGGGTTTTGGTGGATGTTTAAACATCAATGCAAGTATTTTTCATGCGGTTTTCTTCTTCAATGCTAGCACTCTCAACTAAATAACTTTCTGGTAACATCAGATCTCAGGTACAGGCACAGATGTAGCCAGTGTACATTATTGCCTAGGTGACTAGAAAAAAGCAAAAGCTAAAAATAGTTAGATAAAAATAAATAATGAGAACTGAAATAAAGGAGCAGCAAAGTACATTTTAATGATAAAGGCAAGACCAGGCATCGTAAAATAATTTGGACAAGTGCAGATTTGAAAAGATTGGTAATTTATATATGTTGGCTAATCTGAATTAAGCATGCCAACAGTTTGTCAGGTTAAAAAAGTTAGACATATTGATTAAAAGATATTGTCAGATAATTAATATTTTTCATTCTTTTAGTTTTCCCTGGGTATTTTCAATCCATTCAAGAAGCATTTTTCCTTGCCAGGTCTTGAATTTAGATGACATTAACACAAGATCTAACTCAGCAATAGCTTCCATTTCTATCTGTGTAATGACAATTAATGATAGGATTCTATTGCATTTTACTGTCATGTAAAAATGCCGGTATACACACAGTCCAATAATGGTAGAAAGTATCTAGACATCACTAATCCAGGATAGTGTCAGCTCTCCACTTCTTTCAGCATTTGAAGGTAGAAACTTAATATATTGTCTTGTCAAAAAAAAAAAAAAAAAAAAAAAAGGGACATGACTGAAATAATCCACAAGGGTTAAATGCAACCCTAGAGATCTTGCTGTAATCTCAAATATTTCCATTTAGCTTCCTGTTCCTCGTTATTTGCCTATGGTTTTCAAAGCTATTGATTTTCAACATCATCTTTTCTCTTAAACAGCTATGGGTTGCATTCATTTCCCAGCCATAGTTCCCATCACCTTTCTGCAGTATCAGCCTTCAGCTTCATCTTTGTTTCTTGTCTTGTTTGGAATTTTTTATCACACCTACAAAGATGTTTTATGTTTTAAGTGTTCTTACTTATAAATAAGATAAATATGTAATCTGGAATTGAATAATATCAACTTCAATTTCTACATTACTAGTTAAAATATCAGTTGAGACCTCAACACAAAACATTACAGACATGCTTCATTTTGACTCCAGTGAGACTCCTCCCATGAGTGAAAAATTCAAGCTTAAGCAAAATAAAGACATGGACGGACCTACTCTACCACCAGGTAATCCTTTGGCAGGTCAGAAATTTGTTTTCCAATCCACTGAGTGGAACAGGCACAAGAAACATCCCAGGAGCGTGTCCCACCCACCAAACTATTGGGTATTATAGAAAAGCCATCTTAATCTGTTGGCATTACTCCACTTGGGATAATTATTAAATATTCATTGAGCCAAAAAGGAGGAGACAAGGACTTTCAGGCTCAGTGGTTAGGGCACTGAGGTGGGAACAAGAGATTCCAATCTCTGCTTCACTGAATATTTAATTATTTATAAAGCAGAACAGCTCCAAAGATAAGATTAAGAAAGACCCTCTCAAGAATAGACAGCAACCTGCAGATTATCACATGTGGAAACCTAGATTTCAGTCCCTACCTCTTATCAGACAGGAGAAGGATTCAAAGCTAAGCCTTTTGTATTCACCAGAGTCCTCCAAACACTGGGCAGCTGAGTAGGACAAACCTAAACATCAGCATGTCCCCAAAATCTCAACCTTTTTACATGTGACCCACGGACAGACACACCTCATGGGAATCATGGTCTATGATTTGGGAGTGCTTAGCTGGTTGGATTTGCAGCTGTGAAAGATAGTGAGAGCCTTAGCATTTCATCAGGGTTTTGGTGTGGGCTAGTAGCTCCAGCTAGCAAACTGTGGTTAGAAATCTGCTTTTCAGCAGAAACTTAGGGGCTGAAGTCTTAGCAGAACCAAGTGTGGACAGCCCTGCCTAAGCTTCACCATACTGAGTCAGTGAGGTGCAGAGCATAATGGCATAAAAAGAAATTTTTATATCATTTTTTCATCTGTTATTTGGTATCATCATAAGTAAATGCAAAGATTTATTTAAATTTTTAAGTAAAGAAAAGACTTGTGCAAGACTTTAATCTTATATAGCTTGGCTTCCAGGTTGGTCTGATAAATATTTAAGTGAGTTTACTTTGTCATTATTATTTTACATAAATCTCTATAATTGTTTAAAGTGGTTTTTTTCATCTAACTACTTTGTATTTTTATTCCCACTCCTCCCCCCCCCCCCAAAAAAAAAGAAAAAGAAAAGATTAAAGCATTTAATTCTTCTGTTCTGAATAGGTTTAAAAAAGTTTAAATCAGCTATTGGACTTGAATCTGCTAGCCTTTGCAGGCCCACAAAAAATGAAGTCACAGCATTTCACAAAAGAGAGTTAAAAATGCAAACAGAATTTTTCTGGTTTTCCTCCTTTGCTTATAAAAGATGGGGTTTACCCTCTTTAAAAAGCACCACAGACAGAAACAAGATTCTCATCCTGTCGGTAGAAAAAAAAGGAAGTTATTTCCACCAATGCCACTACCTGTGGAATGGCTACGGTAAGAATCTGCTGTTCGATCTGAACTTTCTTTTCAAACCTTGCTCTGTTGGACATAGATACTGAAAAAACAGGGGTTCCTTACCCACAGCAGCTGCACACTGTACTGATAGTGCTGGAAGGGAGATTATGAATAAACCCCTAGGGATTAGGGGTTCTGGGTTCCTGGTGAGGCCACAGGTTTCCTGCATGTGCTTGACTAAATCATCAAGCTTCAGTGAGCCAGATTTTTTTTCTTAAATATTTCAGCACTTCATCATGTAGATTGACACCTAATACATTTAAATAACTCACACTTGTTCCTTCATTTCCTGCACTGCTAAGTGGGGATAATGCCACCTTTTCCCCATGGAGTGGTGTGAAGCTCAAGTCATTAACATATGTAAAATGCTCTGAAAATCACATTTAAACCTGCGGGGACCAATAAAGCACTCTTGTATTCTTATTTACGATTTCCTCAGGCACAACAGAAAATGAATAATTAAAGAATGACCAAGTTCTATTTCAAATGTTTGACCAAACTGTAAAAAATACCACTTCACGCTACGTGTAACATCAGCACAGTATCTTAAAATGACATTCGGTTTCTTTGCCAAATATACTGGAAACATGCATCTTGATTCACTGAAGAAAAAGAAAGTCTGGGAGAGGCATGTGGGGAAAACTGAAATCAGTGCATGTTTTTCAGAATACATATAGTTCTATGCAGTAAAAAAATCTACACAATACCTTCAAATCATTTGTTATTCTGTGAAACAATGAGACTTTGTGAAAATAGATTTATGTCCACACTTATTTTACCTAAAGGCTTACACCAAGCTAATGGAAATGTAAATGTGAATTAATAAAACGTTAAAGTACTTTTAGCTGGAATAAAATGATCATATATTGTGCATAGTTAAGTCACAGAATAAATAAATAAATTTAGAATATTGCTACCATAGTGCAGTGTCAACTTTAGCTAAGTTGAGCTCAAGTGATGTGTAGATTTTCAGTGTAACATAGCATACTTAAACAGGTGTGTCACCTGCTTCCTTGTGAATGTAAAACAGATTCTAATTCCTGATATGTAACAGGAATGAAATTCATCATCTCTGTGTTATGCTTGTAGTATATAAGGGCTTTAAATGCTTAATTTATTAATTGATATTCTAAGCAAGTTAAGGATTGTAGTATTCTATTTTATAACTACTTTAAAAAAAGTCAAAAGGCATGAATCTAAAAAAACCTCCTGATCTGATGACTCCACAAACATATTAAAATATATACTAAAATAATAACCTTCTATAAACATAGTTTTAATCACGTTTGTGAAATTTTTCACTTACAGCTTAGACCATCATATGATCAGTCATTTTTTTTTTAATCTGGGAATACAGTAGCATGTGCATGTACATCTCCAATAGTGAGGTAGCTTCACACAATTCTAAAAACATACCTGATATGAAGCACCAACTCATGGAACACCTTCTAATAGTGACTATTTCAAGGCAAAAATCTTAGTCCCAGCTAGACCCCCTGGCAGTTCTCTACAACACAGGTCCAGAGTAAGGAATTTCCCCTCTGAGCTCTACATCCCAAATCCCTGCTTTGCCAGTGACTTATCTCCATGCAGGAGGCTCCTGCTGCTTGTTGGTTTGCTCAGGCTCCTCCATCCAGGCAGATTACCTGGAAGCAGTGACCCTGCCTGAGTCAGAGATAGTGTGTCTTTACAAATCTTTCTGCCCTCCATCTTTATATATTTTGTATATATGTCATTTATATATGTTTTGTTCTCTTATTATTTTTGAGACTTACTAAAAGTTAGCATCTCCTGGTCATCTGCCATATAGAGATTCCTCAGTAATATATGTATTTTTGCCACGCACAGACTGTCTTAATGCCTCTATCCTTGGTAAACTACAAAAGTCACCATATTTATATATTTATATGTAGCAAACAGGGAATGGAACCAACATGGAAAGGCAGATTCTTGAATATGTAAGACTTTGGGGAAGGTTTTTAAACTTTATGTCCCCATATGAGAAAAAGGAAGCCGATCAGCCAATATAGTACAGAAATTTAGAAGATCTCATTAGAATATTTTTATTTCCCCTTTTTTTCCCACAGCCCAAATGTGTAGGAAGACAGATTTGGGAACTCATTTTCTGGTATTCATCTACATCAACCTCAGGAGAAAAACACTTGCTTCTCAGCAGAGGACAGATAGAGTCTCTCAATTGGCAAGCAATGACTCACTTCCTATTCAAGTCCTTTTGTCATTAGATTCAAGAACTATTTAGTGCTATTGTAAAAACAGTAGTGAACTATGACAATCAAGGTGGAGGAATGACATAGCTGCAGCTGGGAAGCTACAGCTATAATTCCAAAAGGCGAAACAAAAGGTAGAGCAGGCTAGAGGTTCCCTGGTGTGGGGTAAAGCTACTAGCCTGCTGATTAGACCTGTAATTCAGGGGCAGGCTTTGTCTCTTAGAGCAGGAAGTGTTACTCTTAAGTCAATCCAGCTGTCTTAGTGCTACCTGTGCTTTCTATGAGAGTGCTAACAATATGCTAGTGGTGACTCATAGCAGGTTAGGAGTGACTTCACTATGCTGGAAGCTCAATTGGAGTAATAAAGGTAGAAATAAACAAATAAGCAAAGGTCATTCTGGAAACAAGTGCTGTTTTTCACCGGGGTCAGCTGGAAAGCTTTAGGCTCTTTGACAAAGAACATCCCAGGAAGGAAGAACTGCAGCAAAAAGTTGGTTCCCAAAGAAAGGAAGAGAAATGACTAGGTACAGATTGTCCTAGAAAGGAAGGCTTTAAAATTTGAAAGGGACAGGTGATAAAAGACTACAAGAAAGCAAAATACAGTAATAGCTTAGTCAGAGAATTAGCTTCTAGGGGAAAATAGAAAGCAGCAACAAGACCATATGGGAGATAGGGATAAGACTTGTTGGATCACTTTCTGATGTCTCTACATATGTCAGGAGTGTAGGAAATAAAGAGAAGCAATGAGAAACTGAGCCTGCAGCCAAAGCCATGACAGAACTGACATCGAGGAAATGTGGTAGAACAAACTGTGAGATAAGTACTGGTATAAGAGTACAAATTATTCACAAAGAACAGAAGGGAAAATTCAAGAAAATACTTTTTCAGTATATGTTCTTATTCTGAGCACCAAGAACAGGTCAAGGGTAAAGAAAAGTGTGAAGAAAGAAGAGTAATGTCATAGTAGAGTTCTATCTCTAATTAACTGTGGGAGAGATGTAGTAAGTCTAATGTAACACCAATCTAAGTCCCAGCCACTTAAAATACCCTTTTATACAAACTTGATAATAGGTAATTGGATAAACAAAGAAAAAGTATTGAAGAAGAAAGAGGAATTGAGTAAGTATCTGAAGGTGGAAGATTATTTGCATGGGTTTAATGAGAAATTTGGTGTTATTCTAAGAAACGGAAACATCAAAAGAGGAATAATGTCCTACAGAAAAGTAGACTTCAGTAAACTCTGGAAATTGGTAGATAGTCTCTTTTAACATATAGCCCAAAGATTCAAGGTGCACTAGCTGTAATTTAAGAACAGGTGTTCAAAGCGCAGCAGCAAAGTGTGACACACCACACATCCCCCCCTCAAAAAAAAAAAAAAAATTAAAAAAGGCATTTATTGAGAGAGCCTTATGGGTAAGACCCATAAGACCTATCAGGAGCTTTTTAATTATTTAAAAATAAGAAAGAACTTAAAATTGGAAAGCACATACCCGAAGGCAGCCATCAGAGTCCAATCGTATGACGTAAAAATAAAAACTACAGGTAATCTAACTTTAAACTGCAAGGACATATAAAAATAAAAATTTGAAGTTCCACAAATATATTAGAAATGAGAATATGCAAAGGGAATTACAAGAAGCTGAAAACAAATAATGAGACATGATACATTTTCTGCTCCAGTCCTCACACATACAGATACTCTGGGTGCATTTATTCAGTTAAATAAAAGGTAGCTGTGGAATGCTGCCTATCCCTAAAAGGCAGCTGGTATTAGTGAAAGCCTTTTTGGAATCATTTATATTTATGAACAAACATTTTCTATTATGGAACTACAAAAAATACAACTAGGGTCACATAAAAGATCTTGGATGGCATTTGATACTGTATGTGGCAACCGGTACAGTAAACCTGGATGTACAAACACTGGATTCAAAGATGTAATGCAAAACTTTCAGTTCACACTGGTTTTACTCCTTTATCTCAAACCTTTTTCCAGTGGTTTTCAGTAGTTTTAAAACTGATACTCCTCTATAAAAATATTAAATAGGCCTCTTTATTACTAATTAGCACTATAGGTAAATGTATACCTTAAAGTTGCCTTTACCAACATCCTCCATTCTACAGAACTTGGGTTACAGTGTTTCAGTTTGGATTCAACAAGAGAATATGGATGAAATTCAGAAACACCTTGGAGAAAAGGATCACAACTAACAATGATCAGAATGCTTTACAACAAATTGCAAAAATTACCTGAAATCAGGTAATTTTTTTGCTGTCATATTTGAAGTACAGAAGGTCAAAACTACTTAATGTATTTGTAATATAATATGTGCTGTTCAGTCATTTTTACTGCCATGACATTGCCTTCCTGATGGAATTTCTCAGAGGAAGAATAGTGAGGAAGGATGTGGCATAAGAAGTTACTTCCCCTAACAACATAGGAAGTCATTTGGTATTCATTGTACTGGCAACCATCAGGATGGATTGATTGAAAATGCATCTAGCAAATGGAAGAAATCCACTCATTATTGGTATGTGTTCTGTTTAATCCATTCTTCCAAAGCCACGCTCCCTCACTCCAGTCAAACTCCTACACAGCAACAGCCACCTGTTCTGAAGAGCACCCTTTTGCTTACCTCTGGTTACGGCAAGTCTCACTTGTTTAATATCTTCCCAGTATTAACAGACCAAGTTAGTACAATAGTAAATACAAAGGGTCATCCCTTGACTTCTCTTTGGCATTAAAAACTGTAATCTTCTCTACATTAACCAGCAAGAGACAAAGCTGTTTTAATAGAAATGAAGCTAGGGCTTGGTTTGGAGTACTTCACTGATTGCTGAGAGCTGTTCTGTTTTCTTCACTTTTTATTTTTTTTCTTCAGATGATCAATTCCTACATATTACTATTATGTTGAAAAGCAACAGCCTATCTAAGAATTATGCTCGTGTGTTATCAACCTTCCACCTAAAGTGGGTCAGATATATATATTTTTTTTTTTTTCTCCCCAAAGATGCCTATTCATCTTTATGCTTCATGATGCATTGGAAAAGTTTCTTACAGTCGGTGAATGTCCTGACGAGAGGCATGGGGGCAGGGGGAAGAAACATACTCCAAAACACACTCAAATAACAGGTAGCTAGCTTAGGAAAGTTTGTTTGTTTCTTTGCTGTAAAAATGTTCTAGACACTTTTATTTTCCCATTCCACATCAGGATAAAACCACGATATTTGAAAATAATATGAAAGATGCATATGAAAATCTTTACTGAAAAAAAGGAATAAGAGGTACAAGTTAATTCAGAGAAGCCTAATGATTAGGGGTCTGATCTGGGATGCAAAAGACCCAGTTTTAAGCCCTTCATATGCATTATTTAGTGGCAGAACTCTCTGGTCCCCTGTCTCCCCAGTGACTGTTCTAACTTCTAAGCTGATCTGACAAGTTGTGACTGAAGTTATCCTGTGGAGTTCTGATTGTATAAATAATTGAATGTTTTTTGGAGCAGAGATTTCAACTTCATTCTTCCCAAATGAGTACTGTTAACTGCTGGGTGGTACAGTTCCTCCTCTCACTACTTTTCTCTGGTTCAATGAATATTCAGTATTTTATATAAAGTGGAACTGTTCCAAGAAGAGCAACAGAAGAACAAACTGTATTTTTTTTTAACTCGGCTCTTTACCATCATTGCTGCTACACTGTCATGCGTTCCTGTTAAAAACATGTCTGGCTGAGCACCATGCAGTCTATCAAATTCCCTTCAGCCTCTTTAAGAACTGTATTTTGAAGGACATTCTTTTCCCTTTGGTCTTACTGTGCATCCTATCTTATTATTGGGTCAGTAAATTTTTAACATTCTTCTCCCTACCTTTTTGCATTACCCCCAATTTTTGCAAACGTTTGGTCCATTTTCATTGGCAGATTCTCATAAGTTTCAGTGTGATCAAATTTGATTTTCATTATTTTTTGTGGGTATACAAGACACTATGGTAAGCAGCAAGTGATTAACTTCAAGTGATCAAAAGAACAGAGGGGGAAAAAGAGGACAACAAAAGGTAATATAATATTACTTAAAATGTAATGAATGCAAAGGCTAGTATCCTCTTTTTGGTATTATGTGGCACAGCAAAACTCTAGGACAGCTTTTGAAATAGCAAGCATAAATGCATCTTTACTGCTTTCAAAAAAAGTAAAAAGTTATAAAATTAATTTAAAAATATAATAAACGAATAATATTTATTCCCCATAAAAGACCACAAAGAAAGTTTGAAACTTTTTTAATTTTAAGTTAGAAGGCCATTCTGAGGTGAAAGAAAATTCATCAAGACAGCAGTGAAATATGGACAATACTCAAGGGAAGAGAAATAAGCAGTATGTCCTATGGCTAAAGTGTGCTTCATAGTGATTTGTAATTCTCTTATGCTGCCTTTAACTGAAGTCCTTAAAGAAAAAATCTTAAGTGTAGTCTTTGAGGTTATGACTGATTAGTGAGCCTTTTTGCTGTTCTGTATAACAATCCAAAACACATCTCCATTGCAATATGATCTCAGGAGAAAACTCTGAGAGTTTTTCCTTTTGAGGAACACCATCACTAGGATAGAACAACATGCACTTTTTCAGTTCACAAATTGAAACAAGAGCCATGTTATTTTTATGTTTACTTTAAAATTAAATGACTACCAGCTGCAAGCAAATGTGTTTGAGGAGCAAATTTTGTGCGCTCAAGAAACTCAGATCGGGACAACAGTCAATCCCTCTGTGTGACAGTTGTCTGAAACATGCAAATCATCTCAAATATCATACCATGCAAACTCTGGTAGTCAGTATTTCTTAGAGCTGGATATGCTATTTCACTGAGGTTTCAAAAACAATATATTCTGAGGCATTCCATTTAACCTGTTGCAGCTGTAGTCTTTGCACCCACACTTGTCAGGTTTTCCCACTTTTTTTTTTTAGTTTGTCCAGAGCATTTTGAAATGCCTGGGCTTACCAACCCCAGGTGTAGGAATCCAGACCTTTATTTCCTCAATGATCCTAAATGGGTATCTGAGCCAATCTTCTTCAATACATGGTTTAAAAAAGTACTGGATGGGATAAAAAAGGTTAATTGCTGTACTGCTGAATGACTGAAGTTTTTCTTACTCAGAAAATTAACAAATGAAGACAAGTATTTAGGCAGAATTTTCCCTCACTCTGGAGGAAAAGCTCGCCTACAGTTATTCTCCAGTGCTGGAGAAAGGAGCAATCTGTGGAGCCTATACCATTTTCCTGAAATGTTCATAGGATACAGTGCATCTTGAAGGAATGAGGTAATAAGACAGTCGTTTTGAAATCTTGGCTGCTCCCAACTGGCACATTCTTCTTTTCTGCCTTTTTTACCATATTATTTCCCAAGGCACTTAGTACAGAATCCCAGCAGATGTAGACAAAGACAGTTGCGTCTTTGGTCAGTGAGCTGGCCCAAACCATAAAAGTCCAATTGGACACTGCTTTATGGGATCATTACTTCCAGCAAATTAGAGTTCTAAATTTGGTCCGAAGCCTGAAAGGCAAGCTTAATGGCTCTACAGAATATTATCACAAGCCATTGTTGACTATTTTCTTATGTTTCAAGTGAAGTCTTAATTATAGTATCACAAGGCATTATGCCAAGAATCCCATTTTGTTTGAGAAATCCCATTATCCAACTTTTTGCCTTTTGTGATTCAGATAGATTGTATTTTTTTCAATTGAGTTTCCATTTCCACTTTCAGCAGTGATGTAATTCTACTTGTACTCTTTTCCATTTCCATTTCTTGGTAAATGGATTACTTTGAGCATTGTTTTGTGTTTACTTTCCAGAATTAGCAAAAGAAATATTTTAGTGGATGAAGCAGTTTTAAGTAATATCCACTTTCCTTTGGAATGTTATACACTATTTCATAAAAAGCTCATACTGTTTTTCAGCTGCTTAGGAGGCTATAGTAAACCTAGAATGGGTGTTATAGATACAGAAGTGTAAGGACTAGTTAGGAGCCTTTTATCCTAGAAGACCCGTGCCTAAATTCTGTCATACTTGTTCACTTCAATGTTGTAAATCAGTGCAGCTGAATTACACCCTTCTTGATAGAAATCCAGGACTGAAACATACATACTTGAAAGGTAGAGATAGAAAAGATTGCAGAACTATGTTACACTGAGAAGCAACCAGTGCCTGTCATTCTAGGTATCAAGACTGACAAGTCTACAGATGTATATCACACATTCACTCTATCAGATTATATGGCTTCCCCTCCTTCAGCTGTTTACTTGTAACTGTTGAGGAGGAGCTAGAATAAAACAACTCTCTATTTAGAGGAGACAGGGACACAACATAAGCCACACTCAGAGAAGCATCTTTGATTTGATCTGCCAGGGCAGATCTCAGTTATATTGATGGAGCAGGAGAAGCTGACACCATTCCCCATAACAGCTGAACAGCTTCAGGGAATGAGAACAGCAAAGTGCACGTACCTCCACCGAGAACTCGACTGTCGTTGTTGCAAGAAAGAGAACTACTTCTGCTCTCTATTGACTTCTGTTGATAACTTTCTATAATAGCAATATTCTCCCTTAAAATTTCAATATAAATAATAATAATTATTTCAATATATTTCATTTGCAGTGACTTATTTTCTGATGGGATGAAACGAATAATTTTTTTTTTTTTCCTGAAGGGACTTTATTTATTTCTCATCTCATTTTACTTATAAAGGACTACGCATCATGTGCTGGCTCATCCTTTTTCTCACTGTAAGAGAGATCAGAAAGATTCTAATCTCCTTTTTATTATTTCATGTGTTTCATCTTTTTCTTTACTTAATGCAATAAGGGCTATAAAAAAAAATTCTTCCTGTAAATATATATATATATATATATTCCAAATATCAAAGGCTGGGATGTGGTCTGGCATTTCTGAATGACATGTAACATGGCGGGATGTAGACTGTAATTGCTATGATGTAACAGACAAACTATTTGGCTGGTGCAAATGCTACTTCCTTTCTCAATTAAGACTGCTACTGCTTAATACTACAGGCTACATTCTGAGGAGAGAACTGTTCAGCTTCCAGGAGATGACAATAATTTATTCCTCTAAACTGTTAATTAAAATACAAACACAATGGCTTTCGAATCAGATTTAGCCTGCATTATTGGTTCTGGGTTTTGAAATGGAGATTGTTGTTGGCAGCTGCAGGCTGCACACAAAAAGTTAAGCCATAAAAGACTTATTTCTGTCTTATCACATGGAAGTGCAAATTACCTCCTTTCTTTATGATGAACTGAACTAACTGTTTTAGCTCTAGAATATCACTGCAGAATTAGGCCAACCCACTGGGATAATTTCAATGTTGGAGAATCAGCAGTAAACTTGGGTCTCCAGGAAAGGAAAAACAATGAATAAAAAAATATAAGAGAAGCTAATAATACATGAGGCTTTGCTCTGAAAAATACTCAAAGGTTAGGATTTAAGACAGCATTATGTTCTTTCCTATACCTGCTTATTTCTGGAAATGCATGTGGATGTTTTTCATATAGAGCTGAGCTCTTGGGATTACCCTCATGACATTCGAAAACATGATTTTTCCAGTATTCTAAGAACAATAGTTTTAAAGCAGATATACAGTGGCCCCACTTATTCATATAGATTGCTGAGGAGACAGATAACTAATGCACACAAGAAAAAAAAAACCCCTGCAAATATTCATCTCAGCTATTAAATGAAATCACTGACACTGTTTTTGCATCCCTGTTTTGCTTTCTTTCTAGTACTCATGGATGAAATAAGTTACTTGTCGTGAACAGTAAATTTAAGTGGCAATATATTCATAAAAAGCATATTTCAAAGTTGTATTTACCATATTCAACAACAGAACACAATAGAGATAAAGCTGCAGAGTCACAGCAGCCTGAATTTGGAATATTCAAAAACAACTCTGAAATAAGTTTTAGACCTTGTATAAAGTAAAATATCAAAACACACTTGCAGCCACAACTAGTCACAAAGAAAATGAGTTAAATACATTATTTGTCTCCAAACAAAATTTTTTAATAAATCTTGAATTTTTAGGGTACTGCCTGCTATGGAATACTGTGGAGTCTTCTTTACAAGAAAATGTCATGTTTTTCTTTATTTTAATAAATACAGGTGTTAGAAATCAAAAAGTCTTGTGTGATCATCTGTTCCATTACTCTAAAGCTGTTATTCCTTTCTGTGGAATGTAGGGCTGGACCACATATATGCAAGCGGGCAGTGTGTATGTTAGATGCCCTGTGGAACGCAAGAGTAGCTAGGGATGGTGCTGGCCTCCCAGTAGCCCTGTGTCATATCTGCCAGGCCTGTGCAGGTTCCTAAAATACCCTTGCCATTAAAGATGTCACTAAACACCTATGCATAGACTGCCACAGTAGAAATCTGAATAAACTAACGTTAAAGAATTCCAGAACTAGGGCTTCTATCATTACTTTTAGAAACTCTTCCACAGTGAACGTGGCCAAGTTTCAAAGGCACTCCCTTCCCTATAGGCTGAACAACATTTTTTCTAACATGAATGTCTTTACCACACAAGGCCCAGTGCTGGAGATGCTTCTTGTACATTAGCACTAACAATATTTACTGCACAGAAGAATTCTTGCAACACAGTATAAGAATTCTGCAGAGTTCAGTCCTTACAAGGACTATACAACATAGCATAGTAAAGTCACTTTGCGGAGCAAGTACTTTACAAAGCTGGCACAGACTAAACATTTCCATTTTTTGTCTGAACATGCCTAAGAAGGAATAATTTCTCAGTCATGCAGCAATTAGTTAAGGCATGTGGGTGCACATGTACTTCTGCAGCTCTGAATGCTGCATGTTGTTGCGAGCTCTTCTGTATTTCAGTTCACTCTCACCCCAAACCTGAAATTCTTACGTTAAGTTGTAAGAAGCCTGAAAAGATTATTTTTTTTTAAACCCAGCATTTAAAGGTCAGTATAATAGAACATCACAATCATGCATTTTAACATGGAAATCTAAAGACAACAAGGAATTTGGCCTTTAGTTCTTTAAGACTTACTAGAGGAGTTTCTTTAATTATTAACTTATTAAAAATGAATCTGTGCATATAAAGTACCTTTTGGTGCTGAAGAAAATGTAATACACAGGAACATATTTAATATCCTATTGAAAGGAGAGGAAAAGCAAAAAAAGGCAAGAGAAGAAGGCACGCATTAAGGTTCAGCCATAAATCAGAGAGAGAGCATAGATAACTTCTGGCTACTTAACAAAGTGCCACACACAGGAGCCTTTCTTCAGAGAGCTCTCTGTTTCTAAGCCCTACTCACGTATGACTGAGTGTATTTCTTGACATAGCACAGGCCTGTACATATCAGCCTCCATCAGAGCAACAAGCTAGTGACATGAGGTAAAGACTCTGTAAGTAGAAAGGCCTGGATCAGTAGGCAACGCAAACAATCCCTGTTTGCAATTGATACACTACTGCCATGGATTCTCTTGTATGTATTTGCACGTGAAATGGTTCAGCTAACCATGGCTGAGCTAACCAGAAAGACGTGGAAGGGGCAAAAGACAAGAGAGGTAACAGGGCAAAAGTAGAATGCAATGGGTGAGTGAAGTGAGGTCAACCAGCCAGGGGAATCTCAGTGAGGACAAGGCTGAGGGGAGCAGAGAAGGCAGCCAAGCAGTGAGGGGAAGTGAATATGCCCTGGGACAGACCTCTGTAAGGAACACTGCTAACGTCTACGCTGGGACAATAACCTAATGCTGAATCTACTTCTTCGTGTCATGAGAAAGAGGGTAGTACTTTTGTGAAGCCACAGAAATCACAGATTGAGTGACAAATTTAAGCCAGCAGGGATCTCTGGAGATCAGCTCGTCCAAATACCTGCTCCAAGGAGGACTAATTGCAGGGTCAGATGATGTTCTAGTATCTTACTGCCCTCATCATGAAGAATCATTTTCCCTTTACATCCAGCAGGAATTTCCCTTGATGTGACTATTGTGACTATTGCCTCCTGCTCTTTTACTGTGCAGCTCTGAAAAGAACCTAGCTCTGCCTTCCTTCTAGCCTCCCTCTAGGCAGTGGAAGGTTGCTGCTGGATGCTCTTTCTTTTCTCCAGCCTCTTCCCGTGTAGTATATAATAGCCTCCTAACCATTCTGCTGGTCACCAGACAGACCCTCTGCAGTTTGTCTGCATGTGCTGTACCAGGGGCCCAGTATTTCAAAAACAGACTTATGCATTCAGATTAGAGGGAAATAACTTTCCATCAACTTGCTGGCTACACTCTTGCTTACACAGCCCAGTACATGGATAGCCTTCATTGCTGAACCACATTCAGCTTGTGTACCAGGACCCTCAGCTCTCTTCCACAGAGCTGCTACCCAGACACTCAGTCCCTGGTCGGTATGGTCACATGCAGTTATCCCACCCAGATGTAAGGGCTTTGCATTTGTGTCTGTTGAACTTCCTGAAGTTCCTTGCAGCCCATTTCTCCAGCCTGTCTATGTTCCCCTAAATGGCAGTCCTGTCCTCCCATGTATCAATTGCTCCCCCAATTTTGGTATCACCTACAAACTCACAGAGGGTTTGCTCTGTCCCATTATCTCAGATCCATTGTCTCTTGCTGATGAAGATGTTAAATAGTATTGGCTCCACCACTGCCTTCTGAGGAAAACCATTTGTAACTGGCTGCCATTTAGAAAGAAGAGAGTGAGGAAAATAATTATACCTCATAGTACTTGTTCTTACTGATTTTAATCTTTTTTCATCACTTTCTAAAACCTTATATGCTGTGCATCTTTTTTTTCTTTTCATGTTTCTGCTCCTTCAAGGCTTTGTTTTAGCTTCCACATCATATTAGATATCTAAAAGACCTCCATCAACTGACAACAGCAGGTCCCATTTATTGACTTGAGTGGTTGTTGTCAGAGGGAGTCACACTGTTACTGAATACAGGAGGAATGAATTACAATAATAATACCTGTTCATACTAAACTGAAGGCATTACACTGAAAATCAGCCTAGAGCTGAGATAATGCTTTCTGAAGTACTGATGGGGTTGAAAAGTTTTCATATAGGATCATAGAATCATAGAAAACAGCTTGGGTTGGAAGGGACCTTAATGGTTATCTAGTTCCAACTCCCCTGTCATGAGTGGGGACATCTTAAATTAAATCAAGTTGCCCAAATACCCATGTAACCTGGCCTTGAACACTTCCATGCAGGGGGATCCACAACAGGGCAACCTGTTCCAGTGTCTCGTCATTCTCAGAGAATTTCTTCCTCATATCTAACCTAAATCTACCTTCCTTCAGTTTAAAACCATTACCCTTCATCCTATCACTACACTCCCTGAGAAAGAGTCTCTCCACATGTTTCCTGTAGGCCTCTTCAGGTACTGGAAGGCTGCTACAAGGACTCCCTGGAGCCTTCTCTTCTCCAGGCTGAACAACCACAACACTCTCAGCCTGGCTTCATAGGAGAGGTGCTCCAGCCCTCTCATCATCTCGGTGGCCCTCCTCTGGACTCGCTCCAACTCTTTCCTGTGCTGACAACTCCAGAGCTAGACATAGTAAACCAGGTGGGGTCTCACAAGAGTGGAGTAGAGGGGGAGAATCACCTCTCTTGACCTGCTGGTCATGCCTCTTTTGATGCAGCCCAGTACACAGTTGGCTTTCTGGGCTATGAGCACACATTGCCAAGTCATATTGAGTTTTTCATCCACTGGTATCCCCAAGTCCTTCCCTACAGGGCTGCTCTCTCAATTTACTTATCACCCAGCTTTTATCCATGTTTGGGATTGCCCCAACCCAGGTGTAGGACCTTGCACTTGGCCTTCTTGAAATTCATGCGGTTCGCACAGGCCCACCTCTCCAGCCTGTCTAGGTCCCTCTGGATGGCATCCCTTCCCTCCAGTGTGTCGACCACACCACATAGCTTGGTGTCATCAGCAAACTTGCTGAGGGTGCACTCGATCCCACTGTCCATGTTGCTGACAAAGATGTTAAACAGCGCTGGTCCGAGTACCGACCCTTGAGGAACACCACTCATCACTGGTCTCCACCCCGACATTGAACCATTGACTGCAACTCTTGAGTGCGACCATCCTGCCAATTCCTTATCCACCATGTGGTTCATCCATCAAATCCATGTCTCTCCAATTTAGAGACAAGCATGTCATGTGGGACAGCGTCAAATGCTTTGCACAAGTCCAGGTAGATGATGTCTTCCCTTATCCACCAACGCTGTAACTCCATCATAGAAGGCCACCTTAGTGAAGCCATGTTGGCTGTCACCAACCACCTCCTTATCTTCCATGTGCCTGAGCATAGTTTCCTGGAGGATCTGCTCCATGATCTTGCCAGGCACAGAGGTGAGACTGAATAGCTTGTAGTTCCATGATGACAAAATATGAGAAGTTCATGTTAGCATTTATATCAGAAGCTGTATTTTCTTCCAAAACAAGGGAGAGAGGCATTCTTCAGTATTATGTCACTTTAGAAAATTTATTAAAATTAATTTTCTGTAGGGAAAGCATGAGCAGCAGGGAAATACATGGTTAAAAATTTTGATTCAGTTCACCACTGCTTACATTTCAAGAACTGTTGTTAAAAACAGCACGAGTATTGTAATGTACTGATGGGACAAGAACTTTCAGAATTTCCAAGATCCTTGTTATTTCTGATTATACATAACCCGGGTCCACACAACTTCCTTTGTTTTTCAAGGAATAGTTTTGTTTGCCATAAAAAGGGATAGGGGGTGGGGAAGATGGGAAAGAAAAGGAAGTTGTTATTCTATTCCTTTAATTGAATTAGTAGGCATAAAATGAAACCAAGTCTTAACAGTCTTTTCCTGAGGCCTGATCCTTTTGCTTCTTCACATTTAAGCCTCTCATCATGAGAAAATGCAGAGAAGAGAGTTAAAAGAGTTGCTACAGAAGTTCAGTACTAATCCTCTCTTTAGGTTTCATGCCAGGGGCAAGTAATATTACATACAAATCTGCACACAGTGGAAAGTTGAGGAAACCTGTATCTCTAAGAAATCTCACAGACATAAGCTGACAAAGAACATTTGGAAAACACATGTTTGTCAGTGCAATAAACTGATATTCTGGAAGTGCTTGTAGTGATAAAGATTAACAGAAATTTCCACCTGGATGTAAGAAATCTTCAAAATATAAGTGACCAATTGCACCTACATGTGTTACAAGGAGAAAATGGAATGTAAGCACAGTTTAGAGATTAAAAATACACATTTCCGAAGGAACAATTGTAAATTACTATAATTACAATTGTAATAACATTGTATTGTTACATATCTCCGCTTGTGGCACAGACAGAAACAGCACATACCTCACCCTCCCTAATTTATCACAAGTAATGTGCAGCAAAGGTAAGACCAGTGGTCCTCAAGATATTTGGTCTGCAATTCCATGAAATATGCCCTGATCTACATTCAAACTCTTTCCTAAGGTATATGAATGGTATTTTGGAGGAGCGTGGCCTATTGACATTTTCACTGTGAATTCTAACACTTGAATTAGGAATTTATGTTTGCCAATACCAGAATCAAAATTTTAATTCTTCTCTACGCAACTGAATTATTTTGATTTTAATTTCATAATAGTTTTCACAGTTTTCCAAAACTTAAAATGAATCCACTGAAAAACATTAAGACAAAAGGATAGAAATAAGGATAGAAATTAAAACAATTCTAACATCTAGCTAGACCAGAAAACCAGGTAACATTTTCTCCCAGTGATAATGACTTGTGAAACTAAGGCTCAAACCGTTATAACAATCCATCACTTTATTAATATATTTTAGGGAAGCTCTTTTGGCTGATAAAGAACTAGAATGATGCAGGGGCCTCCCTTATCCATGAAGTTTTGAGAAAGCAGATGTAGTGGGAATGATAAATTGAGAAGTTTTATGGCCAAAACAAATATCTGTGATCCTCTCCTGTGGCCCATTTAATTTTTTATTATGTTGCCACCAGTGTCATATGTTGTTTCCGTTAGTGACTCAGCAAAAAGGACAGTCTTCATGAGCTTTGACTCTGGTGCCTCTTATGTGAGTGTATCTGCAGCATCCTTGGTGCATTACGCAACTGTCTGGAGTGCTAAGCACAAAAACCAGCCCCCCTATTTTAGAGCAAGGAAGGAGACCAGGGAGAAAAGGAGAAGGAAGATACAGGGCCATGATTCAGATCCCATCAACCTGTCTGGCTGTGCTTGAGCAAGGACAAGCTAAGTTCTATAAAATGTAGCAGGCAGCAGGCAGCTTTTTTAAGGCATTAAAATAACTCACATTTAATAGCGTATATAGTCTTCTACATTGACAAGAGTTTTGCCATCTGACAGCAGTTTAACCCTTTATAGTTCATTCAGTTTATTCATTCTTCATGGTATCCTCGCAAATCACTTCCTGGACAAGCTGGAGCTGCCATACAAGGCACTTGTTCTGGTTTCAGCTGAGGTAATTTTCTTTCTAGTAGCCAGTATAGTGCTGTGCTTTAGGTTTAGTATGAGAATAATGTTGATAACACACTGATGTTTTTAATCGTTGCTAGGTAGTCATAGTGCCTGCACTAAGTCAAGGACTTTTCAGCTTCTCACACCCTGCCAGGTGCACAAGAAGCTGGGAGAGCACAGCCAGGACAGCTGGCCCAGGCTGGCCAAAGGGATATTCCCTGCCATACAATTTTATGCTCTGTATGTAACTGGGGAAGCCAGTCGGGAGGTGGGATTGTTGCTCGGAAACACACTGTGTATCAGGTTTTTATTTTATCCTTCTGCATGTGGTAAGCAATTACATTTGTGCATAACTATTATTATTAATATTATTATTATTATCCTTTGTTATCCTATTAAACTGTCTTTATATCAACCCACAAGCTTTTTTTCCATTCTCCTGCCCATTCCACGGCAGGAAGGGGTGAGCGAGTGCTTGCGTGGTGCTTAGCTCCTGGCTGGGGTTAAACCATGACAGTACCAAATACATGTAAAGGTGAGGATCATTCTTGTGAGGCTTAACAGATATTGATAATATTTTGCACACACAGTTTGATGTGAAAGAAATTTCTGCAGGATTAAGAAATGCAAAATAGCTGTATAAATAAACAAATTAATTTTTAGTCACGTATGCTAGCCAGGACATGACTCTTCTGTATTACTACATGAGCTCTGCATGCAGTGCAGTACATAGCCAAGGAGAGAAGTCTCTCACAGGAACAACTTTAAGATCACTCTGGGAACAAGTTGTCTGCACAGGACTTAGAGAGAGAGAAAGAGAGAGAAACAGAGACATAGATATTTCTTTCCCTTTAGAATGGTGATGACTCAAAATGCTAAGTTAGCAATAGCATGAAAGAAATCTCAGAAGAGGAGAGGGGAGGAGAGAAAAGAAGAGGAGAGGATATTTATGTTACTGACAGAAATTTAGAGTGATCAAATACGGCTTAATAATTGCCTCCAGACAGTCATCATTTGTGTGCTACATTTTCCTGAACTGGAGGATTTATGTTGGGGGAGTGTAGGGCTGTAGCAGTGCCTGATGTGCTGAGTGGATCATATAACAGGGGAGAAGCATCAGTACCTTGAAGTACCACCTTCCCCTCAGCACAAACCTCTCTATATTAGCATTGTGCTGCTTCCTACTCCTTGAATTGTACTAAATAGTATATCTCTGCACAGAGACATGTGTGTTGGGTTTGCGTGGCAAGGTTTTGGTAGCGGGGGGGCTACAGGGGTGGCTTCTGTGAGAAGCTACTAGAAGCTCCCCCTGTGTCTGATAGAGCCAATGCCAGCCGGCTCCAAGATGGGCCCGCCGCTGGCCAAGGCCAAGCCAATCAGCGCCTCTGTGATAACACATTTAAGAAGAAGAAAAACACTTAGAGAGAGAGCTTTTGCAGCCAGAGAGAGGAGTGAGAAGATGTAAGAAACTCTGCAGACACCAAGGTCAGTGCAGAAGGAGGGGGAGGAGGAGCTCCAGGCGCCGGAGCAGAGATCCCCCTGCAGCCCCTGGTGAAGGCCATGGTGAAGCAGGCTGTCCCCCTGCAGCCCATGGAGGAAGGATGAGGGGGTGCAGAGATTCCACCTGCAGCCCATGGAGGACCCCACGCTGGAGCAGGTGGAGGCACCTGAAGGAGGCTGCGGCCCGTAGGAAGCCCATGCTGGAGCAAGTTCCTGGCCGGACCGGTGGACCCGCGAAGAGGGGAGCCCACACCGGGGCAGGTTTGCTGGCAGGACTTGTGACCCCGTGGGGGACCCCACGCTGGAGCAGTTTGCTCCTGAAGGTCTGCACCCCGTGAGAGGGACTCCATGCTGGAGCAGGGGAACGATGAGAGGAGTCCTCCCCCTGAGGATGAAGAAGCGGCAGAAACACCGTGAGATGAACTGACCATAACCCCCACTCCCCGTCCCCCTGTGCCGCTGAGTGGGGGGAAGGTTGAAGCCGGGAGTGAAGTCGAGCCCGGGAAGATGGGAGGGGTGGGGGGAGGTGTTTTAAGAGTTGATTTTATTTCTCATTCCTCTACTCTGTTTTGCCTAGTAATAAATTAGATTAATTCCCTCTCTAAGTTTGGTCTGTTTTGCTCGTGACAATAATTAGTGAGTGATCTCTCCCTGTCCTTATCTCGACCTACAAGCATTTCGTTATGCCTTTTCTCCCCTGTTTGGTGAATGAGGGGAGTGAGAGACCGGCTCTGGTGGGCACCTGGCCTCCAGCCAGGGTCAACCCACCACAACATGTCATCAGTTATGGGTGTTACATGATGTAGATATTAACCAGCTTCATTCTTCTATGTATGTTTGGCAATTTATGTTTCTAAATGAAATTCTGTAGGAGTTAGATGGAAATTGTGATCTTTTAAGAAGGGTGTCAGTAGATACAGAAGTGAAGGATAACATAAGTGTTGAAGAGCAGTGCCATTTCTCTTCCTTGATGTTGCTGGTGAAGAAAGCATGATTATTAAAATATCTTTTAAAAAAATATCATCATGTCTGCTGTCTTGTTAATCAGCCTCCCTCTTAGCCACTTTTGGGTTATGGGGTATTCCAGGGTCCCTTACTATCTGCTGCAATAGTTTGGGCCTGTTCTGAGCTACACACAATTTCTCATGGATAGTGAAAAAGAAAGACAACCACCAGACCTGTTCTCAGTACCTGCCCTCTACCCACAGCTGAAGTTTTAGCAGTAGAGAGCAGTTCTGGCAGCTCTAGACATAACCTTTTCCCTAAGGTTCCTGAAGACGGTTTCTTTAATGCCCACAGAGCTGAGCAGAAAAGCCATTCCACAGTTCTCTTCACAAACATCATTGTGGGAAAGCCAGCTCTTTACTTATTCATTCCCTCTGACACATAAGCACACACCACCCTACATAATATACATATATAACATTAATGAACTGTTAAATTTAAAATACATTGAGTCTTGTCCTCTGTTTAGCCCTGGGGACTAACATATGACAAACCTGGCTTGACCTTTTTCTTGTTTGCTAAGCCAAGAGCAAAAAGTTTATGTTACTTTGGAAGGACTCCCTGATTATGTGAGGAACAGCTCTGACAGCATCCTATCCCTTATTTGGTCACCCATTTTTGGCTACCTCTTTGAGAAATGTAGAGCAGGATTAATTTCCCCAACTATAAATGTCTACACTGTAGCCACCTACATCAGAGCTAGTCATCTGTACTCCCTGTACAGTGGGAGGAAAGAAACAGGCACTTGTAAAATGCAATAAATCTTGCTTATTTTAGACATGTCTCTTAGAATGAGATGAATCACTCTCTGAATGCATTTATTTGTCTTCATTTGCTAGAAGGGCTCAGAGATCTCAGACAACTACACTGTAGATTTCTGAAGATGAGCTGAATCCCACCCATCCATTATTATGATGGAGTCCCTTATAAGCAGAATGTTGTGCTATCATCTTTTTTTTATTTCATACTTGTGTAATGTTTTTAAGTGCTTCTGAAGTTTATTAATTTGTAAATGGTTTTTGACAACGTGTTTAAATGTAGTCAACATACTGAAAAGTTGTGCAAACTGTGTGAGGAAACCATTGTTCCCTTCTCTGCTTTAAAGAATTGTAATCCTTCAGCTAGGGAAGTATAGCTGAAGCAATCTAACCAGCTCAAGATATATGCAATTATCTCCATATAAAAAGCTCATGTATTTTATTCTAGACCAAGAAGGGAAACAATAATCATATATTGAAATAAGACATTTTTATACAAGGAAAACTGTGGTCATGCTATGGACTTTACTGGCATAACTAAGTGTATTAAAAACACCAAACTCTGTTGTTACATGTCTGTGTAACTCAGGTGCTACTCAAGTGCCCTTGAACAATTCGTACCTCTGAGCTTGTCCTAAGCATGTCGCTTTAGTGCGAATCTGTGGACATAGGCAGTGTAGTCATCTTCCCTAATTTTTGGTGTCAACAATGCAGATACCTATCTCCAAGCTAGCAGACTTCCTTTATACTCAATGGAGTGGGATGCTTTTTGGCATTTTAAGGGCAAAATTCATCTGACCTATTTTAGGTGTGTACTATAAGCAGAGCTGAATCATGCATTAGAAATGTCTATTTCTTTTCATTGACTGTAGTCCCCCAAAACCTAACACAGATGTACATTTCTCTCTCATGTTTGTCTGCTTTTCAGCAAATGAGTCCCACATTGCTGTTTTCCACAGTCTTTGTCTTTCTGACCTTGCTGCTGCTAGTGAAACAGGACCACAGTGGAAATACTCACACAGGCATACACTTATCATCATTTTAGGAGCACAGCTCCTGCCATGATTTTGGCTCATGCCAAACAGGAGTATGCCAAAAAGAGGAAGACCAAGGACCATTCCTAAAAGGCAGTTTGAATGCAGCAACTTTATTTTGCAGCGTAAGAGATTTTAGGCCTATGGATATAAGCAATGATATGCCCTACAGCTATGAGGCGAGAGAACTTTGCCTTTGGGTACTTAGGCAATATGGCCACTATGGTATCAGGCCACAGGTTGGAGACCTGATTCCAGCCAAGACTAATAGCTACCCCTCTACCCCACCAAAGAGGAAAGTTACTGTATGCTAGTACATTCACTGCACTCAGGAACTTCTACAATATGGAGAATAGAGTCTGTGACAAGCTTTTAGTTTATGGGATTTATAAATACCTTTTTTGAAGCATGAAAAAACTCTATTATGGGATTTTAAGTGAGCATGTTTCAAAAATGTCATTTTGTGTGTGACTAACCGAACATCTATGATTAGTCCTTTTATTGCTCACATTTCTAAGAGAAAATGGAAATGTTCTGTGTGGTAATCATCTAGCTGGTTTTCTAATTGCAGTCTGAGAAGACCTGCACAAACATGTATTGATTGTCATCTATTCTTGCAAAGCATAAAAGCTCTGTCAACCTTCTGGTCCCACTTCTCACATTTAGAGTTGTAGAGGGCTCACCATTGAGAAAGCTTTGCCGCACACCTGTACCTGGCTTTGTACCTCAACAACTAGATGCAGACCTATGGACTTCCTGGCAAATAGCCCCAATATGTGTGCCCATCATCACCAGTGCAAGTGCTGGGATCTCCAATAGGTGAGTTTTCAAATGTGAGGATTCAGACTATGAATATATCTAGAAATTACATTTGTTGAAGTGAAATATCAAATGTTAGAAAATACATGACTGTGCACCTATTCAGGAAACTGAAATAAAGTAGAGCTGTCTGCACCCTCTAGTTTTGCTAGTACTGCTGGGCTTGATAATTCCTCCATGCTTAGTGGCCAGGAAAGACAGTTGAGAATTTTGGTAACTGTGAGAACTCATTACAGAAAACAAGTCAGCTGGCCAAATTCTGGTTACTTGGTAGTGGTGTAACTGGAGTATATCTGCCTTAGTATTAACTTGGAATGGAAATAAAAAATTAAACATAGCTTAGTGAAACAGAGTTTGCTATTTAATCTCTTTTTCCCAAAGCTGGTAGTGCATTACTGTAAACTTGTCACACAAACATTAAGTTCCTGGGACAGAAAGTTCTTGTACTGTGTAGGATGCCTACCCCAATGGGACTCAGACTTCCATCCTTTGGGTCATAGCATTATGTAGAATTTTGAAAGAAAACCCAAAACCTGTCAAACATCAAACAAATACCAGTTAATTTCCTTAGCAATCCTATCTATGCTCCAAATTCTATAATAGCTCCACAGACACTACTTTTATCTCCCTGATAAATAAGATTTTTATTCATTACTCCAGCTGGGAGACAGAAGCCATTTTCTCACAAAAAAATTTGGAGCAATTTTCCAATAGAAGGTACAGTCCAAGAACCTCAATTAATGTCAAGACAGAGACCTGTTTCTTAGATGATAAAAAAGGAAAGGACTCAATATCCAATACATGCCTTCTGTTCAAATGTGCTCTTATTCCTAAATGTGCTTGTTTTGAGAAGGTTAAAATAGGATCCATCCAACCAGTTCTGAAGAGCTGTTGTTTTGATAGCAGTTATCATAAATAATGTCACGATAAAAGGAAGCTACACTAAATAGCTTACTCTAACACACTCACAGCAAGATCCTGCTGGGCTGTTTTGTGGCTTAACCAGCAGCTTGTAAGACATGGACACAGTAAAAAAGGACAGAGAAGATCAGAGGTAAATACACTTCTTCCATCATTCTGCCAGGTCTACTATAGCACTTTATGGATTATGTCAGAGAGGACCAAATGCTGTTCCCCACTGAAATCAAAGGTGATGCTTTCAATTATTACAACAAAAGCTGGAGCAAGATTTCCATGAGATTTCTTCGTATAATCATTTGCTTGGGTTTTATTTGCTCTGTTGGTCTTTCAGTATAGGCATTTTAAGGCAGCACTGAAAATATATCACAGTTCAGGCAAAATGTGTGTGCTTAGGTCTCTATTTAAAAATATTTTTTGTTAAGAATCATTGTGGTTCAGTGCATTAGCACAGTGACCTAAAAGTCAAAGGAGACACATTCTATTTCTTACTCTGGCAGTAATTTGCCTTGAAGCCTAAAGTAAGTCACAGTACCTTCTGTTTTAACATGCTGTCTACCTGACATGCTATGGCCTCGAATATCAATGCCTTCTAGTGATGCAAACAGACAAGGTTTAAAGAAAATATCATTCAAACAAGTAGGTTTAGGAACTATCCACTTTTGTAGAGTCCTCCTTCTGTTCATTAACTAAACTTTACGCACAGGAAAATAAAGCAAGCATGAGAAGCAGCTTTAGGTATGACGTACTATAAACACATGCTTCTTGTATCAGTCTCTCTCCTAACTTTTTTAATGCAAATTCACTCCACCATGCCATTATGCCGGTGGTCTCTCCTGGCTTACACAAGTCTACTGCCAGGACAGGTCACTCCTTGGCATAAATTACTCTCATTTCTTGAATGAAAAGCTTTGACTGCAAAAGGATATTTTCTTTAATGATGATATCTATGCCTGTATGAGGGATTCTGCTGTGTCAGTTAGGATATCAGATTTAAATGCAGACCAAGTCAAAGATTGTGCCAGCTTTTCCATTAAAAAAATTAGCTCCAATTACTCATTGCTTCCTGAAATTGTTTGGTTATAATTGCCCTGGGCTACTTTTTGCCCAGAGCTGTCACTCTGCTTCAGGATTTCAGCAAAGACACTATCTCTAAATGTGCTTTAAATCTGAGAAAGTTGAAGAAAAAAACCGCTTTCCATACAATAATACATTTTCAATACTGGTCAAGGAACTTTGAGAAAGAAAAGTATTTTGGCAAAAAAAAAAAAAGTCCTTAATGAGGAAAAATGTCTTGAAAAATGTTTTTGGAAAAACTGATGGTGGTGTTAATGAGTTATGCAGAATTCAAAATTGTATTTTGGGAATTATTCTGGTTTCATCACTTTCTTACCCAAGCAGGACTGTGTTTGCATGTGCAGTTATATTAGCTGATGGGAATATCTCCAAGGAATGCATTAAATGGAATCATAATTAGGAAGAAAAAAGTCAATGTTGGCTGCCCATATTCTTCACTCTTGAAAAGTATTCAGGGTGGGAATTGCATTAACTTGTATTCTGAAGGCTGTAAATCAGCAGAGAGTGAAATTACAGTGATTCTCATAAACATATTTTAATGACCCTTCTCTTTTGCCAGATACTGTACTGAACATGTATTATCACAAGGTAGTTCTTAACATATAAGACACATGACTATTCAAGCTCTCATTCAACACATCTGCATCTTTGATGAATTAATGAACTTCCTAGTTGAAAGTCTACCAGAAGACTGTTACAAAAAAGGCCTAGTATAGTTTTAAGGGGAGAAAATATTTGAGTCGGAGAATCTAAGTCAGAATTGTATGACCTGTACAGCGTCTTGCTGCAAATGTTTCTGCATTTCCCTCCTACTACAAATGTCACTTATTTTGTGGTTCCTCACCACAGATTAGAGTTTCATGAAAGCTTTAAAGGAAACAATGAACGGGATGAGGAGCTTAACATGCCCCCCCCCTCCCCCGCTCCCCCCCGCAATTAAATACCTTGGAATAGAAGAATAAAACTCTAAAGGCTGGAATGCTATCTTGAAGCTCTAACAACAGTGCAAATCCTATTGGCCTCAAAGAAATAAAGTCAGAAAACAAGATCCTACGGGTTCAACCTGCAAAAACCTGCCTCTAGCCCTACATACATTTATGTTCTATGGGAAAATCCTTCTGAGCATGGTCAGATGATTATGTGTCTTGGAATACCAGACACTTCCAGGCCTTACATATAATTTGGGGTTTTTTTTATTTGATCACTCCTTCTTATTAATTCCTGTACAATGGTGTCACTGTTCCTTTCAAGTGGTGTCACAGGATCTAATAGAAATACAATCACAGCGCATACAATTTGCACCTGGAATCAGACTCATGAAATTCAGGGTGTAGATTAAAGATTTGGCAGAAAACATGTGGAGACTACTGCCAGAACTATCCCAGATAAAAATTGATGGGAACTACCCATCTGTTTAGTATCCCAGTTTCCATCCTCAGGCTTGACAAGCAGAGGTACACTGTAGAATAACTAACACCTGACCAGGTTGTGAATATTTTCAGAGATCAGTGTGAGATTTGTTTAAAATTCTTCATGTGTGAAGATCCATTTTTAAAATTACCTCGCCCTAGCTTCAGTCACTGCAGTCTTAACTATGAAGCACACTGAGCTAGCTTATGAAGATATTTATAGATTCCCACATAAAACCAGTGCTGCAAGTTTGTTAAAGAGATTTTTCATTTCTTTGCTTCTAATACGCCCAATGTGTTAGAAGCAACTCATCTGACTCCCATTTGGGATCACTTCAAATACACATGCAGAAATTCCATGCTAAGAAACTCCTTGTAAGCGGAGAGATCTATCTTCCTATTTCAGTACTAATTGAAAAATGTTAGGCTTGTCCCATAGAATCTGAATTACAAAGAGAATTTGGCCAGATTAATCCTTTGTCTCATAACACACCCAAAGCATATACAGACTCTTCAGGCTTGCACACCCTGGTCTGGTTTATTGGTGTAATTAAGCTGCACTAGACCTGTCTACATCTGGGGTTTTTTTAGTGAAGTGGTTTAACAACACGCACTATCAAATTTTGCTTTGCTGTTTCAGCCATCCCCAGTCTCAAAAGCAACATCATAATTCCATGCAGGTGGATTTAAAAGAAAAGCTCAGACAGTTTCTGGAGGCTCTCTTGGAGTTGGAAAAGACGGAAGATATAAAATAAAGTTAGATGTCCATGCACATAGCTGACAACGGCTAATTTTCTCTCTGGAAAGCAGCTACAGTAGAATTTACAAATGGAAATAAAGATAATTAAATTCCCTAAGCACTCTAGGAGAGTTCCAACCAATTTCTCAGGGATTATTTCCAACTCTATCAAAATGCATGGAACACCTACAAATGCAACACAGTAGTTTTCTAAATAAATTGTGTGCCCATATAAGCTTATAATGTATCCAACTCCTTTCAGTTATCATTTAGCAATACTTAATTTAAAGGATAGATCAAGAATTGTTTTTTTTCAGTATTAATGCCACAGCTGAGTTCCTACTGCTGATGAAAGTGGTTGGTCAAACTGCAGCATTTGAGGGTCATTACCAACTGTGTTTTTCTCTGATCGGTACGTTATTATCCTGGCTTTTTTCCCTTCCTATGCTGGCCCTCTGATCAAAGCTAAGCTACGCCACTGCCCTAGGCAGGGAGCAGTTAAAGCAGGCTATGAGAAGAACAGAACTCTTCCTGCTCACCGAGGTGCGCTGGCTGTTCATTGCATTGCAGCAGAGCATGAGAGGAGGAGCAGCTCTTCCAGTGCTGTCTGAAGAACAGGCACAACTGACCTCCTCAGGGCACAGAGCTTTATTATATGCACATATGCCTCATAATGCTAGAGAGACACTGCTTGGGGATGGATCTCTGCATAACTGCAACACCCAAAAAGCACTATGACAAAAATATGTATTTGAACTGAGCATTCAATATACAGAATGATACAGAAAACTTTAATTAAAAATGTAATATAAGAACAACTAGCCTGGGTGAGACAAAAGTCTGTCTAGCCTTGTATCCTGTTTCCTGCAGTGACCCAGAGTGGATGCCTACCAAATCCAATAAGAACATGGTAAATGTACTGTGACGGTTCACACAATGCATTCCCTAATTCCATTTTAAGGAACTGCTGATTCAGAGGTGTTTGTCCTCATGATTAATAGCTCATGATGGACTTTTTAGTATGTTTTCTCTAATTGGCTTCTGAAAGCATGTAATCCTTCAACATTCTCAGCATCTTGCAGCACAGATTAACTACGTGTTATCTGGACAAGTATCTCCTTTTCTTGTTTTGGAAGTGCCATCTGACAATTTTCTCTTTGCCTTCTCCTTGACATTCATGATTTTATAAACATCTGTATATCTTCCCTTAAATGTCTTGTTCCCAGGTTGAATACTGCTAGGCGGTACATGTATGTAATTCTTTACTTATCTTTCCTAGTGTATACTTTTCATTTCTCTTTAGCATTTTTGGGGAAGTGGGGGGTAACTGGAATTATATGGAGTTTTCAAGGAATGGGTGTATCATGGATTTATACAGGACATTTCTGAACATTAATATCCTATGTAGGCTTTTGTTTCCTTTTAGTTGCTATTGAACACCAAGCTGAAGTGCTCAGTGAACTGTCCACAGTGGCCTGAAAATAATTTTCCTAAGTGATATTAGTTGAGGCAAAGATTTGTGTTATGTATAGCTTCTCAAGACTGTTTTTGTCAGCACATTACATTCTATTTATCAGCATTTAGTTTTATTTGCCATTTTATAGTGCAATCACTGATTATGGAACTTCCCTACAACTCTTTGGATCACCACACATCATCATGTTCACCCTGTTTCCAAATTATTCTTGACTACGTTTAACAGAAGAGGATTCATCGTAGCTTTTTATGGACTATACTGAGAAGCTCCTTCCACTCTGAAAACTCACAGTTTATTTCTATCTTTTAATTCCTGTCTTGAATGTATCATAGTTCCACAAGAAGATCTCATTCCATAAAACTATGGTTTCCTTAAAAGCTTTTGGAGAGGAACTATACCAAAAGCATTGTGAAAATCCAAATAAACGTTACCATTTTTGCCAACCAATCCATATCATCAATGATTTCTTCAAAGAATTCTGATAGAATCATGAGATGATTTTCTGTACAAAACAAGTGTTGGTTATTTGCCATCATATAATAGTTATAAATGTGTAAATTAATTTCATTCTTTAGTGTGATTTTTATCAGTTTTATCAATATGGTATGTAGCTCCTTGGATCACCCCTGAAACGATTTTAAAATCAGTGACATGTTAGCTATCTTCCAACCCTCTGGTACCAGAGGATTCAGTGTAAGGCTTATTTAAATATCACAGTTAGCAGTTCAGCAATTTTATATCAGAGTTCTTTTAGAACTCTAGAGAGAATACCATCTGCCTTAAGCAATTAGTGTTCATTATATTGATTTATTTTAGAACCTCTTCAACTGTCTCTTTATTTGAGACAGTCCCTCAGTGTAATCTCAAATGCTAATTAAGCTGATTCATTAATATATATTATATATAGCTGAAAGTAAAATCCCTCACAGTTCTTAAGAACAATGGATGCAGACCACATACATAGAATGAGTGCATCTTGGAGACTTACTTATGAAAAGGATGTAGGGATCCTGGTGGAAAAGCAATAAAACCTCAGCTTGAAGGTCAAAGACATTGAAAAATTAGCTGCTACTACCCTTTGATAAAAAAAAGTCAGAAAGTAGGAGCTAAGAGAGAAAGCAGGAGATCCTAAGCAGGAGTTAAATTGAAAATAAGATCTGCACAATTTTACCTTACATAGATCATTGATAAAACATTACTGGAGCACATCAGTGCTGTTGGCTTTATTTTATAAGACTTTGAATATTAGAAAAAGTACAGAAGAGAGTCAGAAAAATCATTTGAAGACTGGAAAAGACACCAACTCCTGACAAAGGAAACAATTAGTTATTGGAACAGAGGCTCCAAGAGGAGCAAGGTATTCACTACTGTTTCATGTCTTCAGAACAAGTTAGGAAGCCTTTTTGGTATATATGCTTTGCCAAACATATTAAAAGCAACTAATGTCTTCATTCCTAAATTTCTGTATCTAAAGGACAATTGTTTCCTACAGGACTTAGGAACTTACAGTTTCTTCAGCATGCTTGAAAATTATATTGTTTCTTCCCTAGAACTCCTAGGTCCGTAGCCTGAAAAAAAGGGAAACAATATGGATGCATGTGGATGTGAGAAATTCTGCAAATCTGTAAATAAATACATGAATAAATAACTCAGCTGACAGTGTGGGTAAGCACAAAAATTACCTTGAATTGCTGCTGACAACCTGATACATGAGAGATTGCATCCTTTTCTTTGGTTGAGATGTGTTACTTTTCAGATCATTTGTCTTTCATATACTATTGAATGTAAGATGTGTCTCAGTGATTCATTGACTGATTAAAACAAGGACAGAAAGAGACAATGATTAAACAATTAAGCCCTTTTCTGGGTCATCACTGAGGATGTAATCATGAGGACACCAGGCTGCTACTGAAGGTAACAAATCTGCCATCACATATCTGTTGTGACAAATGCTTATTCTGATTGTTTGAATTATGTAACTGGAAAACATCTTTTTCTCAGAAAAACCAATGCAACCAAACCCAATTAAATAGCTATGGGTCTTCAGGTTTGATTGTACAGTCATACAAAATGCTCTCTGCAGAATAAGAAAAGAAAGCTCATTCAGAACTTACAGTGGAAGAAGTCCTGCTGATAATTCATGTTTAGGTTGTTACTCCTGCCAGAAAAAGCTATTTTTGTTTGCACACAAGGTCCTACACAACAAATGAATAACTTCTTAGAATTTTACAGCAAAATGTGGAACTATAAACCTCATAAATAATTGTGATCTACATTTTATCCCAATATGAGCAGAAGATCATGACTTACATTACCGTCAGGCTAACCTGCATGAATCTTCCAAATTGCAGCTGACTAGAAACAAGAGAGAGAAACAGTCCCAACCATCCCAGTGGATTTGAAATCCAAAGTTTCCCAACATTTAAGGCATTCAAATATGAATGCAAGAATCAGGTCTGGGGTGACAGTTTGGCTCTCAAATTGTTAAATGGAGACCTGGATCTATTCAGTGCTAATCATTCTTCTAAATCAGAACGTGTCCTCACTTGTTGTGTAACTTTAGATGCTGTATTCCCCAGCCCACTCTTTGTCAAAGTTTGCAATTGACTCTATCGAATGGCAACACGGCATGAGAGCAATTGACCTGCTGGCAAGGTATCAGTGCAACTCATCAGTAATCCATCATTCTGCTTCATTCATTGATGAAACACAGTAGGGAGCTGAACACCAGCCAGAAAAACAGTCCTGGCTGTGCTTGCTGCCTCCCACGTGATTAAGACAGATGGACTTCAGGAATGAATGGACAGACAGAAAAGGGACAGGCTAACCTGCCCTAACAATTTGAGGACATGTTCTCCCACAGCACTGCTGGGACAGATGGCAAGATAACAAAGCCAACTGGGAGAGAAATCTCCACCAAAGGAGAAGTGTCTTTCACACCTCTGATCAAGTTCACTGGGAAAATGGACCAAGTCCACTTACCTTTCACATGGACCACCAAACAATCCCAAACAGTTCCTAAAGCCTGCACCCTGCAAGTTATTTCATTAGCAGTGAGCTGCCGTTGGCAGACATGAATTTAAGATGGGGCCTCAAGCTCGTTTGGTGCTTCATGCATTGCAAGGCCACACATGGCTCTCTGAATGGCTATGGTTACTCATGTTCTTTCCCTCTATTCTTTCCTGCGTCCTCCTTTGTCATCGTTGACAAAGACAGCTGTATTGCAGGGTTGCTCAGTAATCGGAGAGAAGCCTCTGGCAGAGGCCAGGTTCATGACAAGCCCCTGAGCCCGGCTCAACATGGGTAAGTTCACAGCACATCATCTCAATCCAGCTCGCTTGTACCAGAGTCTCATAAAGATATATTGCTCTCCTCTGTACAGAACAATTCTCAAAAACTGTTATTGTACAGGAGGAATACAGACTAACAGTCTTCTTGGTTAGAGTCTCACCATTTTGTTAACAAACATGTTCTTAAGCAGCAGAAAGTCTGCCACTCCAAGCTTTACCCATGGGATTACTTGTACATGCCATAGGATTGATGTGTCCATTCACCACATTTTTGACCTCCATGATATCTGAGAAATTGTGTGCTACTAACAGGAGGGCTTCCAGTTATTTCCATCAAGTTATTGTGCTCAGACAGGACAGGACCTGTGAGATATACCTGTGTCAGAGAACCAGTGCTATGTTCGTGTACCTAGAATTTCATTAGTGCTTTCTGCAAAGTATGTTGAATACTGTAAGTTTAGACTCCCATATTTACAAGTTTGTGAAAGAAAAGCTTTTCAGAAGACACTTTACCATTTCAAACACAGCAGCAAGACAATGAAACTGCCAGTTATGGCATCTCTGACAGGTTGAATTTTTGTCATGGCGGGTTTGGGGGTCTTCAGTTTTTTTCCTTAACAGAATTAACTCAATCTGGTTTGAAACTCTTTCAGTAAAACTCCCATATCAGTATTAGCAGTCTGCACAGCATGAGAAACCCACAAACAAACAAACAAAAGCCAACAATTGCACAAAAGATAGGGTGGAGAAAGTATTTGCAAAACAGTACATATGCTGGTGGAGCCAGAGATTCACTTTAAAGGAAATGGGGGAGAAATACAGAAGAGTAATGTAGCCATATCCAGATAGCAATAATCTGTTCTGTAAAATTCACCCTTAGGGGTGAAGTTAAAGGCCTAATAATTTCCCTGGGTTTGTGATAAGGTCTCAGTGACTCACAGCACCATTGCAGCTCACTGATCACTTGGTCTCACAGACCTCCTAGACACCCTGCAGTTTCAAGGGCCCTTGGAACTGAAGAGTCTGTCCAAGTTCAGGGCATGTCAGCACTATTCCAACAGCTCTTCAGCAACAGTTTATTCCTAAGTAATTATTCATTTTAACCACAAGCATACATAGACTCCTATTCATAACACTCAGAGGTATCTTAAAAATTTGACTGCTCAGCTGATACTTATACAAAATCTGCCCTTTTCCTTAAAAAACAAACAAACAAACAAACAAACCCCAAATTTTACTTTGGTGGAAAACCAAGTTTGGGGTGCATGATAAAAATAGTTATTACAGTAATCTCTTTGATCTAGTGATCTGATTTTTATATGGTTATTTGACATTTTACAATTAGTTAGAATACAACTCTACTGAGTGAGATTATTAACTAACCTAATTATTTATCAGCAAAGGACACCTAAATACATTATGTGCCAGCAGAGCCAAACAGCAACTCAGTGGGAGAACTGGATCTTCCAACAATGATGACAATCAAATGTTCAGTCCCTCAGGAAAGTAATTAAAATGAAAAGAAGAAACAATTGCAATGATCTAATAACATGACTTCTTCATACAAACATGTTTTGAAAGTGCCAGTTTATCTTTTTTCAAGAAGCTTGAAATACAACATCTCCCTGCTCCTGTGCCCAAGGTCCCTCAATTCCCTCAGAAATCTTGCTAAATTTTCTACAGCAAGGCATTTATTTCTTTGACACTTTTTTTTTGCAGACTGGAAATCACATGGCAGCTCTAGAAGAGCTATAAAATGTTAAGATTTTATCAAAGTAAATATGGTAATGACTAACAAAATCAGACCTGTGCAGTTTTGAAATTTTTTTTATTTTTACTAACCCCAGATTTTTTAATAGCATGCCATCTGACATGGGATAGCCCCACAGGTACTGTCATGCAAATCACATTTTAAAAAAATGATACTGAAAATGTGTATCTATAATTACAGAATTGTCACAAAAAGCCAAGAGTTCTGGTGTTTGAGCCCATATTGAGCTCACACTGTGCTATCGACATTAAGGACAGAAGTTTTAGATGAGGAGGAGAAACTCATTGATGAAGTACTAACAGAATATGCAGTTAAGCTGTTCACTGCTAAGAACTATGTAACTCATTTAAAAAAGTAAATAAGTCTCACTACAACAAACTGCAAGCCATTCTGGGACAAAATGTTACTCCCCACTCTAGCTGAAGCTGCACTACTGCACAGAGATTCAAGATTCATGGGGCAAGAAAGTGAGCCAACTCTCTTGTGTAGGAAAACACTGTTGCTGTCCCCTGGCAGATGCGAGCTGTGCCTTCCTTGGGTGCCAAAAAGCGTTTCTGCATTTTACCCAGTGACTGTTCAACGTAAAATGAGTACTTTCCCTAGAATAGTCCTGGAACCCATGACTTTCCCTCCCTGCCCTATGTACAGACTGAAGCATCACGCTGGATTCCTGAAGCAATACGCTTGGAGGAACAGGCTAAGTACCTTGCTCCAGGTTATCAGGTTCTGAATCCTTTGTGGGTGGAAGGATGCCACAGATCATTGACGAGGGTGAAAAAGCCATGGTGATGCATGGACACACTTTTGTTGTGACAGATCATACAGGAGTACTTGTGGTGGGTTGACCCTGGCTGGAGGCCAGGTGCCCACCAGAGCCGCTCTCTCACTCCCCTCATTCACCAAACAGGGGAGAAAAGGCATAACGAAATGCTTGTAGGTCGAGATAAGGACAGGGAGAGATCACTCACTAATTGTTGTCACGAGCAAAACAGACCAAACTTAGAGAGGGAATTAATCTAATTTATTACTAGGCAAAACAGAGTAGAGGAATGAGAAATAAAATCAACTCTTAAAACACCTCCCCCCACCCCTCCCATCTTCCCGGGCTCAACTTCACTCCCGGCTTCAACCTTCCCCCCCTCAGCGGCACAGGGGGACGGGGAATGGGGGTTACAGTCAGTTCATCACACGTTGTTTCTGCCGCTTCTTCATCCTCAGGGGGAGGACTCCTCTCATCATTCCCCTGCTCCAGCATGGAGTCCCTCTCACGGGCTGCAGACCTTCAGGAGCAAACTGCTCCAGCATGGGGTCCCCCACAAGTCCTGCCGGTAAACCTGCCCTGGCGTGGGCTCCCCTCTCCACGGGTCTACTGGTCTGGCCAGGAACTTGCTCCAGCATGGGCTTCCCATGGGCCACAGCCTCCTTCAGGTGCCTCCACCTGCTCCTGCGTGGGGTCCTCCACGGGCTGCAGGTGGAATCGCTACACCCCCTCATCCTTCCTCCATGGGCTGCAGGGGGACAGCCTGCTTCACCATGGCCTTCACCACGGGCTGCAGGGGGATCTCTGCTCCGGCGCCTGGAGCACCTCCTCCCCCTCCATCTGCACTGACCTTGGTGTCTGCAGAGTTTCTTACATCTTCTCACTCCTCTCTCCGGCTGCAAAAGCGCTCTCTAACTGTTTTTTTTTCTTCTTAAACATGTTATCACAGAGGCGCTGATTGGCTTGGCCTTGGCCAGCGGCGGGTCCATCTTGGAGCCAGCTGGCATTGGCTCTGTCAGACACAGGGGAAGCTTCTAGCAGCTTCTCACAGAAGCCACCCCTGTAGCCCCCCCGCTACCAAAACCTTGCCATGCAAACCCAACACAGTACTCCAGGGATCTTTTACAGCCCTGAGCAGAATCCCATCCCAAGGAGTTTAGCCCTCTATGTACACTGTATTGAGACTGCAGGTAAGACTTTGGATTCCCCTGTAGCATCAGTCATGAAAAGATAAATATTGCAATGCTGAAAAGTGTGGCAGCCTCAGTCTCTTTTTTAATGAATGCCTCTATCACCACCAAAGCAGTAGGTTCATATAGAGATGATAGTGCCTGGATAGACAAAAAATACCTCGTGATAATAAAGAGCTCTGTAAGTGTGTATATCTTCACTTCTATAAGCAATAGAAAGTTTGTGAAGACTTCAATTTTGCTATCGGAATCTGCAAAAGGGTAAGTTCTTCTCAGAATGACACACCTGCAGGTTTGCAGAATATAATGGCTTCAATTAAAACAAGGACAAATCCAAAGCTGCAACCACAAAGAAGAAATGAGACAGCAAAACTTTGAAGCTACAATGCTTCACTGAACATCTGACACCATATTAGCCACTACAGCTTTCTAACCCAGGGAACATTTTGGAATACGAGTGCATTTGCTAAGAGAAAAGGACAGTCTCAGGGCAACAAGACCTCTTTTGGAACTCTCTTGGTTCTTTATTTAAGCATTATCCATTTGGTAGACACTCAGCTCTATATAGGTCAATCAGTGCATGGAATAATTATGCTCTGAAAAGGAACATTCATATCAGAAAGGGAAACTGCCTTATTTAAATATGGTCAGAAATAATTAAGTAAAGTCAGTGACAGGGAAAAGTTCACAGCAGGAATTCGTGACAATGATAGGTCATGCTTGCACAGTGAAAGCTTTGACACAAAGCTTGTGTCACTGTTAGCTCAATGGAAGGTTAGTCACTCTGTATTAGCAAGCACTTGACTGTATGATTTCCTAACAGAAGGTGCAGGACATGTCTGAACACTTTTTAAAATAGTGAGAATTCCTTTTTCACGTTGCAGAGCCTTGGCTCTTCCTGGAGGCGGGAGGGAACATGCAGTGCAAAGCTGTTCTGGTACTTTGCAGAAATACATATCAATAGGGATGTATTTCTAATCTGTAACTTCTCTCCAGCTCTGCTTTCATTAACAGTCTGTCAGGCTTCTCCTATAAATCTCTATTTTCATGCCTTATAGCTCAGTTGTAAAAATTCACTGCAGTATAACATTTGGCAAAAAGTCTCAGCCTCAGCACCGGTCTCACCTTCACGTTTAAACCAAAAATTAAAACAATACCTTAAAAAAAGAAGAGAAATAAAGAAAGACCACAAATATATTAAAGTGCTGCACTGAATTCAGAAAGGAAATGCAGGATTCACACAGAAGGCTTAGACGTTGAATGCCACATCTAGCACTCAGGTATTGAAATAATTTCCTACAGCAGACTATCTTCCTGTGCAAACACTTTCTCATTGTGTACACATGAACTAAGGCTGAAACAGGGACAGGTTGGGCTCTGCTTCTCCACCTGTGCCTGTGAGAATCTAGCTGATCTTTGCAGCTCAGTCTCCTCACTGCTTGCTGAATGCAGGTAGATGCTGAACCGCTCATTTTACTAGACCTAATAGTAAAGAATATCTAGTCCCAGATCTTAGTAATAGACAGATCTACTATCAAGTTCACTGGTATGTTAAAGTTTTTCCCAAGCTTGGAAAAATGTAGCAGAGAAATCGCTATAACTTGCATTGACCAATAATATTCCCCTAAATAATCTGTCATGAAGTGTAATTTCTGGGTGCTTCTCTTGTCCATGCCCGTGCTGGAACCTGCAGGGAAAGGAAGATGTGGTGGCTACACGAGCACCATATTCACCAAGGACCCCACCACCCACACCTTCCCAGCTGGGCAGGGTCTATTCTTTTGCAGTGTCTGGCTGGTACAAGGGAATGGAAGAGGACAGATTTCCTTCATCTTCTTATTTATTCTAACTTCTACTGCAAACACATACACTGCAGGGTCCCTGCACACAATACAATACAGATGGGAAGAGCACTCTTTGGTTTCCTTTCATCTCTAAAATAATCCTCCACCTCAGTATCCTTAGGCACTTCCTAATGACACATCACTAATTAAACAGAGATATCATGGCCAAAACCCACAAACAAATGGCAACATAACAACCAAGCTGGTCATACTGTCATTGTAAGGAAAAATAAAGGGCTGAGAGCAGAGTCTTTGGGATCAATGGTTTACTGGACAAAGACCAAGCAAAATTTCTTAAGCTATAACCCTTCTTAAACTGCAGCACTTCAGGCTTTGCACCTCAGCTTTCCGGCAGGATGTTTGCAATATGTTTTGCTCCATCATATCCTTGGCTTTCCAGATAAGGCCTCCATACTTGCCCAGTGTGACATGCAGGGTGGACTGAGCCTACAGAGACTTAAGATGCCAGTCAGTACTTGAATGAATGTTTGGAGGATTTGTTACTTAATTTACATTAATTTACATACTGGGTTTTTAAATAAACTAAGTCTTTCATATAGACCTCATTAATTGTAACTAAAATGTGTGTAGTACTGCAAGATTTTAAAGAAATGTCCCTAGACCTATCCAAGCAATCTTTCACATAACAACTAAAGATTTGTACCCCTGTCTCCAGTAAAATGAGGTGCTACTGACACTTAAGAATTTCTTGGAGGAGCAGCTACTTTTGCTGCAAATACAGACTGATTATGTCACAAAACTTTGCATTTAAACAAATAATACATACATGACTACACCAGTGTCAGGGATGATAGCAGTGGCCACTATTAGAAATTTTTGTTAGTGTGGTTATCTTCAGTATCACTCCACAACACATAATGAAAGGCATCAGAGGTCTTCCTGCATCATGAGCATAATCTAACGAATGAAAGCATAACTATATTTTCAGTGGCTGGAATTATTATTAGGTCATCCAAATGAAGAAATGATAGATGCTTCCAGAGAATGTAGCACTGCTTACTGATGCAAAAGAGGTACCTGGAAAAAAATAAATCTCAATCACCATGTAAGAGCAGACTTTCCTTTTGATGTGTAAATGCAACTCAAATTTGCATTAATTAGACTTATTCTTGCAGTATGAAAAACCCCCACAAAACTTGTCTAGGAAACTACCCCACTATATTATTGTGTAATAATAAATAAAATAATCACAACATTTAAAAGGACACTGTTACCACAATGAAACCATTGGACTTGGTTTATTTATACAGTTTTCAAGAACTTTCAAGTTTCTCTGCCTTTTTTCAGGCTACATTAACGCAGAAAATACATCTGTCTGCCTACGTCTAATTTTCTTCTTGTACAATTTCTGCCATGGTCATGTACTTCTATCAGTATTCCTCTACAGCTGCATGATAGAGATATACACTTTTTACTGCATGACTTAGGAGACACAAGACAGAAAGCTTAGCCCAAGAGGGTTTCAGAAAAAAAATCTAGTGTTAAGCAACTATACCCATCTGCTCACCATTAAGGCATGATAACTCCCCACTGTATCTCACTGGTGATTCCTTATAGAATCCTCATGGGCTGCTTTTCAATCAAAAATGACCCCAGTCTACAATGTTTCAGCCACATCCCTCTAATTGTGAGTGCTATGAGGAGGGACAACATAAAATGATTACATCAAGTCCAGACTGCAATTTACACAACAAGAAATCCCTCAGGTTTCATTAGAGTCTTTGTGTGCCATCATGGAGGCTTTGAGAGCCACAGTGGATGGAAAAGGAATTTTTCTCAAAAGCTTTTTCTTTTAAAGGCAAGTTACAACAGATATCCCAGGTCCTACATCCCAATTACAAGCACTGACTCCCATGCAAGCTAACCACAGTGGAATTCCTGTAGTGGCAATTACATTCATAGCACTTAACCAAGATGTGAAATTGATACTGTAAAAAAAATTTGCTGAAGCTTCAGACTGTTGGTTATCCTTGTTTGCTAAGCATATTTTATATTTTTGTTCGCCTCTTTTCCCCATCTGCAACTAGAACATGAAATGCCAGACGGAGGCAAAAATGGTGCTCTTGCCGTATTTCTGATTCAGATGTAAGTCATACAAAAATATCTTCAGATTCTTTTCCAAAGAACTAAATTCAGTTACAAGTTACAGTCTTTTAAGGAAGTTTCCAGCAACCTGAACATTTGTGAGCTTAGTCATCATCTGAAGCCCGTTCATTATTAGTGCTTTCACCCCTTAGGGTGAAAGTCAGGCAAGTAGAGGTAACCTTATGCAAAGCTCACTTATGGAACTGAAAATGGTGGTAACCGAAGGGTTATCCAAAGAGGTTAAATTTATCTTTGCCCATGTATACAGAAGAACACTTCTAAGCTAAAACACAACTGGTAGTACTCCTATGGATCCACAGACCCCAACCACTTGCACAGCTCGAACAAAGCATTTCTGGTTGGTTTTAATGCACATAAATTTCGACAAGGATATAAATTCTGTTTCCCCACAGTCCTTTATCAGATAGAGAATTACTCTGTTTTGTGCCTTAGTTGTGAAAAGAGGACAGAGAGAGTGGGGGAAGGAGAATTTATATCTTCCATCAGAATCAAGTGTTCATAATAAGTGTTACATTTCCATTTCCACATCAGTGTCAAGTGATGGGATTTAAAGATGTCAGGTCAAATTAGCCTAAAAGAGGTATTGAAAATGAAGCTTTATTCCAAAAGGCATGATATAGGGGGAAAAAAAGAAAAGTAGTTTGGCAATTGCTCGAAAAAAAAAAAAACCCTGGATTTCTTTCCAGCCACATTATGTTCTGTCTGGCAACATAATATAACATATTTAGCAACATGTAGGCAATGCAATGGCAGACCACAAAATAACATGGTATTCTTCCAGTTATACATCTTTACTTAAATACGTATACATATATATAGAGAGAAATATTTTAAAAGATACATTTGTTTAGCATTTTCCCTTCAAAGAAAGCTGGATAAACAACACTTTTTTTTAATCCAGTAGAGCTGATTTGCAGACTAACTGCTGGAACAAAGAAGGGTCTGATCCCAGCCGTCTTGCTAAAACCTATTAAAGAGGCAGGTGCTAAATAGGCTGTTGAAGCTGCTGAGTGCATGGGAGTCAGCGAGTAACAGCACCTCCTTTTGTCTTTCTACCTTTGTTTCATTTTTCATTATGCTGCTATACCATAATCACAACTCATCTTTAAAACAGACAAATGTTGCTTGAGAATTTAATCAATGAACAAGTCTGGGACGTTCCTGTGTCAGGCAGCTGTTTCTATGTCTGGTTTTAGTGTCATGGCCACATCAACAGATTTAAAGTGCTGGCAGAGTGCCAGTTTCACATTTCGGCCTTTGCTGTTATGTCTTTAGATATAAGTGATATAGGACAGAAAGATGTTTTGGAAAAAAAAGTAAGAGAGAACATACTGGTCGATGTTATATCCAAGCAAGCTACAAGGAACTTCTGTTGAGGGCCCTTCTCCTCCTACTCAAAATAGGTCATTTTACGTGGTTGCTTTTCAAGATTTTAATCCATCAGGCTGCAATCCTGCAAACAGTCATGCATGTGATTAACTCTGACTACCCACATGCATGAACTGCTTGCAGGATGGGGGCTTTAATTTGTTGTGACAATGTCATAGGGAAGGGAGCTAAGTGGCAATATGCGAGGAGAGCTGTGTAACTGAGGTCATCAAGAGCAGGCTTTGTTAACCCTGTACTGGGCAAGACTTCACTAATGATGGCTACATCTCCCCAGACCAGTAGTTCATATTATATTGTGTTTTTTTTCTGGAGATGCCAGAACCATTATCAAGAAGCCCAAAGGAAAACACAAGGAAGCTCATCGTAATGCAAATTTTTGTTTTGAAGAATTTTTTTCCCCAATGCCTTTCTATTACCAGTTTGCTTGGGGTTTACTCTTGGGAGTGCAATGACTTTGCTCACCTGTCCAGGATGGCAGGACAGAGACACATCAAGTGGTTAGCATTCCTGAGAACTGATATGCACATAGTGCGGAGTGCATCTCCTGCATTTATGCAGCACAGTGCCACGGCTTCTTTCTCTGTCCATGATCCCCTCTTCCAGATGGAGCTGGTCCACAGATTAGGGTCATTCCCTATTTGTTTGCATCTAGCACAGAGACCAAGAGAGAAGTCACAGTGCTGAGTTGTGTCCAACACTCAGAGGAGCTCTGCTTTGAAGGATTTTCCTTAGCTGCAGTTTAGTGCCAAAACAACATGTAACTTGCCACAGGACTAGCCTCTATGATGTGACAAGAGACATCACACGCAAATGGAGCAGGCATACACATATCCCAACCAGGGAAAGATGACCATGCTGTCTCACGTGCTAGAAAGGACAAGACCTGCTACTTGGCTAATTAATTCAGTTTCAGTCATACCAGCTCACAAAATAATGCTTTTTCTGAAGTTCTGCAGGCTTTTTTCCTATGAAATGATTTTATTACTGTTTGGCATAGGTTATTCTTACTGGATATGCCACACTGACATCTATCTCGTTTGTCTCAAGCGAAAGCTCAGTATTGCTCTCATCATCTTAAAGTTTGCAGGACAGAATAATTTTTCATTTTAATCACAATGTAGTAAACCTTGGCAGACAGAATGATAAGCAGAACTTGTAAGAAAATATTGAAATGTCACTAGGAAATGGAGAGAGGGTGGGCCACAAGCATTTCTTCCCAACCTGTACTAGCACAAGGGACTGTGAAGATCAGCTTGCTGTTGTAATTTAATCAGAGCAATTTAATAAGAGCAAAGAATACAACTTTTAGAAATATGAGTAAAACTAATTTGTGTAATAGAAATTGGACAACATAATGCAAATGCTTATAATTTTAGCAAGTGGTTGAGCATCTTACGTAACTCCCTGTTTCACTAGACTGTGGGTGCCTGAGCAGATTCTGTCATCATAATGTATTATCAAGTGCTTTACCTCCAGTTTTCAGTTCTGTGAACAATTCATCAACAGCTAGAAATCAAAACTTCCTATGAAATGATTGATTCGCTCCAGAGGTGTCTGTCACAAAGATATAGGTAAAGCCATAAGGGATTGCCAGGTGTCAAACTGTAAACCATTGAGAATCAAGTGATAACATTATTGTGTTCATAACTCTGTACCAAAGACAGACGGTTTTATAAAGCAAGTTCTATAAGCAATATAATGGATTAAAAGTGGTTGCCCATGGCTTCCTGTAATGTGGTAAGATTACTCCCAAGAAAGAGCAAGCTCTGACTGATGCTTTTCCTGCTTTCAAAACGTCTGTCTCTCATGTAGATTCTCAGATATCAAAAATGAGAAATGATAACACTGCAGGACTTCTGCCGGTGGGAGAACAGGAGCATCTCTCACCATATACTTGAGCCACTACTTCATAAGAGAAGGGGGACTTTAATCTCTCTAAGCACTGTACATCACTATTAAACACAGAAAATATTGGCCAAAATATTCAAAATTGTTGGTATAAATAGAGGTTCTGACTACATAAGCTCTGCTTCTTTTGGAATTCAGACTAGAAGACTATACATTAAAAGCTTTGTAATTTTTCCATATGGCCAGATATTTTGAACCTACATCTGTAGACAAGAAATAGAACATGACAAAGGAGAAAAAGCTTCCAAGAAATATTTACATGACAGTTTAAGAGATTCAGAATAATTCAGCGCACCACCTCACAACTTACTGGGTTGCAATGAGCACCAAAGACATAAGCCCCCTGTGATCTAAACTAATGTACAGTACATCTACATATGGGACTCCCAAGTGTGCCAGTGCATAATTTGATCAAAAATCAAGGATAGAGTTTGGCCTAGAGTGTGTCTCAGAGTCTCCCACTGTGAGGAATGGAAAATTTGAACCTCTACCTGGTAGGGTTTATGTCTTACAGGATTGAAAAGTGTTTAAAATAGCCATAGTCCTTTCAAAATATTTTTGCCCCACTAGACATTCAGAAGCTGCTATCATCCAGCCAAGTTTTGGATGTCCTTAATTTCTTGTTTTGGATTTACTTAATATCTTATTTGGTCTATGGCAGCAGGGTCTATTTATTCATGACAGACAAAGGAAGATTTCTTCTGACCACTTTCAGTGCAGTTTGGCCAGATGAAGAGCTGTTGTTCTGTTGCAGATCTTGAGTGATTAGAATGGGGCAATGTTTGTACTGGGAAAATACCTTAGCACATTCACACATAAATGCAGAGTCTGTGATGCAAACACATTTTCTGAATTTGATTTCAGAAAATCAAAATATTTTCTGTTTCAATTCTAAAAGATTACCACTTCTGAAGCCTTTTTTTTTTTTTTTAAAGTTTGACTGCAAAATTAGGCTACTTGTCCAAAGATAGGGAGATTCAAAGTCAGACACCCAACAGACATTGTACATGATGCAGTCTAGGACCAAGTTACAGGTTCTGAACAAGTTGGAACATTTACCTGATCCAACACAGCTCAGATATCATGTGGCTGAGAAGACGCAGAGCTACATTAGTAGTACAATGCTACCTGAGCTAATTTACCTAACTCCTCTGTGCCAATTAATTAGGGTGTAGCACTGTGCTGACATAGCAATTCTGCATCCAGTTCTAGAGTTAGCTCAGATACCTCTTCCTGGGGCTCAGCTGCAAGGTGTACACCTTGCAAAATCATTTCTAGAGAATGTGATAGTATTCTGCACTATCCTATGCTTAAGTTCTAATTCATCAAAGCTTAGCATATGCTTAAATTCTGATACGAGATGATCTTTTTTTTTTTTTCTCCTGTATCAGACACTTTTATCCCTCAAATATAGCGATGTGGAAAAGACATAGGGAGATGAAATGGACCACAAACCAGATTCATAACCTCCTACATGTTGCTAGTACAAATGGCTTGAACAGCCAGCAAAACTTTTGTAACAGCGAAGGTAAAAGAAGATGGAAAAAGATGCCACTTCACCTCTCCTTGAAGTTTATATGGTATCCCTTTTGGCCTTTTTACACATTGTCCTTCCAAAAGGAAACCCAGTGAATGTTTACGCCACCTCTAATCAATCCACTGCCAATATTCCAGGTGGCATAACTGGTACCAAGCAAAAACCCACCAACCAAACAAACAAAAAAAACCCAAAATCCCAACATAACTCTAATAGCAGTGCCAAAATCTCTAGCAGGCCTATGGTTTGTATGAAAAGTCTTTTGGGTTAAATCTTTTGGGTGGGTTTTGTGAAACATGGACGTTTGCATCCTGTGTGTCACATATGAAAGTCTTTCTCCTGTAGATGGTCAGAGTCTGAAGTTAACTGCTACCCTGTGGAATATCTCTCCATAGTCATACCTCAAGGCAATTATTTTCTTCCCTCCTGGTCTTTCTGAATATAGGAATTTTAATTAGATTTTTACTAAGATGCTAGGCATGACTCCCCTGCACAGATATGTATACTCAAGACAGCATTAAACATGCTAACCTAAGAGTAAATAAGGCTACCTGTTAACTTCTCTACCTCTTGGGTAATTCTCAGCACTGAGACTTGACATTATCTGGCTGAAATTAGCCCTTTTCTAGAATTTAAACTCCCTCACTGCCCCCAAAATGATGATCACATCCCAGCTGCCTTTTGGGAATGCTCCTCAAACAAGGCTAATTCCCTTGCCATGTTCAGGAATTGTCTGGCCCAGAGTTAGCTGGCTCATGTTAAAGGTGTGCCCAAGTCTAATGATCTAACAGTATAAACAATTGAGTTTCAGTGCTCAGGAATGCTGTCTAACACTTTTTAATTTAACTGTGTAGAGGAATCCAACAATCTACCAGTGAGAATGCAGACTTCTGGACCGGTGTATTTACCCTGACTGTCTAGCATGGCTGAGCAGTTTGAACTGAGCTCTGTGGTGCAGTCACAGAACTGCTAGTCAAATTGCTCTTTAAAAACGCTGTAAGCTTCTGTTGTGTAGATAAGATATGTGCGGTCTTGTTCCAAGCACTGTACACTATTGGAAAGGGAACTGCAAAGACACTGTGGCATGAGTGGCCTCATGACATCCTGCAATTTCTACCCACAGCCTTCTCTAAATATATAGTGCCAACTGCTAAGCCCTGTTTTACCTGACAGGAAAGACAAAGTCCTTCTGTAGCAGATTACATTAAGTGTCCTTGATTCCAGACGAGATCAGGCTCTCTGCAGAGGCTTAGCCATTTATGTATTCTGCGATCATACAGGAGTGGCACAGTAACAGAGCAGTCCTGTGGAGATTGTTAAACACTTCAGATAGCTGCACTTTATTACACAGCACTTCACAGTTAACAGCATGGGCATCTAGCTGAACTATTTAAGAGGCCTTTTTGCAAGACTGCCGTCCAACAAAGTTTGTATAAATACTTCAGTAATCATCCCAGAGCTCTTTTTGGCCTAAATGTTAGTAACAAAGATTAATAATTAAAGTTATGCAGTCTGTGCCCTGTCACTGACAATGGCCAGCACTAGATGCTGCAGGAAAGAGGTCTGAGAAACCCCACTACAGACAGTGGAGGAATAACTTCTCCAGAGGGAAGTTTCATTCTGCTCTCAGGCAATTATTGATTGACTCATATTCTAAAGCAACAATCTTTATATGTCCCCTGAAAAACTTACTATCTTTCATGTTATTTTGGGTGATTATGTTTGTACAAGTGCCAAGTGGCTTTTGAATTCTTTCCAAGACTTGGCCTCATTGCATTTTTTGGCAAATAGTTTCCCAGGCTGAATATATTTTCCCCTTTTAATGTATGCTGCAATTTCAGTATCACTGGATTCTCTCCCCATGGCATGTTCTTTGATTAGGAAATAGGACCACACAGTTTACTTTCACTCAACTATTCCTATCTCTAAGATCTCCCTCTTATTGTTTTCTTGCCTAAGCATTGCTGACATTTTCCAAACTCTAGAAGGAAACTATTTCAATAATACATACTTGATAGGATATGTCACATACTCCCTGCAGCTCTGCATCAAGAAGATTTGAAAATAATCACCATCTGTGTGGATGTCTCTAGTTTTGTAATAATTTAGAAAGTGTCTGGGGTTTTGATCTGGGGTTTTGAGTTTTTTCTTTTTTACATACAGTGAGAAATCTTACATTGGGATTAAAAGAGATCTTTTGCCAGGTATAATCTTATTTATGTTGTCTGCCCAACAATAATTGGTAGAAATAACAATAATTAACAATCAACAATAATTAAAAGAGAAAATAGCAAAGATCAGTCATGAGACAACAAAATGTGTTACCTCTGTCCACATGCATACTTAATGCAATGTCTATCTTCGTGCCCTGAATGTCAGTCTGAAATGGAAAGGAAACAGAATCCTTTTCAAGCAAATTACAGTTATATACTCTGCCTGAGAACAAAAATAAACCAGGATGCTAGCCCTGCTCTTTTTCTTTTCTTCTCTGCAGGCTTGGTGACAGACAGAGAGAAGGCTGCAAACCCTGCTTGGGTATAAACCTTGACGGATTTGCTGACACAGAGAAATATCCTCAAACAACTCCTCCACAAGAGGTATTTTGCACTGTTCTGTTCTTAAAAGTGTCTCTTTAAGTGGCTATTTTGGACTACTTCTCCAGGTAGAGAAGCTTCTAAATGCCAATTTATTTCCTTTCGTCTATCGACCTTAAGAGTATAAGAGCATAAGAATCCGTGAAACGCAATCACAAATATCTGCTGTCCAGAGACTATATTACCAGGAATTTTAGCATGATATGCTAAGATTTGTCTTATAGACCTAAACTCATCCCTGCGGAGTCAGCTTTAGATCCCTTTCATAGCATAGCATAGCTCCTTTCTCTGCAAAGAAACGTCAACAGACCAGTTTTTAAAATAAGGCATTTATGAGGGTGAGCAAGAGGATCAGAATCTGGTCTTCAGTGAATAATATTTATAAAGAGCTTAAAAAATGTACATGGCTCCTGGGCAGGGAGCAATACCAACAGAGAGGAGGCCTCTGCAGGTATAGCCTCTCAAGAACATCTTGAACTGACACTCTATTTAGGCCCTATAGCCATAGGTATTAATTTATTCCTTGACAACTGTCTGAAGAGGCAGACCTCATACTGAAAACCTTATGCTTCAAACAATGAAGAATGATACCTTCTAGGAGAAAAATCCCACATATTCAGAACAAAGCAGGAGAGAGGATAACATTGCAAAGATAAATGCAATGCTCTAATGCTGCTGATGAGGGGGAACAAACATCCCTTCAAAATTCTGATGAAGAGAAACTTGTGCAAAAGATCTTATCAGCTTAAAGTGATCACAGCCATAGAATAATAGAATTGTTTAGGTTGGAAAAGATGTTTAAGATCATCAAGTTCAACCATTAACCTAGCACTGCCAAGCTCAACCACTAAACCATGTCCCTAAGCACCACATCTACATGTCTTTTAAATACCTCCAGGGATTGTGACTCAACCACTTCCCTGGGCAGCCTGTTCCAATGCTTGACAACCCTTTTGGTGAATAAATTTTTCCTCATATCCAATCTAAACCTCCCCGGCACAACTTGAGGCCATTTCCTCTTGTCCTGTTGCTTGTTACTTGGGAGAAGAGACCAACACCCACCTGGCTACAACCTCCTTTCAGGTAGTTGTAGAGAGCGATAAGGTCTCCCCTCAGCCTCCTTTTCTCCAGGCTAAACAACCCCAGTTCCCTCAGCTGCTCCTCATCAGACTTCTGCTCTAGACCCTTCACCAGCTTTGTTGCCCTCCTGCGGACACGCTCCAGCACCTCAGTGTCTTTTTTGTATTGAGGGGCCCAAAACTGAACACAGTATTCAAGATGTGGCCTCACCAGAACTCAAAGATTTAATATATATTGTGGTTTATATTCTACAATCAGGAAAAAATCCACACTTAGATACCCAGAGTTCTCCTTACCAAGAGTCTCTCCAGCCTTTTTTTTTTCTTTTTTTTTTTTTGAGACACATTTTTACAGATGTAAAACTTTCCACAGATAAGAAAACTTTGTCATATTTTGTTTATGTTTTTGTAGGCAGAAAGTACAGAAAATTCCAAACCACCAATGAAAATTTAATGGTGACAAGTACATCAAAATGGAAGGGACAAGATGATTTCACAGAAGAAAAGTAATAATTTTCTATATTTAAAAGGGTTTGGGTGTTTTTTATTGTTTAGGCAGAGATGAGGTGTTGCTTTGAAATCTAAAGTAGTGGGAGGTTTAATGATACAGCAATAAAGAATGTTTGGAGATTATATGATTCATCACACTAGCATGGTTGTTTTAAAATAGATATTTACGTAGTTAGCTTGATAGCTACAGATTTTCTACTGTTTCACCTATTTCACTATGCAATATTTTGGCATGCAGGATATGCATGGCTCTGAGGTCAAATGGAATCAACGTACTATATGTGCATAAGGATCAGTGTGCTTTCATTCCAGATTATTACATATTTCATAAAAGTTCTCTCACAAAAGTCACACCACCTTCTGTCCTCCTCCATGTTGTGCATTAGATCATTAGATCAGGAAAAACACAAAGTCAGTGTCACGTTCCCTACAGACTTCACACACACTCATACTGAAAAGGTAGCAGCAGTACTACTGCTACCACCTGCCAGCTGTATAGAGCTCAAACAGATTAATCACCGGAATTGACCCAGCACTCAACAGGGTCTTGCAGCCCATGCTGGGCTCTGTGCCACCGATGTCCACATCAGGCGGTGTACACTACTTTGGGTGCATCTACAGAAGAGGCCACAACAATAACAGCTTTGCAGACTAATTCCTAAATTGTTAATACTACCAACCATCAACATTTTCTGTAGGCTACTAGTTACCATTATCATCGAAATTAGTGTAGAAAACAAGTGCAGTGCTACAGACCACTTAGTATGGCCTAAAAACTCCTGTGAGACACAGGAAGCACTGATGGAAATGCAGTCTTTGACTTTAATGATCTTATGGGTGAATGCGAGAGGAAGAGGAACTGCACAGATATAGAAGATGGTATGCTGCTCCAAGTACTACTGAAGGAGTTTTGACCGTATCAGCCAAACAGTGTATCTGCATCTGGATCACTGAAAACAAATTGACCATGTTAGTAACTTGTATTTCTATACAAACGACTATATTTGTGTTTGCTTTCAATCATGCTTCCCCATCTTTGTCAATAATTCATTTTATAGCAAGGCAGGGAAGTCTTTATCAAAGAGGTAGCGAACCCTAAAGGGTGGAATATATAAATAGAAGCATCTCTGGCCTACAGAAATCACTGCAAATTAGTGGTAGTTTCAGGATTCTTGATGTATGGGCCTTTAATCCCAGGAAGAGGAGAAAATGGGTCATCCTTTTCACATTGTTCTGCAGAGAGTAAAATCTGGTGAAATAACATGAGCTTGTTAGTTTCAGCTGATAATTTCTACCCTTTTCACAAACTGTCAAATCAGTCAGCTGAGAAATGCAGTGCTAAGGGTATAAGAGAATAATGCAATCCAGGGAAAAAGTACTGAAAGACATTTTTGGGCAGTTCAATACAATGAAAAAAAAAAGTCATGGTGTACTGTTGAACAGAAGAAAATGTGTCCTTTCCTATAGGGTGCTTGAAATACATAGCAGAGAGATCATATGTGTATTATGAGTAAACAACATATGGATTGAAGAGTTTCTTACCAAAGGAAATTTTCAAAGTTAATTGTCAAATTTCAATTTAAAAATATAACACACAGCATTAAATAAACAATTGCCCAACTTTTCATCTAGAGCAGCTAATTTATACTTCAGGCATATGAGACAAAGAAATTTATTACCTCAGATTTGTTATATTGCCTTAACAACAGAAAGAAGAAATTTGAAGAATAGACTAGGAAGTGCTAATCCTGAGAAAAGGGTAAAGCAGCCAGGTGAAACAATCTGTCAGGCTTGGTCACAGACAAGGCACTGAGTTTTTCCTCTCCCTTTAGTACCATTCTGAAATTATCTGAAATTAGAGGCCTATGCTATTCCAGAATTTAAAAATAGATAATTGACCCTTTTTATTCTGGTGCTTCCTGCATTCTGAGAAGTGATCAGAAGTCAGCTCAACCAGCGCTGTCAAGCAAAGCAGCTCCTAAGCTGCTCTTTGTGTTCTGCTCCCACAGCATCCAACAGACTGGAAGCAGCAGTGCAGAACTAGAGCAAAACAGCCCCCAGCCTAGACTACAGCATCTTGTGGCTACCTGCAAGATGCTTCCTTTGCAAGCAGCTGGTAGATGAATTGGCTTAGAGTTTCCGCAGCTGTTCTATGGCTTCTATACAGTAACCTTACTGGGGGGTTTTCCACTGAGGCTTCGTCTACTGTTTTATGTTGTAAAGGGACTGACATCCCACTGTAGCCAGCCAGGAACTGTGCCCAGTGCAGCACTAGGAAGATCAAGGATCTGATGGGTGCCAGGCCTGGTTTCATTCCAAATAATCAGTGTCCAGACTGTGTTGTTTAAATAAAAGAGTGCATGAACTCCTGCATTAGATATTCACATTGTGTTAGCCCAGAGCACAGCAATAAGATGTTCAATTACTTTTGGGGAGAACAAAAAGTGTATTAGCATATTTATCATTATACTTTGAAATAAGATTGAATACTCATTAAACATGCATAAAAGAATGTAAATGAAATGAAATCCTCACAGGCAATTTTCAAACATGGGTCTTTGCCACTTCAACCAAAGCCTTTTGCCATGGCACTCTGTTGAGATTAAATATACATGTAAATTGGTGTTTTCCCTCTGCCTCTGCCAAAAAGTAATTACATTTTCAGAGTAGTTGGTATTTACTTCTCCTTTTGCCCCTGCTACCACCTTTTCATCCCTACATATCAGATGATATAAGTAAGTAGGCTACTTTCTTTTTCTAGTCCAGCTATCTACAACCTTTGCTAACAGCTTCCTTCCAGTACCAATTCCTGAAAGTATTAGGTATTTAATAAAATCAGTATTATTTTCCCCTTTTGTGGTTTATAATCTATTCAGAATAGCAGGGGTTGACTTAAAGAATCATGTTGCTTTCTGTGTACTCATCTATGAGTGCCTGTCTTAAGAGGAACAAATTAACTGTGATATTTCAAACTATTTTTTTTAGAAGCTAAATCTGTCCTCAGACTAATACCATGTATCAACAAAATAAAACAGGCTGTTTATTTATTTATCAAATCTATGTTATTATTTATGTATATAGCTTCTTTGATAGATAGGATGCTTATAAAACAAATACAGATGAGTTCAGGGGTTTTTTTATTTGAGCCATGACAGCAGTCTTAGAGTCTTGCATAACAAGTGCATCAGGCACAGGTTCCACCCCCAGCTTTCCAAAAACCAGGAAACTTTCTTACTAAATCTCCCTCACTAAATTCACATTGAAACTCTACAGTTTATACCTAGTAAGAGTAGCATACTCTTTATATCTGTTATGTTCTTCACTAGGAGTTTGGCTCAAGAAAGACTGACTAAAATCTGAGAAATATTTTACAATTTGGACTAATGTCAGTAAAGCATATTGAAGGAGTAATCCTAGCCCTGTTCTTTAAATGTTTTCCCTATTTCTGTGGCCTGAGCACTGAAATAATCACAGTATAATATGACAGAATATTTTGTTCCTTTCACTCAATTTGCAGCACTTATATCAGAAGAAAGGTTGGTTTATCTTCTATAACGTAAGAAATTACAAATGGTCTCCCATTTGATAACCCATAATATTCATTTAGTTTGCAACTATGGCTACAGAAAGGTGTAGGAGAAGACAGTGGTAAATAGGTCAGGGAAGGTGGAAAAGTACTGTATTGGTGTTACTGCTGTAAAGAATTACCTTACTGTGACACTTCATTATTCATGCTGATGTCGGTTTGGCACGGGGGAACTGTCAAATGTGTAAATCTGCTCTAAAAAGCTGAGGTAAAACATGAGGTGGCTTACATTTACCTAATGAATAACTGTACTTCAGTAGAAAAACAAAAAATTCAAGTTTTTTAGGAAGAAAATAATCAATATATTTGCAGCATAATGTTAATTTATGCAGCTGGGTAATTCCAAAAATCCAGGCTGTTAAATAACAGATGCATATACTGGACAGAACATCAAAACCAGCTGTATCTTCACAGACAATATGATGTTACAGTCGATTTGACCTTGGAAATATAGCACTTAACATCCTTGGTTTATGGAGTTCCATGCTTTCTATAAAACTCACAGCAATGCTTATTAAAAGGCTTTGAAATTTCTGATTTTATTATTTCTAAGAAAAGTAAAAATCAAGCCTTGCTCTATAGCAAGAGGCTTAAAAGTCAGTAGCAAGCAGACAAATGAAATCAATATTCTGATCATACAGTGAACATTTATTTCAAGCCTGAACCACTAAAATGCAAAAATGAGATGCATTTTTTTTAATTTCTTCAAAAAGTCCAATGAGCAAAAAAGGTCCAAAGAAGTCTGAAGGTCAGAACTCTGAAATAGATTAAAATGTTAACATACTGAGCATTGAGGTGTTTAACCCTTAGTTGTTAACCACAAGTGGGATCCACAGTCCCAGGATAAGCACAAGGACAAGGCACCTCCAAAAACTTGTGCCAAATCAGGCCCAGAAGCTTGCCAAACTCACCAACAAGCATCAAGAAGGACAACTTTGTACTTCTGAAGGCATTGGACAACTTTCTTCAATCTGTAAAGAAGTGGTTCTGTGTTTCTAAAGGCTAAAGAGGTCTGCAGCCTCACTTCAACATAGTTGCCTACAGCAGCCTTTCTCCAAAACCCCTGCCAGCAAGTAAATAAGCCAAGACCAGACTTTTGGACATCAGTCCAACACCAGCCATGCACCAAAGTTACATCTATCACGAGTTTCTCTTCTGACTTCATCTGCCAACTTTGTACCCATTGAGGGAGGACTTTCCTGCTCCTTCTAAGAACTATTTTATCCTTCACTAGCAGAAAGGACTGTCAGGTAATAGTATGGATTGGATAAGCTGTTACTTCCATAAACTAGCAAAACATCTTTACAATAATAATATAGCTCGTTGAAGCATTGTCCACCAGCATGGTTGGTGTATAATCCTCCACACCTAAGAATCCTTGAGCAGTATATAACTAGAGAAGGTTGAGGAGGCACACAAGAGAATAGAGAAGGCTATTTCCTGTCCGTTAGAGGGATAACATTTATGTTACATTATCTGACTGGCAGGAAGGGGAAGAAACTATGCTGGCCAGCATCCAGGAACCTTTATGAAAGTCTCTTGTAAGTGCTTTTACAATTCAGCAAGGGATAATGTCCTTGTTCAATATACTGGGTGTGGCCAGTATGGATTTGCCAAAGGCAAATCATGCTTGACCAACCTGATTTTCATCTCTGTAGAAATGATTGGCTCTGCGGATGAGGGGCGAGCAGTGGATATTGTTTACCTTGACTTTGGCAAGGCTTTGGTGTGGCCTTCTACAGCACATTTATAGCAAAATTGAGGATGAGTTTCTGATAAGTAGGCTGCAGAACTGGCTAGTAAGCAGAGTTTTACCATTGCAGTGGTTCACCATTGAAACTATAACCAATAGTTAGAAGCAGCATTCCTCAGGGTCTGATCTGGGGGCCAATATTGTATAACATTTTCATCAAGGACAGGGAACATGGGATGAACTGCACCCTCAACAAGTTTATGGATGACACTAAAATGGAGGAGTGCTCAATACTCAAGGGGAAGTGGCTAAGGTCGAATTTAGCTGCAGTCTTCCACTATCTGAAGGATCTTTATAAAGAAGACAGAGCAAGACCTTGTTGGATACCTACAACAAAATGACAGAGTTACAACAAGTGAAACTGCAGTTATGCATAAGTGGAAAAATTCTTCACAATGAGGGTGGTTATGTACTGGAACAGGTTGCCCAGGGAGACTGTGGAATCTCCATCCTTGAAGATTTTCAAAACTGGAGTGGACAAGGTCCTAAGCAAACTGGTCCACCTGTTAGGTTTGTCTTGCTTGGAGCAGGAGGTTGGACTAGATGGTCTACAGAAGTCTCATCCATCCTAAATTTTTCTAAGATTCTGTTCATACATTCTTCAGATCTGCATGTGTGACAGAGGCTTATGGGCAGGCACATCAGCATCTTTTCCCTGAAACAGGTTATTTCCTAGAATGAAGTTTGCTTTTTACCATAAAGGAAAGGAAAGAGCAAAGAAGGGCAAAGAAAGGCAAAGAAAAAAAAGGACTTTGCGCTTTCAAAAGTGCAGGTAGCTTTCAAAGAATCTGAGAAATACATTCATTTCTGAGTGGGCAACAGAAGACAGACATCTGTTGCATAGAAATAAATAAAACTAGTACATTGTTCTGCCACCTTATACTTCACCAATGTATTTACAGAGACTAGAAAAGCACCTGATCATTCATGATATTCTTTGGTTAATGGAACCTGGCACAGTGCAGAAAAGTTTTGCTTTCTCACCCATGAATCTAAGACAGATTTGCATTTAAACATCAGAAATATAACATTAATGTCTAACATTACTTTGACAGTACTTCAAGCACTGAAAAAGCTCATGTTAAGAAACTTGCTTACCAGTATCACTTAAAGAAAGGTTACTTGATAGTGCCATGCGAACCATGACTTACAGTTGTTATACTATGCCAGTATCCCAGAAGGACATTGCAGAACAGTAGGTAATTTTAACAGGTCTGATGCAGCCAATGTGTTTATGTATGAACATAAAGGAAATTTCTGAAGAGCCTGAATGTAAGAAAATATCAGATAAAGAACAGCTTACGAGTGATCTAAAGGTAAAGTCCCATAAAACTGTTGAGATGTGAGCCAGTGATGTTTACCGAATTCCTACTGAAATCCTCTTGGTACTTTCAAACCTGTATGAGAATTTATCTTCCTTTTCCAGCTAAATAGACTTTATCAGACCTCAATTCTAAAAACACTTCTTTACATTTCTAATATCATATATATTGCCTATGCTGGGGGAAAAAAAAAAATTGAGTACTCCTATGATTACCTTCCTATCTGGAAAAAAAAAAAAGAAAAAAGTACTCTATGGTTGCTTTTATGCCTAACAAGAACATTTACGAATCTATTCCCAGTGGGAGAAACCCTCTCTGGTTAGCCAACTGTGAGTTAATATGCTGTATGTACAAGCGTTCAGCAAGAAATTCTTCCCGTGTCCTCAGAGTACCTGCACAGCAGGGCAAAGATCTCAGAGAATTGCCACAAGAGGGCTGGGAAGCAAGGCTGTGAGGCATGGCACACATGGATCAGTAAGCCCTGTGTTCCTTTTCAGCCTGTTCCTGAAATCTGCTCAATATACACCACAATCTTATTAACTAGGTTTAAAATGCCTTAACTTTCTTCTTCACTATTATACTACCGCAGCTTGGTTCCTCATGCAAATTCGGTCCATTACTGAGGAGCACACTCTAAACTTCAGTTTAATCTGAGAACTAACAATTTGGCTATCCATGTGTAGGAAGCTTGCTCTGGTCTGCAAAGTACTCAACCAGGTTTTATTTAGATGATGCTATATAAAATAAAATAAATAAAAAATCCAACAAACCAACCAAAGAATTTGAAGGAAAAGTGAGGGGGCATTGTGCTTCCACAGTACACAGCCTTCTATTCAAGGCACCTAATTTATTCAGTAATAGTTCTTCAGTATTCCTCTAGATAAATGTCCCTAAATTGCCTATAAAGGATACAAGAAGGTCACAGGAATCATCACAATGTCCATCATGCAGGAAATGGTCATGCAATCCCATTCAAAATTGACAAACCTCAAGGAGAGAAAGGTGCCAGAATCTAACTCTTCAGTTTTACATGGCAATAGGGTACCAAGGATTCCGCCCCCCCCCCCATTTTTTTCCTTTCCAGATATAAACTAATTTTGTAGATTCACAAAAATAGAAGATGGATAAGACATTTTATTTTTGAGAATAGCATTAATTCTTGCTCTTTCATGGGGTAAACAAAGAATACATTACACTATATTTTATGAAAGAGAATGAAAATTGACATAGAGAAAGTGGCTAAGTGGATTTCTCTGTCATCAATTTCAATAAAAAATTAATTTGGAAAACACAGTAGAAGTGTAAACCACAAAAATAAAATGGGAAATATTTAACATGTAAAAGCTAATGAGTCTTCTAGCCGAGTAGCTGCAGATAAGCAGAACAATGTGTTAGAAGAAGTGTTAAATTATCTGGTAGCATAATGACAACACTCAGATTTTCAAAAGAGAATAATGAATTTGAGTGTCTCAATTTTGTTTGCTTAATGAGGTTTCTTATAGGAAACAGAAATGCTCATGCACTCCCTGAAAATCATATCTTCCTTTTAACCTGGATAAAGATGAATTGCTTACATTCAAGAGTTCTGAAATCCACCTCTCAGTGGCATCACTTTTTCTGTAATTAATGAGATTTTAGTCATCTTATTATAATTTTATATTTTGCTGCACATAGTATTTATAAGTATTTATATTTAGCAGGGAAAGATGGTTTAATGTATGATCGGCATCAGCACTGATCCGGTTCTACTTCCAATACTAGCAAACCAGAGCAAAAATAAAACTGTTATAGGCAAACAAATCCAGTGTTTTCTGAGGAAATCCAGCAAGGTCAGATGAAGGGGAAGCCAAAGGCATGCACATTCACACTAGAGGTGTGTGATCTCTTTGTAGGCAAACTAAAAAAGACTAACGAATAAAACACCAAAGTAATAATCAGTTGAGATGGTAAAGAAAGCAGCTGATAAAGAAGCACAGAAAAGGTGGGATGCCAGCCGTGGTTCTCAGGTCATACTATACAGTTAACAGGATGTCCTGTATTAAATGACTAGGTCTATCTTAGTATATTTAAAAAACAAACAAGCAAACCCAAAAAAACCCAACAAACCCAAAACCAAACAAAAACCCAAACCACATATTTCACATATTTTTGCGGTAACTGGCTAGTTTTCCCAGTGTTTAGTATCTCACATTTTCCTAACTAACGCAGAGCAGACTGATCCAGAGTAACTATATTTCCCATGCAATAAGTCCAAAGAGTCAGACTTGCTGTGTATGTACAGTAGTGTGTTTATTCACACGGACTCACACTTGAATGCTTGTAAATGTTTAGCAGCGATGATATAAAAAGACAATTTCTTTCTATCATTAAACCAGCTTTCTTAAATTATCTTAGTAAGATAACATTCCTTCAGCAGAAAAAGGAAATGGAGCCATGTTCAGATAAATTAATTTCCATCTAACTTGTGCTTTGGCCTTGGAAATAGCAAAATATCCCAGAAGGCTTTGAAAAGAGTCAGGAGACCTAGCACAGGAACCAGCACAGAAAGGAAACAGGACTTATCTGAAATTTGCACCTAAGTATGAACTTATCAGACAGAACTTCTTACCAGGAATTTTGGACAACTATTGTCTGTGTGAGTTTGGACGCCCTCCACGTCAGCTTTTCATGCTGGGAAAAAAAAAAAACCAACAAAACACCAACCAAAAAAACCCCAAACCAAACCCAAACACCAACAAACAAACAAACAAACCAACAGCCCAAAATGGGAAGGGCTAGTAAAAGCTAGGAGCATTCACAAAACAGATCAAGTACACGCAGCTATCACCACTTTCCATAGCTCAGAAAAGGCAAGTGTCATGCCTCACAGGAGATATCAAGTTTTGGAGTAGTTCTCCCAAGGAACACAGTTCGAAACACAAGTATCATGCTCAGAAACCAGATTTTCACAAGCCAGCCTTTGAATCTTTGCTTCAGAGCTCACCCACTGCATATTCAAGCCATGCTACTGACAAGGGAGTCGGGGAGAGCACATTCTTTGAAGTGTGCTCCTAGGTAGTATGCGTGAACATAAATTCACACTTCAGAAGACATGTTTAGAATTACCCATTTGTTGCAAATTTAAACACTGCATGAAAACACTTCAGATCTGGAACTGAAGATTTCAGAGTTAGTGGCAGTCAGTATGTTTACACAGATGGGCACAGTAGGTGTTATGACCACTGCCCATTCCAAGCAGCCTGAGTGTAAGCCGGCTCCCTCCACAAGCCATATAGTTATACCATACCAAAGCCATTCTTTTTCAGGATGTATTTGGGATGACAGCTATGAGGACCAGAGAAGCTTTCTTCTAACCAGCTTGGAGCAAACAGGAGCATGAGCTGAGGCCTGTCTGCTTCTGCCTGTGGAGACATTTTCTCAAAAGCCATGTCTCTGGACTTGATTGTGCTTTTTATTTAGGTTAATGGTTCACTAATCTTAGTGGTGTCAGATCAGGCCATATCACCACTTTGCTGTGTCTGGTTACCCAGGGTGTGACCCAACACCCTATGTCCCCTACTTCACCAGTGCCAGCAGTCTCTGTATCTTGGTCCAACAGCTATATCTGTGTTTTCTCCATATCGTGCCCTCTGCACAGAGTGCCTGTCCTGAGTTGTTCTGCAAGTTCACTGTCCCGGATCCTCTTAAGTCCATCCCCCAGAAACACTCCTTTCACAATACCTTAACAACATTAGCCAAATAGAACATACACCCTAATTAGAATAAAACAACAAACAATCAAACCCCCTTAACTGCATTATACCAAGCACCGTCCCTTGCCAAGTGACCACATAATCTTATTGTTGTTCCTCCTGTCATTCCTCACCGCCTTATTACTCAACAATTATTCTATGTCTATAATTAGTTCACACTGCTGCAACAGGAGATACTAACTCAGCTCTTTGGGCCTGTCTGAACATTTCCTGAAATCAGAAGGGTTTTGCCGAGGACAGCAGCCACTGGTGGCAACTGCTTTGCAAGTCCCTCAGGAGAAGGGATCTTGTATCCTTTCTCTTCAGAAAGACACTTAGCCACCCCTAGAAATCATCAGCTATAGTCACATTACAAAAGATCTGCTATCTCAGGCCCTTACTTAATGAGAGCACTGGCAACAAATACAGCTTCCTTTTGTCAGTGCTGTTCTCCTAATATCAGTGAAACTGCTCTTGTGACCCAGGTGGGCATGATTTACCCATAATAAGAGTATTACCTAAGGCAACAAGGAATGTCTATTCCTTTTAAATTGGGTAATGATTTTACATTCCTTCACTTTTGGGAAGCATTCATCACAGACAAAGAAATTCCTTCTTAAAATAACCAGTAAGTCAAATTCAGCCAAAATTATAAAACTTCTTTACATTTCTTTATTGCTCTATTTAGAAAAGAAGAAGTCAAATCTGTGCTGCAATTTGCTGTGTGGTACCTGAAATACTCCAAAGTTTCCTCTAAATTTAACTTAAAACTGTATTATGGATTTACTCACCCATAGACAATACTAGGAAGAGTCATTCTCTGTGCTCGCTATAATCTTTGTAAACATTCTTGAAAGCATGAGATTTAAAGAATTTAGAGTTTTATAGTTGTTTTACATCGGTTCACTAGTAGAAAACATTGGATAACTGATCCCTTCTCTCTAGCAAACTCAGAAAGCCTTTTATAAGTATTATTGAAATTAAAAATATGAAAATGCTCTTTCTCTAGGCTATCAGAGAGAGAATTAATTTAATGAAATTTCTAAAAATCTTTGAAATGGTAGATAATACACTGATTACATTTTCCTCCTCTAGTTTAGCAGAGTCCAAATTGGTTAAAAAACAGCAGTTACATTCCTCTTTTGTTGAACATAATTACAATAGCAAGGTCCAATATTCAACCTTAGGAAATGGTACAACAAATGTTATTATTACAACATAAACTGGTCACATAATTACAGTATTACTCTGTTTTTCCGACACTCTGGTTTCAATAAGTCCACAGCATACATTCCCCGCTTGTGGAAAGAATCAGGGTTAAGTAGAAAATGCCATGTCTGTCTGTAGGATCCTTTCATGAGTTTGGTTCATTGTTTTTTCTGGTTTTTTGGGTTTGGTTTTTTTTCTTCCCTCAAAAGCAAGGTCTTCACTAGTTGCAAGTTCCTCATCCTCCAGGTTCCTTCTTTGAAACCCCAGGACCTGATTACAAGAAACACTGAGCAAAAGGAAGAGTAACTGATACCAGTATGAGCTCTGAACATTTAAGAAACACTGGAGAAAGAGATCTCAAACTGATAAAGAAATTCCCTCTGAGCTCTGTTTTAGTTTTGCAAAATGGATGTACTAGTGCTCCTTATCTGACAGGCTTGTCCCACATAGAAGTGTGTTAGTATCCAGGAAGAATTTGTGAAGTGGGAAGCCCTGCAGAATAGCTCCTAAGTACTAAACAGATTCCCAAGAGGACCTTCAGAACTCCAGCTATGAATTAGGTGGATATGACATTCAAGAAGGGGAACCAGGCTGTGAGTCACAGAGACAATGATGCTACAGAACCTCATTTTGGGCAAGGCCCCTGTTTCATGTTGCTGAGTTGTTTCTCTTTTCAGGTAACTGTATTTCCAATTTCCACATACCTCCCTGAAATCTGTTTATCTCATAAACTGTCCTTCTGCTTGTTTGTTCCAAGTTTTTCAGATTATCTGAGCTCTGTATGCTAAATTTGTGATACCTGGATACACAGGAACCATTAGGGTTGCTGCTGTGTATTATATTTGCTGTTGCTATTACTTACGTTAGCTACTATGTGGTGTTCTCCCCCTACTTCTCCAGGTAAACAAATGCAAAGTTAGCCAGTAACTAGTAAAACCAGGAGACAGGAGGCTTAATGTTTTCTTCTTCATTTTACTTTTCTCATTGAAGGATGGACAGTTACAATGACTTTCTACTGTGCTTCTACATCTGAAATTATCTGAAAAGGGAAACCTGAGACAAAAGAAGCAATCTATTAAGAAGACACTAATTTCATTTATTATGAATAAATTAGAGAATATAAGTTATTTAATTAGTCACTTATGCAAATAATGGGCAATCAAATGGAAGCAGCCAACAACCAAAAAGTCAGAAAATAAAGCATGGTAAAATACTTAGAGATGGGAAACTCTTTCCATTGCAAGTAGCAGTACAGAACAGGTACAGCATACAGATGTCACGTATCTCCATTGCTGCTGAAAGCTTAGGCTCAGAAAATCAGTGGTCAGTTCTAAAAAGGCCACCCATATCTCACAGACCTCAGACAACAACCACCATATTCCTGGTCACCCACCCCATATAGTCCCTGACCAGTCAGGAGCCTACCTTCATGGAAACAGGGTGTTTTAGTTGCCATGCCTGTTGTTTAGTCATTAGCCTTCTTGCCTCTGAAGACTTCCAGCAAGGATACCAATTAGTGCAAATGGCTTGTAATTAGCAGTGATGATTTTTTTAATGTGGATACCTTCTCAGTATGAACAGGAATGAGCCACCAACTCATTTCACATGGGCCATAGGCAACCATCAGGAGGTAAAGATTTGCAGTTAATAAAGGCCCATGTGAGAATGAAACCAGTGACTCAGAGGACTAATGCATTGTCTTGCAATACTGGTCCTCAGTGCTAGCACCTCTAATCTAACTGGATTATTGTTAATCCTTTGTTTTATTGAGAATGTGAAAATTTTCTAAACGCTTACTTCACTTTTAATTTCCTCAGAGATGCATATTGTGTGTAATAAGTGTGCTGCCTCCTGACGTACCATCTTTTCCTTTATGTGGAGGAAAATTCACTCTACCTGTGTGCCTCCTGCTTTCGCCTGTCCTGCTCCGCTTCTGTCTCCTCCTGCTGACATGCTGCCTGTGTCTACTGCCTTCACTTTCCCACTGCTAATCCTCCGCCTGACCCACTTCAGCACTGCTCTCAGCTTTCATGGCAGAAGATGTGGAAAGGCTACTAATAAGTGAGTTCAAGTATCTTCCTTCTGTTCTCAGCTCCATTTAATGTGGAAAGGCCCTAATTTTTCTGTGATTTTTAACTTCTCCCCTTGACTTGTTACCTTCTTGTTTCTTGATTCCTGTTGCTGCCTTTCTTTCTGGTTGCAACACTTTCTTCCCTCTGTATTTCACCACTGGTCTGTGCCCACTTTTATCATCAGAGCAGTGTGCTGCCTGTCTTCTCTGTCATCTCCTGTCTCCTTAAAGTACAGTCTCTAACAGATTGCTTTGACAGCAACTCATGACACTTGAGCTCGCTCCCCTACTCTAAATACACAAGCTCCCACTTAACTACTTCATACAATCATAGAATGGTTAGGGTTGGAAGGGACCTCAAAGATTATCTCGTTCCAACCCACCTGCTGTGGGCAGGGACACCCTCCACTAGACCACGTTGCCCAAAGCCTCATCCAACCTGGCCTTGAACACTTCCAGGGATGGGGCCTCCACAACCTCTCTGGGAAACCTATTCCAGTGCTTCACCACTCTAACAGTAAAGAATTTCTTTCTAACATTCTTCTTCCCTTTTTAATGACTGATAATGGATTAATTCCTCTATGGCTTGTTTTCACTATTGTTTTCTCCTCCAAAGACCACTCTCTTCTTCCCCTCCCCAACCCTGCTATGATCCTTATCCATGTAGCAAAGATGGCTGAAAGCCTCCTCTGCCTGGGCCTGCCCCAGGCCTTCCCCGGACTTCAGCCTGCAGCAATCCTGTCCACAGCGCCCCAGGCCTGCCATGAGCCAGCCTGCCACAGCCCACCACACACCTCATCTGGCTCTCTCCTTCCTCCCTGCCTCCACTTCCTTCACAACATGTTTGCTCTGGGCGAGAGTTCAAAGATCTCCCCTCCACTGGCTGCCCCAGCCAGCTCTCCCTCATATTTCCTTTCCAGGGCTCCATCCCCTGACTCATGGCTCCCCAGCACCTTCCCTTCCTCCCAGTGTTATGAGCTCTCTCACTTTTTCCAGAGCCCCCCTGTAAACCCACATGTTCCCACATACCCTCTTGTGCCATGACTCACCCTCCCAAGCTAACCTTCTAATTAATTATAATTAACAATAAGAAGGAACTGACATGATGTAGAGATGATCAGATGTGAGGATGAGAAGCTCAGTGTAAATGCTTAGAGAGACAGAAAAAACATCATATACTACTGAATAATCCTATAATCACTCTGTGTACATTCCCCTTTCCATAACCCCTGCCTGACACTATCACACCCTGTGTCCTGTTACGAGATATCTAACCTCGATTTTAAGCAGAGACCATCCACTTTCTTTTCCACAGGTGTTCAACACTAACAGAGGTTGGGGCGTCTGAAAATCAGGCCAGCTTTTATAATTTTCTGTGTAAAACATCACACACAACTGTTGCAGCCTGTGATAATATATAATAAAAGCCATTTAAATTAGCATGAGCCTCTCTCAGCTGCCTTGGATTCCGTATACTAAAAAGTCCAGCCTTTCCAGTTCTATCCACTTATTGTACCTCTCATGCATTTTTTTACTGCAGCTATCTATGATTTAATGTGAAGGCAGGCATGAGAAGCTGGCCTTGAGGATGATAAGCAAATTGCCTTTTTTTTTTCTTAGAAGATTAAACTTGCTTTGATGGCATAACCTTGGTTTCTTTCTTCCGCTCTCATTGACTATCCTCTGCTGCCACAGCCTACTTTATAACGCACCATACTTCCCCCTTCTCCTCCCATCAGAACCAGTAGTTTTCATCCACCCACTACAAAAACCTTGTCTTTTTCTCTTCTCCAGTGAATGCCAATCCAAACCCAGAAATCTCCTTTGAACTTGTCAACATCTTTATCTACAATAAATAAGGAAAAAAGCCTTATCATCCTAAGTTATAAATTACAGAGGCTAATTTTTAAGAGCAGAAAGTTTCATACGTGTAGAATTTTCATGAATTGTCATAGTTTACCTATCAATTTGATTCTAATGCTTGTGTCTGTGAAATCAGTGTTTGAAGCACAAGCAGGATCAGGTGAGGTCTTCCTGAGCCTGCAGTAAGATTGAAAAGGTGACCTCAAAGCTTCTTTTATTCATCTTGTTAACAGTGTTGATGTGGTGGTCATTTGATGTGAAATACTGTGAATTGAGTCTTTCAGAAGAATGGTTCACAAGAATGATGTCCAAGATGACCAGGTTCTAAATGGGTTATTTGAATTACTATAGCACTTTGGGGTCTCTTTGTCTGGGAAGACCTAGCTGTGTGATAGGTTATCAGCCCCAGAGATCTTAAATCCAGGTAAATAATTGAAATGAGCTGGTGTTTATTCCCCAGGGTAGGATCTTGAGAAAAAAGAACAGAATATCAGAGGGAGGGTAAAAATGAGATCTCAGGAAGGGAAAAAGGATTAGCTGAGACCTCTAGTAATAATAGTAGTAAAGCACTAAATATGCTGTGGCACAAGTATCTAACTTTTTTATTATTATTATTATTTTAAAGAAAGCCATTGAATTAAAAAGAATTTTAATTTGAACTATTGATCCATTCAATATCCATGGCCAGAATATGAGTATTTCTCTGGACTAATTCTAACAGGTCAATAAATCAGGATTGCTCTCTGGTGAGAAGACTAGAGAGGTTGTGCTGAAGTCGATGGGAAGGCTTGGTGAGGAGGAAGGGAGCATCATGTGTGTTTGGGGCTCTGGGCTGACGCAGTCACTCATGAAGTACACATGTTCCACCCTCTCCTTTATCTGACTTTTGAAATTATCGATGGAAAATAAGCAGTCGTTTTCATGATCATTCAAGATAAGTAAGGGAGACAGAACATGAAGTAATCTTCAGTTCGGGCCTGCCACCAAAGAAAGCGGCACTACATTCTGGCAAAGTGCTGGGGAGTTCATTCAGTTCTTCCACTCAGAATCCTTCATGGAGGCAATTGTAAAGCACCTTATTGCTTTTTAACCTCTGAAGAAAAAGCGTTTAGTAACTTGTTACCTCAACCAGTTTGGTACCAATAATGCTTCTGTGTAAGGTACTGTTGATTTCATTAACTCTTTTATGTTCCCATCATGACAGTTTAAGGTGTTTCTTCAAATAGTAAGTAGAAAAGAACACTAAATGGCCAATCAATATAATACCTTACTCCAGATCACATCCTGTGGTGGGTTGACCCTGGCTGGAGGCCAGGTGCCCACCAGAGCCGCTCTATCACTCCCCTCATTCACTAGACAGGAGAGAAAAAGTATAATGAAACGCTTGTGGGTCAAGATAAGGACAGGGAGAGATCACTCACTAATTATTGTCACGAGCAAAACAGACCAAACTTAGAGAGGGAATTCATCTAATTTATTACTAGGCAAAACAGAGTAGAGGAATGAGAAATAAAATCAACTCTTAAAACACCTCCCCCCACCCCTCCCATCTTCCCGGACTCAACTTCACTCCCGGCTTCAACCTTCCCCCCACTCAGCGGCACAGGGGGACGGGGAATGGGGGTTGTGGTCAGTTCATCACACGTTGTTTCTGCCGCTTCTTCATCCTCAGGGGGAGGACTCCTCTCATTTTTCCCCTGCTCCAGCATGGAGTGCCTCTCACGGGGTGCAGACCTTCAGGAGCAAACCTGCCCTGGCATGGTCTCCCCTCTGCACGGGTCCACCGGTCCGGCCTGGAACTTGCTCCAGCATGGGCTTCCCACGGGCCACAGCCTCCTTCGGGTGCCTCCACCTGCTCCGGTGTGGGGTCCTCCACGGGCTGCAGGGGGAATCTCTACACCCCCTCATCCTTCCTCCATGGGCTGCAGGGGGACAGCCTGCTTCACCATGGTCTTCACCACGGGCTGCAGGGGGATCTCTGCTCCAGCGCCTGGAGCACCTCCTCCCCCTCCTTCTGCACTGACCTTGGTGTCCGCAGAGTTTCTTACATCTTCTCACTCCTCTCTCCAGCTGCAAAAGCTCTCTCTAACTGTTTTTTTTTTCTTCTTAAATATGTTATCACAGAGGCGCTGATAGGCTTGGCCTTGGCCAGCAGTGGGTCCGTCTTGGAGCCGGCTGGCATTGGCTCTGTCAGACACAGGGGAAGCTTCTAGCAGCTTCTCACAGAAGCCACCCCTGTAGCCTCCCCGCTACCAAAACCTTGCCATGCAAACCCAACACACATCTACATGATACAGACAATGTAAAATATTTTTTTCCCCCCATGACTTCAGGGTAGAGGAAAAAAGACAGCAGCGGTCTCAAACTTAGCCTAGTTCTATGTCAGTATGACTGAATCTTTCAAAGCAATTTTGTTTCCATACTGAAGCTAGTTTACACAGAGAAATCCCAGAGGCTAAATCTTTACATTCTGTTAATAAGGCATAAAAAGTATAAAAACAGACCAAAAGAAAAAAGCTATGGTCTATGCATGATTCTGGTTGATTCCTTAGGTACACATCTAGTTGGGGGTTCATAATTACCTAGAAGAACCTATATATTTTTTTTTTTTTTAAATTCACCCTTACATTTAGAATCCATCTAATCAGGCAAGAAATTTGCAGCTATTGATGGGCAGCTGAAGAATCATTCTCCAGTCTATTTTCAGAAGTAATGAAATAGCCTTAAAGTGACTGAATCTTTTTCTAGTTTCCTAAGTAACCTGGACAATTCAGAAAGTTTGTTCAATATTGCAGAGCAGCATATAACCCAAGCTCTCTTTTTTTCTTTTTTTTTTCTTTCTCATATACAGTATATCAAGTGATTTGACGAAATGGAATAATTTCAGAACATCTTAAATGGATTACAGAATGCCCTAGAACACTTGAGTGACTACTGGCATCACCGGGTAATACATTACGTTAACATTGAAGTGTGACCTGTTTGAATTGTTTCCTTGACTTGTTTGCTACTGGCAGGTTAGCACACTGGGCTGTACAAATACGTATGTATATTTGCAAAAATATATTTTAAGATTTGATAAATATGTTTTGATAAAAGTACAAGAGATTTTTTTTTTCTTGGCAATGTTATTTCCTGTGTCCACCACTCATACCTGAGAAATTTATGTGCCAACTTTCACCTAATCCTTTAATCCCCACATTTTCATTCAAGTACATATGCTCCTAAGCTAAACTCTTATGCTGTGTTTGTTCTTCTTTTCAATAGAAAAGATGAGGATCACTGCCTGACAAGCATAAAATCCAGACCACATACCTTTCTTTCAAAAGAAGGTAAGACATTTGTTATATAGATGAGTGGACAAGTACTTTTCTAATATTAATCTTCCCATATGCAGAATTACAACAAGGGTATTACGTGATTGGGTAAAGGAGGTCAATTAGTGCACTACAGTCTCTTATTTAAGACAGGATCCACCCTGGGAAAGAATTTCAGAACCTTTGTTCCAGATGCAAGTTCTAATATTAAAAATTTTAAAGCAGCTTTCCCTTCTTGGGCTGAGGGACTAGGGCAAAGGTAGTGTACTTTGAAATGGGTATTTCTCCTTACCCTGATCTAAACACCTCTCTTATTTTGCAATATGAAAACAAAAAGTGAGGTAAGGACACAGAGCATGAACCATAAAGATACAGAAGGATTTAGAAAGCGCCAAGCATCCTGGTACCACATGTACACATTGCATACAAATAACTGGTTCACTTAACTGTATTTGAGGGAGGTGCATTACAACTGTCCACAACCAACTAGCATCCCACAATAGGATTTGGGGCCTTTACATCCACTTTTAAACATCCTACACTTGAAGTCAGTTTCTTTGCTTACACCAGCCTGAATTTCAGCCATAGAAAGATGATTTGGATACTCAAAAGAAATTATAGCACCTTAAGCAGAGGTTCGTATTTTCTCTGGCACATAGACAGTCAAAGAAAGAACTGGTTTTCCATTTGAAGAAGTTTAGTGCTATAGCTCAAGTAATTTTTGTGTTTCAAATGCACACAAACTGTATGCTTACTGGTGTCATAAACAAAAAGTGAGATCTTACTTTGTAAGAGAAAAGGGCTCAACAGTGGCTGTATCTGTGCAGCAGAACTAAGTCATGGCCTCCCAGGAATAAAATCAATCATTACCCCTTGAAGAAAGTAGACAGCTGGGAAGCTGAATTCTGCTCACTATAGCAAGTATATATTTAACTTCACTGAACTGCCTAGAGTTACATTAATGAATCCATCTGAAGAACTCAATTAGGTCTTCCTGTCTAGACTTGAGAAGTAAATAAATATTACCTAATGCATGGTATTCAATACAAGGAAAACAATCACACTTATACACACTTGCTGCAAGATCAAGCAACCCAGTGATACCTCCTCTGCTCACTATTTTGGGTTGACATCTATACTTTGTTTAGTCTGCACTTCATTACATTGACTGCCTGCTCCTTGCATTCAGTTGCTTTGATTGAAACACTGATGGCAATTGAGGTGTGTCTTTCAGAACAGACCTCATTCAGTTATATGAAGATTAATCCAAACGAATGATTGAACGACTACTTGCTGCTGCATCAGAACAGTTGCTTAAAGACTGCTATGTGTTTATTTATATAGGTCCACATGCTACGTAATATCTAGAGAGAAATAAGCCCAGCCCACAAGTAGCCATTCCCTCCCTGCACTGAGTTATGAGTCCTCAATAATCCCATCTATTTGCAAACTTCAACTGACAAATGGCATTGCCTTCTGTTTAGGGAAACAATTGCTCTAGGAAGCGTACCCTCATTAGCAGTGGGATTGCACTAAGCAGCAGGCCATCCCTATGCTGTCCTCAACCTTTTTGAGCTACTTTACAGAGAACTTATGGCATAGCATAAATGGTATTTGGTCTTAATAACACTTGTGGTGGTCTAATGTTATCAACTCAGTAGAGTAAGCCCAAAGTTGATACTAAGTCAGCCTTTAATCTTCTCCGTGTTTTGATTTTACTTGACTGGGGTTACCATTTAACCAAGGGCAGGAAGACACACGCAGTAAAGCACAATAGAGGGGCAGCGATATGTATGGACAATTCATTCTACCATTGCGGTATCAGGATACTTCAGTCCCTTGGTGAATAAAAGCAATGCTTCCACAGTGAGTAAGAGGAGGAAGCTTATAGAGCATGTTATCATAGCTACTGTCCACAGAGTATCGTCCAGAAGTAAGGAGCTCTTTTCAGTGTAAGACAGTGTGGAAAACAAAAAAAAAAATCAATTCTGGGATGTAGTATCTTGAAAAAATCCATATTTTTGTTTTTAGCCCCTAGGACAATAACCAAGTGTCAAGGCCTACATCATTACTCTGCAAGCCCCATCAGCAGTTGCTTTAGGGTTGCTGCTATAATTAGCAGCAGCATATTGGTGCTTGTCACTATAAGTGTGCATAGACATGGACAAACTGCTCAGCGTTAGGGCTTGTCATTTGTATCCTGACCTGTAGCAGACTTTTTTTAAAATGGCATAAGGAAAACAGACCTGCAAGATTTTTGGTAATGCAAAGCATGTTAAGTTGTACTGTAGAAAGAGTGGAGAATGATGCTTCAGATTTCCATTCTCTTTATTGCCAACAGATTTATATTTAAAATGCCAGGTCCAAAAAAAAAAAGTTGTGTAATAAATACTTCACTTTAGGCTGTAATAAATAAAAAAAAAATTATTAACAAGGAATGCACTTTGCCAGCCACAAGTGTGGGTATTTCTCAAAAATAAGGGGGGGCAGGGGGGGAAGTATGGCCACAGTTCACAGTTAAGCAGCCAGAAGTTGCTTATTACAGCTCTTCCACAACAATGGAGCTCTCCCTTCCCTCCCTTTCCAGATGCAAATTCACAGTTTAACTCCATCAGAAATGCTCTCTTACAGAGCAACCAGTCACAATCTGCTCAGAGTCCAAGTCAAAAATATCTCTAACACACACACATGAAGCAAAGAAAACAACGGTCCGAAGAACTCCTTGTCACACCATTTTAGTCCAACAGTAGGTTTAGGCTTCTGTCTAATAGATGTGTGCCCAGCACACTAGGACAGTCAAGTTTTCGTACCACCACACATCCATCATCAACATACTAGTTGCTCCACCATCTCCACTGTAGATTTCACAGTGAACAAGAGGGTCCGTTTGGTTTAACGGAGTCAGTCCTTTCAGTTACATCGCTGCAGCAGCATGTTCAGAGCATATTCCATTCTGTGTTTTAGTTCCAACGAGCATCCAGAAACCAGAAGAGTTGTCAGACGAAACGTTGTGGATATCCTCTCTTCATTGATGTAGGTAAGGAGATACTCCTCACTCTGATTGCAAATGATGATTTTCGTGTGATCGTGATAGAAGTTCACCTGTAAAAGAGAAGCAAATTCCTGTTTGTATACCTTCTCCTCTCAGTTTCTGAGAGTGATCTAGTTTTATTGCAATAAAGCATTTTAGAAATGTTTTCTCCAGTGATGCTACCAAACTTACTTGAAACGTGCCATCATTGAAGAGCATCATTAATGCTTTATCAGATTTAAGCCACTGTAAGAGGTAAAGCCTGGGCCTGCGTACATCTGTTAGGCTGGGCAAATCTCCTCCCTAGGAAAGGGAGCAGACGTAATGTTAAGCGCTCAGTCCACATTTAGTGCATTGTTACAGCTCAAGATCCAGAAGGTGCTGAACTTACATCCATGAGGTTCTCTTCCATGTAGTGAGAGAAATACTTCAGTACAGTTACTTGGCTAATGAACTGTTCAGGAGCCTCTGTGGCTGAGAAGACAGAGCACTGGCCTAGCTCAGCATAGTAGTGGACTGTCCTGTAAGAGGGAAAAGATAAGGAGGTTAGAGAGGAGATAAAAGCATTTCATGTTTAAACTGCCTTAGTGAGTTGTTAGTTTTGTAATCATTCTTACTTTTTGTCTGGCAGAAGGCTCATATGCGCCCCATTGTTGAAAAGGACACCAACGGTGTGATCCGACAGCTGGTACCCAAAGCCATACTTGTTAGAATAGTCCACCCATTTTGTAACCCACTGGAAGGATGCTGTCAGCTGTTCTTTGGGAATGCTGTCTGCTTCTGGCATGTTCTCCAGACATCCTCGTAATACCCTTGCAACTGTATCAGCAACGCTTCCCATGGTACTGTCTTCCAGGCCTGAAAGAGCAGTAGTATTAGACTGACAAGAGCACACAAAGAACAGGCTTTAGTTCTAAACCTTTCAGTTATCTACACTACAATTTTAAGAAGTTTAGCCTTTGTGGCTTTCCAGTCTTAATTCTTCCAAAATATTTGCTATAAAATTTAGACCACCAGAAACAGGGGGTGGAGAGAAAAGCAGCTATTCATTTCAAGCTTCTAAGTCTGAGACAAAGAAAGTAAAAGTGGGATTTAGAATTTGCAATTACATTTTGCTGCACTTACATTCACTGCTACTGCTGCAGCTTCCCAAAGTTCCTCTGACTATCATCCGAATAGAGTCTCCAATCTGCTTTGTTTCTGATAATGTTCCTGGCTTCGCTACTGTTGTGATAAGAGGCTGGATCTCCTAGACGAAATGTCAGACATGTAAACATCGTAACACAAGCCAAGGCTTATACACAAGTTTTGCATGGCTCTCCTGTCTCTCAATAAATGTTAAGTTCTAGGAAAACTGGTATTAATGTTTCCAGCAAGTACAAAGAGATGCTGTTAGACTGAGCTTCAAGAACCATGCCAGGTCTTTACACTCTTTAGATCTTCAATTTGCATCTTACATGCTATTAATCAGTCCTCTGCTCTCCTGCCCTAACAAGAGAACAGCTGTGTGCAGGTCTGAACACCAAATGGTAAGAGTTAGATCTCAGCAATTTATTCTTTAAGAAGTCCTAGTTAATCATGAACTGAAGCCCTGTATTTGGAATATTGGGAAAGAGCACCTGGCAGACAAGTTCCCACACTGACGACAATGCAGTCTAGGCAGATACTGTAATTACTCAAAAGCCAAAATTGATAGTCTCCCTACAAAGGCTACCGTACCTTGGTGAAGCTTGGTTAAGCCCTCTTAAAGCAACTCTGCTAATCATTTAAGCTTGATTATGCTGTGTACAGCCCCAGCTCTGATATCCAAGTCAAATATAATTTAATTATAGGTACTCCACCCAACTGTGATTGGATTTGAATTGAACTGCACTTGCATTTACCTCATCTGTTCTGTGTTTGTGGGGCTGCTGTGTTATCGATGTCTTCTTCAAATCATGCCTGAGCTTGTAGATTTCTTCGTCTTCTTTAGCTAGTCTGTCTGTAATACCGGAAAAAAAATACTTAACACTGCATCTGGAAGTTGCTGTTCAATTACAGAAAGTCTAACAAGTTAGCCACAGAAAGCAGGTTGTCTCCCTCCTGTAGGTTCCTCTAAACGTGCCATAGCCTCCCAGAACAGTGGTGCCATTATACACAGATCACTAAAACTAAACTTTACTAGACATTACAGACTAACAGATGGCCAATATAGATTGTGAGCATGCCATAATAAGCATTTACTTATGTAAGTTGGTGTAAGTTGTAGGCTACCATCTATACTTATTGATAAAGAGGTCAAAACTAACCCAGGGAAACTGAGACATAAATACAAATGCTCTATTGCTATCTCATAGCTGTACATTACTAGCATGACATTGATGGCATAGACACAAGTTTCAAGTGTAGCTACAATCCACTTACTATGTGTGTCGAAGTATCGGGCTTTATCCTTTTTACCACCAAAGAGAGCAGCAGCTGCTTTTTTGAAGAAATTTTTAGCAGGACTTGACAAATGGAAATCAGGAACAGTGTGACAACAGCTAGCAGAAAGTCTATCAGGTGTAAACCCCTGTGGAAATGAGATTCAAAAAAATGATTTTTAGACCACAGAGTGCATTTTTACAGTGGATATTTTTTCAGCCAGAACACTAGACAGTACAAACCTGTAAGAAAAAGTCATGTCGAATTATTTCATCTAAACTGGGCCGATCTTCAGGATTTTTTGACAACATGCTAGCTATTAAGTGTTTCGCAGGTGCCAAGAGAGATGAAGGCAGGCTGTATCTTGCTTCCCTTATACATCTGTATGTTTCTTTAAGATTTGTGGTCTCAAACGGGGGTCTTCCCAACAGCATTGTATACCTGTTTAAAAGCAAAGGAGAGGAAACTAATGGTATTTATTTTACACACCCACAATAGTTATCTACAACTACTGAAAAGGCTTTGTCTGCTAACACAAAGGAGAATTTCTGCACTTGGGCTAGACATCTATAAAGGGTTGCAAACTGATGTAGTACTGCATCCCCTTTGAACTCTTAAAAGCCTAAGCCAGTGATAGAAATATTTCATTTCAAAGGCAGTGAAGTACTTACATTACACAGCCTAAGGCCCAGATGTCAGATTCACAGCCGTGCCCTTGTTTGTTGAGGACTTCTGGAGAAAGGTAATTTGGTGTGCCACATATTGTTCTGCAAATCAAGGAGGCCACAGAGCCGGTTAGTATTTTGGACAGAAAGAGGAAAGAAGCTGTATTTCATAGGGCAGGTTCTCCTCTCAAGTTTGGACAAGAACTTAGAGAGTCTTAAAGAAGAGCTATATGAACATTAATAATGCAGACGTGTTTCATGGTGTCTTCGTGATACACGAACAGCAGACTCCCATCTGCAGTTTTTGTCAGTCAGGTACCCTGCCTCTGGCATTTGCTATTATTCAAACACCCAGAGGAAAGCAGAAGTCAAGGCATGGCAGCCTGTTTTCTGGAAGGGGAAATCTCTATCCCAAAAGCAATTAGCTTTTGCTATGGAACAGGATTTCTCATCTCTAAATGAATTTGGTTTCATTTACTCCTAGACTTCACATTTGTTGATGCTCCTACCTCCTCCGGTGCTCCAGTGGTTCCAGCCTAGCTGCCAAGCCAAAGTCACCCAGTTTCAGTTCCATGTTCTCATTAATGAAGAAGTTACCTAGCAGACAAAGAAATTCCAGTTAGTCCTTTTCTTGCGAAGTAGGAATGCATTTGCCACACGTGCTGAGTCATACTTTGTTCAAAGCCAGAAGCTAGCCAAGACTTTTTTTTTTTAAAGTAGGAATGCTTAATGTCATGCATTAAGCACTCCAAGTTTCCACGGTAAAGCCAGACTGAGCTGATTCTATTAATTAGCTACCACCATACAAGTGTAAAGTGGTACAGTGCTGACAGGGCTGGAGGAGTGCTTTTTGAAGTTGGTGAGGTACAGAACTTACCTAGTTTAAGATCTCTGTGCAAGATTTCCTGCTCATGAAGATACTTCAGCCCTGACACAATTTGCCTGAGGTAGTATCGTACTTCTGGTTCTGTCAATACCTTCCTTGCTTTTAAGATGTGAGCCATTGACTGCAGAGGAAAAACAAAGGAAGAAATGTCACTGAACATTCACACACAAGATTCACCTTAAGCAAAAGTAAATCAATGTATGGAGAAATGACAGCTAAAGAAGCCACAAAAAAATACCTTTTACACATCACACATTTAAATTAGTTGCAGACTCCAGGTAAGTAAATACAGGATTTCTCCCAGTTGATGCTCACCCTTCTACTGCAGTACTCCAGAAGAATGTAAATATTCTCTCTGTCTTCGAAGTAGTGGTAAAACTGCACAACATGTCTATGATTAAGCATTCGGTGCAGCTCAATCTCTTTGTCAATCTGCAAAGACAAGGGAGGGGGGGCAGTGTTGTTAGCCTTGGATCCACAAGGTTGAGCAGACAGCTCTATCAGAACTATTTCAGGAAAAGGGCTGGGCAATCCAGCACACGAACAGTTTGAGGAGGAAAAAAAAAAGTAGTAATTCATGCACACACACCTTTTCCCTTTGATGAGGTTTTGCTACTCTGCTGTGAGGAATGATTTTTGCAGCATAAACTTTATTTGTTGTCAAATCTGTCATCTCATAACACTTGGCAAATCCACCCTAGAGAGACACATGAGAAAAAGCCAATTATATCAGGTATGAAAGAAGTCCCACACTTAGTCATTCACCACCTCATGTATTAGTCAAGGAGTGCAACTTCCTTTGCACAAGACAATTTGGTAAAAGCCAGGTCTTAGGTTCATCGCCCATCTGAAGGTTCGCGTTGCGGCTCCCTCCCGCCCCTCATGCAACATCAAAGTCATTTTAGTAGGCTTGCCCGAGCTGAAGCCACGATTCCGCTTCTATTTAGGGGCAGAGATGAACCGGGGACAGGACGAGTGCTCAGACCCACTCCGTCTGGACCGGGGGAGCGCAGGGGCAAATCGGACTCCGGGCAGGTTGGGGGCCGCCGGTGCGGCGCACTCCTACATCGCCCGGAGGAAAGCAGCCCCGCAGAGGCAGCGCCCGCCGCACGCACCGCCCGGACAGGCGCTCCGCACCGTGCCTCGCCGAGGAAGGCGGGCGGCCCGGGGCACAGCGGCCGCCGCCCCGGGAGGGCACGGGGCCCGCAGCGGCCATTACCTTTCCCAGCACTTTGCCGCGGCAGTAGCGCTTCCCCGTCGTGGGGTCGGTTATAATCCGGGAGACCTCGGCGGCGGGGTGTGCGGGGTGTGCGTGCTGGTGCTGCTGCTCCTCCACCTTCTTCCTCCGCGACTCGCCGCCGGCCGCCCTGCCCAGCGCAGCCTCGCAGCCCTTGGCGCCGCCGCCGCCGCCCGGCGGGTAGGCGATGGTCCGCAACAGCTCCATCACTGTGCCTCGCCGGTTCCGTCCGTCCTGCCTGACCGCTTTCCCCCAGCTCGCCTTGCTCTCCCGACGCCGAACACTGCCCCCGCTCGTCCCTTATATCGCGGGCGGCGGCTCCGCCCCGGCGCTGCGGGACGGCCCCCGTCAGAGCCCCGCTCCGCCCGCCCTCTTTGGCCCGGCCCCGGGGCGGCCCGAGGGGAGCTGAGATGGACCGGGTAATCCTGCTCAACCGTGTGGCGACAGAGGGGCTGGAGCAGGTTCGCGGCTGAGGGAGTAAATCCCGCTGGAAGTCTGGGGCAGAGATGGACCGGGCCGTCCCTGGTGTCGCCCTGCAAGGCGCTCCAGCTGCGGTGGCTGCTCTGCCCCCCGCCGCTCTCCAGGTGGGAGCTCGGCAAGGGGAACCTCAGCACAAGGTGTATTTTCCTGACTTGACTGTTGCTGCTTGTGAGGCAGCAGGAGTTTCAGATGGACGATCGGTGCTGTGGCTGTTATGAGCAGCCGCCTAATAAGTGTCTGTTGCTGCATATGAGAAAGGGAAGGAGTTTTTCCTCACCTTTTCCTAAGCAATTCAACCACAGCAGAGAGCCAGGGCCTGGTTTTTACCTCAGCATGAAGCAGGCCCCTGGTCTGGCTCAGTGCAAGTTGTTGGTGTGCATGGCCCAATGCCAAGGAGCTACCCTGTCCCTACTTTTGCTTGGGGAACCCATGCCTGGTGACACACCACAGAACTCTCTGAACAATCAGCTCTAAAAATCTTATTTTCACAAGCAGAAAGATTTCCTTAAATATCCCAAATGCATAAGCAAATTAATTTTGAAGACCCTGATGGCCATGGTAGTCCAGGACCTCTGATGTAGATGTTTGAGTACAAACAATTGTTGAAGAATAAAGTGTGTGTATGGGAGAAAAATTATGAAATGGGAAATAGTTTTGCATTTCTCCCATTCTGAAGATGCAAAAATGCTGAATAAACTTCCTTGGTTTGTTACACATTTCTGAAGTATTGTTACGTAGGAATACTTTTGTCTGGTTTCATTGCTGGTATAAAGTCTAGTTGATTTAATAGAAATGACTCTCAGACCATGTAACTGTATAAATTTTGGTGCCAGTCCCTGAATATCTCTCATTTCAGATCTTAAAATAACAGCAAAATATGCTTATTTTACAGTGTCAAGAGCAGTATGGATGTTTTATCAGACACCACCCCCCCCCCAAAAAAAAAAAAAAAGCAGAACTGCAGAATAATATTTAAGTTTCCCTACATAAATATTGCATTATGAAGGTAGCAGTAAGTGTCAAATATATTGGATTACATACACTCTAATTCTACCCAGCCACAGTTTTTTACTGGACACACGCTCCTGCAAGCAGGTATATTACTTCCTACGTCACTCCGCAAAGTCTAGTCAAGTCACGTTTGTATTACTATGATTAACCATAGGGATAGAGGTAAAAACAAGAGAAAAATTGGGATACACAGACTGTACTCAGTTTTGTGCACACTCGCCCCTTAGCCTTACAAGCATTGCCTTCGTGGGCAAATATTGTTTCCTCTCACACAATTTAACTTTCTCCAAATTAGTATCCATTATTGCAAAATAAGTTACTTAATGTAAACGTGATTTCTCGATGATTGGTTTTCTGTCAGTAAGTTGCTTTGGTTTGCTGTGCTTAAAGGCGTATGGAGAAAGGGGAAAACAGGCAGGATAGACGTACACGTCTTCCCTCCACTGGAAAGAAGTGGTACTACACGTGGTATTTTTACCATTTAAGAAATGGCGAATTTCAGAAAACGAGGCTTTGTCTGGTAAAGGTTTGGAGGAGATTGTTAGGCTTGACTTTAAGAGCACACAAGCACATGGTTAAAGCTGAATATACGAAATGTTCTGCGCTAAGCAAGACTAGGACTATTTGTTCTCATATACTTTGCTGAAGCAAAGTCTTTAAGCTGTGTTCCCCCCAAGTTACAGAAGGCCGTGAGGCTGCCGGGCTGCCCCATGCAGCCTGTTCAGTTACTGTAAGATTGCTTCTCCAACTTTGGCACAGGTAGCATTTACCTAACACTTAGTTCAAGGTGCCAGATTTACCATACTGTTCATTGTAAGGTTTTACAAAGGAAAAGCTGTTGCAAGAATAAGAATTTTTCACAGCATTCATAACCCCATCGATGAGTTGTTTTTCTGCCCTTTCTGCCTCTGAATTTGCTACATCATTTTCCTCTTCTCCGTTGTTTCCACTGTCTTGCAAGCTCTGCCCTGCATTCTAAGTCCAAAGATGCACAGTTCATCAGGTAACTTTTGCTGTAGGTACTAATTTTAATATGTGAATGGTCGAGAGGCCTCTAAAAGCTTATGTGTTGGCACTTACATTTCTTAGCTTCTGTGGAGAGCTACTGGATATTTTGCAATTAATATATTTCACTTTTTCCTTCTAAATCTGTTCTCCTGGATAAAATAACATAAATGCAAAGGCTTGAAACTCTGTCATATCTTGCAAGAGAAAAGCCATCCTAGCCAGTGCTCTGCAATCTCCTACTTTTTCTTCCAAGTTACATCAGCAGAGTGCTCAAGTATACCTGCAGCCCACACAAGAAGCTCATTTGCAAGCTAAGAGAGCAGCAGCTCTGTAGCCAGATCAGTATGCAGCACTGCAGTTACCCTGCCAAGAAACAGGGCAAATGTAGCCCAAACTCAGTCTTCAGACATGCCTCCTGTCTCTGGCTCCAGGGGAAAATAAATAAACAAGCAAACAAACAAACAAAATCCCTTATACCTACAGCTTCATTTTGAACACAAATGTACAGCTTTGTCATAAAAGCCTGATTATTGAGGGTCTGAGAACCTGGGCATGCATAAATCCCTGGGTCAGATGAGGAATGGGAATTTGACAGAGTCATAAGTGACCTAATTACAGGCTTGTGGGAAGGTCTTGGCAGGAACTGCTCATTCTTACCCTAGCATTGAGAAAAGAGGTGTTTGAAGACTTCTTCAGAATTTCTGAAGAATTTCCAGAAATGAGTGCATTAAATCCTGGATGCACAGCTCCTTGCATATTACAGAGCCTTGGCACCGTGTTCCTGGAATTTGCCAGGACACCCAAGTCCTTCTGTGAAATCAATATAAATGCCATCTACCTGGCCTCCAGACTGTCTCACAACTGAACTTCCTTCCTACGGTGCCACTAATACGCTTTTCCATCACTAGTATGCCAATCTGAGCCAATTCACTATGCTCCCACAGTGACACACACCAATAGCCCCGCAGTCCGCGCTGGGCTGAGATGGCAGCCCACGCTGGTTTGGCAGGCAGGGCCATGGCTGGGCTCATTGCTGCTTTCTGCTGTCAAAACGCCTGTTCTCCTGCCTCAGGTTAGCTGTCGGCAGGACCGTGTTTCCCACTTATCCGGTCATGGAGTGCCCTCAGCTGCTGAAATGGAGTTATGACAGTTTGTCCGAAAAATACTCTATTTAAAGTGTATTCTACTTAAAGATGGGACAAACTAACGAGCCCCACAAATAACAGCATCACTGCAATAGGTACTAACATATATGGGTGACAAAAATTACACAGCTTATTTCTAGAAAATCACCCTATGCAAACTGTATTATTAAAGATGTGACTTTTACAAAGTGTTTCACGATTCTTTGCAATTTGTTCAAGGAGGGAGTAGTTATATCTGGAGAAACTGCTAATCTTACTGTGTTTTAGTGATTGCCTAAGTCTCATTTCTCCTCCTGACTTCTTTCCTAGTTCATCTCCCTCATTTCATACTTCTAGTTTAACCTTTTCTACCCCATCAGCTCCACACCAGCCTTTTCTCACCACCCATTATGGACCTATACGTGCTTTGCTTTTGTGTTCCACGCTCTCCCTGTTCTCCAGCACACTTGCTGTTGTGCCTCCGGTAAAGTACTCATTTCATAGCCTGTAGGGTATCTAGCATAGGCAGCCTCACCAAATAAAGTATAAAACACATAAAAGCTGAACTAGATACACAGCTAAATATTTGCTCTGATGCTGACATGCAGTTTCAGTGTACCATTTCCCTTGCAGGATTTTATTGTCACAGATCATCCTCACACACAGATGTGATACCCTTTGTCCTCCCTAACTCACTGCAGAACTAGTGCAAAGCACTTGTTTCTGCTATAATTCATGTATTTTCATTTCCTTTGTTTGAAGCTTGGCAAAGTTTCCAAAGACCTGTATTCTTTCGCAGTTTCATTTGAAGTGATCTACTAATTAAAAGGCAGGCAGACTACCAAGAGTTTGAGGCAATCAAATGTTTTCCCAGAAAAGTCTCCGGAAAGGAAGGTGCTTAGGCCAGTGGTCATATAGGCTGTGCTAGTTTTCGGTTCCTTCTGGGGTGGTGCCAAGGTCTGTTCCCACCTTGCTAGTTTGGCATGAGTTCCCTGGGGCTTGCAGGAAGGCAGTACTGCAGTTGCAGTGGTTATAGGCTCCCGTATTACGTTCCCAAAGACACAAAACTATTTCTGTTTCCTGGAGTTTAGTAAGTACCTGCATGATCAGGATGGATGGCTGGTTCTGAAAGGTGTTCCCCCAGTGCAAAGATTGAGTATGGGAAATAATGTAATTCCAATCAAGTGTCAGTGTCAAGTGAAGACAGTTTCAAAGAGACTCAGCTTTCTCTTACCCTCACTACTCTCACACTCCTTCCTTGCGCTGCTGGGGTGAGCATTATGTCTCACAGCTTGATTTCAGGCACTATTCCCTGCTCTCAGGAAGTGCAGTAACACCTTCATACAGCATTTACTTCTAAGAGTAAAGTCAGACCACAGGCTTGCACATTGTGGTATTTTTCTCTTTTTTTTTTCCCCAGCTTGACTTGTTTTTCTTGCACATCCCAGACCAAAGATTATACTAACCTCAAAGTTAACAGTACCGCAAAAGTAAAGGCTCTAAAGCCTTTGCCTTTACTTCTAAATGTTGATCAAAATAGTTATTTTAAACTTTGCAAGGTTAATAGTTGAGGGTATGTTTGCACAGACAATACTGTCAGACACATCGTTTCCATCAATGAAATTCACTACAGCCTCTATTTGCCCCCCTTGCAATGCACTAGGGAGAACCAAGAGTGCCAACTCTATTACCCATCCACAAGTTTAACCTAATGACCATGAACACATGCAAATACTTCATGCAGTGTCCTGTATGAATCACACCCACTTTGCCTCTGCCTGCAATGTGAACATTCCTAAGTGCTCACTTAGCCAAACAGCATCTGTCCACAAGATATCTAGTGAGACAACCCGGCCAACCATTCTGCCAGCAGCAGCTTTTTCCAGATACTGCTACTGCTTCTGCTGAAGCACTGGTGATTTTCAGTATGCTGTTGAAGGTGCTTGGAACTTCATGAGACCAGGACTTAACATACCGCATGCCTGTGACACAATGGTTATGTCCAGGATTAGCCTGCCTCCCATATAAGATGACTGCAAGGCCCATTATACAACTGCATCAGTCATGCAGAAGGAAGAAAGATCTGTGTGATGTTAAAGCATCATGCCCAGTATTAGAGACGCTTGGCTTCAAACCTGAGGAACAATCACAGTACTGTTTTGTTCCCTAAAAGAACTGTCTAGATTCTTTTGCTTTTTTTTTAGCCCTTCTCAATGCCCAAATATCTTAAACTTAAAACCTCCTTGTTAAAGGAAATAATGGCAAAGAGTAGTCAAAATCCTCTAAACAGAACAAAGAGTTCACTACTTCAGTCAGTTTGTTTCCCTTCCTGCTCCCCCTTCTCTCCTTTTCAACTTCAGTCTTCAGCTACTGCAGGACACAGAACAGGAGACGGTTTCCTACCGATTAGGCTAAGCATTTATTTTCTTTCTATGGGTAGAAAAGCAGTTTCCTGAATCCACAGAGCAGAAGTCAGTGTCACTGGTGCTCAGGTAACACAGACAATCCAGGAACAGAGTTATGAGATACATGGGCTCTTACCCCATGTCACAGGTTATCTATCTCCATGATACTCCTTTCTGTTAAGAACAACCATGTCCGCTTTTCATGCACATGTTGCCAGTAACTAGACATATACAGGCCACTTCAGACTATAACTTATAAATATGAAGCACAAACAAAGAGAACAAGTATTTAGGATATTGAAAGCTTTTGTTGCCTTATTTTCTGCAATTAACTATGCTTATAGAACAAAACAGCTACAAAGAACTAAATGTTCTGGCAGACAGGAGTACAAGTCATTATTCCTAATCCTCAACAGTTGTATATAATGTTTAAACTCAGCAAGACACTGATGCATGTCTCATACATGCCTAGATATAGAGGAACTCTGGGAACTTAGAGTTGAAGGTAAAAGAGTTGATGGTCTACAGAAGATTGAGTTACTGGGTAATTAGATACAAGCTAGTGCTTCCTTTCAGCACTGCAGTTACTACAGAGGCTCTTTGCTACCAGAGCAAGACATGCCAGAAGCAATCCTGAACAGAGCAGCAGACATAGCCTGCTCAGGAAGGAAAAGTGGGCTGAAAGCTGCTGTTGTCAGAGCCAAGTGAAGCAACCTCATCATCTGTGAAGGAAGGGTATCTTGTGCTCTTTTGCCTATTGAGATGAGATTAAATCCAGTTAACATTTATTGCCTTTCCTAGGTTTCTTCTATCCACCACCAATATCAAAGGAACAGGCTTACACAAATTCAGGTAGAAAGGACAGTTAGCACCACATGTTACCATCAAAGTCGTTGTTCATCAGACACAATATGACAGGGGCACATGTTTAGAGGTTCTGGGGAAAGCTTCCAAGAACGATGATTTTCAATAAGGTGTTTTCTGTCTTGCATACATTAGAAGTTTTTATAAGTGTTTCTTACCTCCATTTTGTTTTATACATAGATCACTACAGCTTTTCCAGGTAAGAGTACTTTCCCTATTTATGTAAATATTTAGAAGTGACTGGCACTACATTTAGTTTATTGGAGTTACACTACTCCTGACTGCTAATCTGAAGAGTTGAAGCATGTCATTAGTAAAGTCAGTGTACCAAAAAAATAAATCACACACAAAAAAAGGCCTCCAGTGAAAGTTAAGGTATCTACAAAATAGAGACATACAAAATCTGGTCTGCTGGCCTCTAGGAACAGAAATCAGAACAGACAATGGTTAAGAAGGGATAGATAAAAGAAAAGAAGAACAAAAAGCATGCCCTAAATAGCTAGGTGTGAAAGTGAAAATCCCCACTAGATTTTTCCCCAGCAACTGGCTTTGATCTTTTTGTTCTGGCATCCTTTTTTGATTGAATCTATTATTAACATCAGCCTCCAAGGGAAGGTAGGTAGGCCAGTATAGTACTTTCCTCTTCCTGAGCTTAGCTGTGTGCTCCACCAGCAGCCAAAGACCTTGCGCAGGTCGTCTTTAACTAGAGAAACCAGTACTTTGAACAAAACTTCTCATCGGTACAAAGGAAAAAAAACAGGGGAAGGTATTGGGTTAGAGATCATCTAGGCAATGTTGACATCCACAAATCTATGGGCCCTGATGGGATGCACCCACAAGTACTCAGGGAGCTGGCAGATGTTCTTGCTATGCCACTCTTCATCATCTTTGAAAGGTCATGGAGAACAGGAGAGGTGCCTGAGGACTGGAGGAAAGCCAATATCACTCCAGTCTTCAAAAAGGGCAAGAAGGAGGGACCCAGAAAACTACAGGCCAGTCAGCCTCACTTCCATCCCTAGAAAGCTGATGGAACAACTTATTCTGGGGGTTATCAATAAGCATGTGGAAGAGAAGGTTATCGGGAGTGGTCAACATGGATTCACCAAGGGGAAATAATGCCTGACCAATCTGACCAATCTGATAGTCTTCGATGATGGCATGACCAGCTGGGTGGATGAAGGGAGAGCAGTGGATATTGTCTACCTTGACTTCAGCAAGGCTTTTGACACCATCTGTCATCGCATCCTTGTTAGCAAGCTTAGGAAGTGTGGGTTGGATGAGCGGACAGTGGGGTGGGTTGGGAACTGGCTGAAAGGCAGAGCCTAGAGGGTTGTGACAAGCGGCGCAGAGTCTAGTTGGAGGCCTGTAGCTAGTGGTGTGCCCCTGGGGTCAGTGCTTGGTCTGGTCTTGTTCAACATATTCATCAATGACCTGGACGAGGGGACAGTGCACCCTCAGCAAGTTTGCTGATGATACCAAACTGGGAGGAGTGGCCAACACACCAGAAGGCTGCGCTGCCATTCAGCAAGACCTGGACAGGCTGGAGAGTTGGGCATAGAAAAACCAAATGAAATTCAACAAGGGCAAGTGTAGGGTCCTGCACCTAGGGAAGAACAATCTCAGGCACCAGTACAGGTTAGAGGTTGACCTGCTGGGAAGGAGCTCTGCGGGGAAAGACCTGGGAGTCCTGGTGGACAAGAAGCTCTCCATGAGCCAGCAGTGTGCCCTCGTGGCCAAGAAGGCCAATGGTATCCTGGGGTGCATTCAGAAGAGCGTGGCCAGCAGGTCGAGGGAGGTTATCTTCCCCTTCTACTCTGCCCTAGTGAGGCCATGTCTGGAGTCCTGTGTCCAGTTCTGGGCTCCCCAGTTCACGAAAGACAGGGAACTACTGGAGAGAGTCCAGTGAAGGGGGACTGGAGCACCTCTTGTATGAGGAAAGGCTGAGAGAGTTGCGTCTGTTTAGCCTGGAGAAGACTGAGAGGGGATCTCATCAACGCTTATAAATATCTAAAGGGTGGATGTCTACAGGATGGGGCCAGACTCTCTCCAGTGGTCTCCAGTGCCGAGCAACAGGCCAAGGGGCAGCGGGCACAAACTGGAGCACAGGAAGTTCCATTTGAACATGAGAAAACACTTCTTCACTTTGAGGGTGACCGAGTACTGGAACATGCTGCCCAGAGAGGCTGTGGAGTCTCCTTCTCTGGAGATATTCAGAACCTGCCTGGACATAATCCTGTGCAACGTGCTCTAGGTGATCCTGATTTAGCAGGGGGGTTGAGCTAGATGATCTCCAGAGGTCCCTTCCAACCCCCACCATTCTGTGAATCTGTGAATCTGACCAGTGCAAACAACACCTGAACCGTGACTGAAAACCTGCTGGCAAAATTACTAAATCCACTAGCCAGGAAGGTAAATGTTGCTCTCTGAACACAGAGAATCTGTCTGGGTGCAGTTACTGACCCCACATATGCTGGACATATGCTGGGGTGTGTAACATATGTATGCCTCCCAGCACCATAGCAGATGCTTTTCTTCATACCTGCATTAAGAGCAGCAAGTCAGGAGTACTGAAAAAGAAAATGAGAACTTAGTTCCACAGCTACAAACCGACCCAGGCATTTTTTCCAGCACAGGGAATGTTTTGGGAAATTTTAGTTCTAATTTTTGGCCCCATTTCAAACTGACATTTTAAACAGGTTTGGGTTGTGGGTTCTCTGTTGGCCTTTAACATTCTGTATTACTTAATGTGGCGCAGTTGTTTTTCAGCTTTGAGAGCAGTTACTATTGGCTCTGATCAACCACAGCAGATTTACTGCGTAACAAGTATGTTGCACTTTCAAGTCTAAACTGCATAGTCATAGCCCACAGCAAATGCAAAATAATGCAGAAAAATAACGCTCAACTGATCTTACGACAAGGTAAAAACATGAACACAAGTAATTATTGTGGCTCTGCAATGCCAAGAGAAGCTGTGGTACCTGCCAAAGAGTGAGCCTTCAGAAAGGAAGTAAAATATTGCAAATATATGTTTAGCAACAGGATGTGATAGCTCAGCCCACAACATAGATTATTTGACTGTTGAGATGAGGTTGAGCTAATTTTAGCTCTCATTTCATGTAGAGCAGGGCATTTCCTCCAGTGAAACAGTAGCAGTGACCTTCACATCAAATTGAAGTTTCTCCTATCAAAGTCTGCATTTAGCTTTAAAAGTTCCTGCTTCTATTTTAGACTTCCAGGAGGGCTGGTATGCTGAAAGACCTGTCCCATTTTTAGATACATCAACCTGAGTAAATAAAAAAAACCCCTACCTCTCCCTTGCCTGCTTTTTTTTCCCTTTAGATTATCATGGCAGAGATACCTCCACCACAAGCTTGCTGATTTTTTTTTCTTAGTTAAGTAGCTCATCGCTGTTAGCGTTACATGACAGATTTGTGAATCGTGGAATCAGTCAGCTTCTGACTAACAGATATGGACAGCTTTCAGTCATCTCTCAAATGGTGACAGATGCTTATGGCCAGGGTTCTAAGTAATACCCAATTGATAAGCAAAATGTACAAAGGAAATCCTCCAATACTCACTTGCACAAAACATATCTCTTTTTAAAAAACAGAGCTTTGTTTCCCTGCCCTTTGGCTCCTTGGTGATGGTGTTTCTGGTTAGATGTACACTGCTTGAGGAAACACGGCTGCTTCTAGAGGAGCAATACTAACAGAGGTAGAAAGAGCGAGCAGCTTTAAGATGAGAAACTCTGGTTTCCTGCCCTTTCACCAGTCAGAAGGGCTGTTCACACTTGTATGTGTTTTGCAAAAAAACAGGAAAAGGTCACCTAAATGGAAAACAATGTGGTGAGTGTTATTTTGCAGCTACCTCAGAGTGCTTTAAAGAGACGTAGGAAGACATTAAATATACATGGCCATTTGTGGTTGGAACAAATGTTTTCAAACACATTTCAGTCCCTCAGAGCACTGCATCAAAAACCCACTTTAGAGCTATCCCAAGTTCCATTAGACTGGTTCCCAAGTGTGTCTTTATACAGAAAGAAACAGAGCAGATGATAAACTGGTTAACAACATCTCTGACCAAGAAGTGCAGATGCCCAAGTCTATACACATCAAGAACTACAGACTTCATTGGACCCAGGCTTACCAGGTTATTCTTCCCTGTCAATGCAATAAATGGAAATATTTGTCACGAGTCTGCCAGCACAATTCCTTCTCCTGCACAGAGACCTTGCTGTGCCTTACAATATTTACTAGGTACTGGAAGACTTGCTCCAGCTTTACAAACACAGACCTAATTCAGACTCAGAGAAACTATTTTCTTATATAGCTGTTCCCCATAGATTACTGCCAGATAACTGAGACTTTTCATTGTGCATTGAGTTCATCACTGTCTCATCACTGAGGAGAACAAAGAACTGACCAAAGGGAAAAATAAAACAGACCCCATATTGCATCCTGCACTGAAGAAACAAGGGAAAGAACACCTGGAATTTGCATTGGCAATAAATCCAGAGGAGAGGCTGTATTAGAAGTTGTTGCTTTGCAAGAAGTTAATGCCAAACACTAAGCTAGGTGCATTTTAAGGTTAACAAGTTTGGGATCAAATGGATGCAAGTTGTCTTGCCTTAAGTAACTTCCTTGGTGGTTTCTCCCTCACTACTGTCTGAGAAGGAACAGTGTATTCAGCAGTCCTCCTGATATACTGCATCAAGCAACAATTACTGAATTACAAGGGTTTTAGAAAGTGAAGAACATTACGGGGAGAGAGAGTGCACACACCTCGGTAAACAGCAACAGGCTCAGGAACTGGCAGACACCTTGTTCCATGAACATTAATTATACAGCTGCTTGTTCTGCGGGCACCATCCTGTGCTTCATGAAACAGTCATTTCATCAAGGGAACAAAGCAGTGCCTGTGGGGGAGTTGAGATACTCTCCAAATAACAATTATGAAGACACACATCCATTGCATATTCTCTCAACAGATTTGATTCATTAATGTTCAAATTAGTTGCAGGGGATAAGGTATAATAAAATCTATCACCTGTTTTGTAATCTTATGAGAAATTATGAGCAACTCCTCAGAGACTGCAAAAGATTGATTCAGAAATGAAAGTTGTGTTTATCTATAGTTGCATTTTGTTGTATGTATGCTTTGTGGCTAAAACCAGTATTTTCTTCCCAACCTGCAGAGATGTGCTGACTGATCTCTTTGGGACATCTCAGTTGCATTGTACCAGAGAGTCCATGTGCACACTGCAACCGGGGCACAGCTCCCCAGACATGGAGGGTGCAAAACAATTCATCACGAAACTCATCTGGCTGTTTGCAGTTAACATAGGCTGATTTCATTCGCTGGGCACTGGGGGGATAAGAGGGATCTTCTTGCTGGGTGCAAAATATGTATTTTGCCATTAAACAGGACCCTATTTCAAACAGTATGAGAAGGGAATAACTAATGATATATGCTCTTTCCATAACTGTGTTGAGCTCCAGACCAGGTAAACTTCTGGTCCTTTCTTCAGGTGTTGTTTCTTCCAGATCCACAGCTATGACCTCCCCGTCACATCCCCACAATTGAACTGGTGTATGCTGGCACCATTTGGCAGTTGCTGACTGCATCCCCCATGCACCCAGGGCCATGGTTCAACAGGCTGCAGCCAGCAACTCCCAAGAGCCTCCTTAAAACACACTGAAAATGTCTTAAAAAAACCCAACAACACATAATGCAAATGGAGAGAAAAAAAGGAATATCAAGAGACTCTGCATGTGGTTTTTATCTAAGGGCAAATAGGTGTAATTTATACCCCCACCCCTTTTGGGCTATGACAATCCCCAAAAGAGTGATTCCCTCCTCCCCAAAAGAGTGATTGCCCGTTATCTCTGCAGATTCCTGCCTAACAATGATCTCCTTTGGCGGACAAAATGGCTTCAAAATGAGCTGAACTGTCATGTCGTTTAAGTGTTTCCCAAAAGGAGTGTGTGACAGTTCATGTCCAGCTCTAGGTGTATTGTGCTTGGTAATGCTGTTTCCAAACATGTCCCGTAAATACATCCAGCTACCATTTAAAAACTCCTCATTAACATTACCCTTATGAGCTCTTAACATGTAACTAAAAATCCATTACGGACTATGCCAGAAAACTCCCATGTATGTATAAACTTACCCAGGCACAAGAAATTCAGCTGTGCTCAGTTCTAAAGAATATACATATTTTCATGAAAACCATAACTGTAAACATGAGCAAACTGTTCTCCTATAAATGGGAGGAATATATGTATATGTGTTTAGCAATAAGTCAACAGGACAGAACCACTAGTAAATTTTCTAAGAACTGTCTTACCATAAGTCATTCCAAATAGATATTGAGCACACCTGAGTCAGCCCACCCTGCCCTTCTCCAGCTTATCTGGAAGTGCCTGCACTTCCAGGGTAACAGCTGAGGTTTCTTTCTCAGCACTTTCTTCTGAGCAAGAAAGCCAGAGTCCCTTCTCCCTCTCTGGTGCCTGGAAATAGCAAATGCAGGCAGGCACCTTAAGAAAAACTTGAGTATTTTCAGCTGCCTGTTTCTGAAACAGGGCCTGATGCTTCTCCTTGCCAGGAAGCATGGACATGTGAACAACTTGTCAGTCCAGGAGCAAGGCCTTCTGGTTTCCTCTAAATGCAAAAATCTTCCTATGGCAACAGTCAAATCATCCATCTTCAATCCCCTGAATTCAAATCCACTTCAAGGCATGAATAAATGCCTTGGATCCAACTTTTTCTCAGCTCTGCCTCTCTACATTTGGGTGGAACACTGCAGTGAGAGGCAGAACATGGCACGTTCCTCTAACAAGCACATCACTTCCTTCCAGCCACTTGATCCACAGGTCTCAGTGATGAAGGTATAGTTCGATCCTCAACAAGTGGCTCATGCAATTAATAGTCCCAGTGCCCACAGGTCAGATATTTCTTTAATTTTAATGCCTCCAAACAGCTCAGCTGATGTTACCCATCTCATGTCATGAATTATGGGAACTGTGACTGATGGAAGACAAAGCAGTTAGTGATTTACTGCCTCTTTTTAGCCAGTAATGTTTATGTGGATCGTGAGGGAAGATTTAAGGAAGTTTTTACAATCAGCAGTGTTAAAAATTGTAGCTCGGTGTTACAGGTGCAATTTTAGCTCATAATTGACTACATTTATCTTTCCTTCCAGTATACAAAAGTTAGTAGAAGGGCTAAGCCTTAGTTCTGGGTATCTGTCTGAACACATTTGATACTCAGATAGATCTCAGATGGTTTAAGCTATACCAGCAGAAAAAAACATGCAAGATTTAGAGAACCTGACACAGCATCTGCACAAAGAATATTGGCATTAAGAAGACACTGCACCAATGGAGGTACATGGAACTCAGGGGAAGACATAATAGGAGATTAAAAACAAAGCAGTGACAACTACTAAACATTTCCAGGTTCCACCTTTCACAGACATTAGAAAATACCTTTTATGAGCAATAAGCTACTTTTTCTAAAGAGTTTAGTTCATGAGATAGTGCTTATGAAAAAAGTAACAGAGAAATGTTCCCATAAGTCTGACTAGCAAGAAGTCCTCATAGTTTACTACAAGCAAAGCAACTTTCAGTTCAATTTTAAACCATGTATCTGCAGGCTATCACTTCCACCTACTTGTGGAAAAACTCATTAATACGAAGATGTGCTCAGAGCAGACAGTGTTTAGCAAGAATGGCCTCAGGCAAAGGATTCACCCATTGCAAGAATCACTAGGGTTTTCGCTGCAAATAACACTCAGAATCCAAAGTAAGCCGATATTTGCTAGGAGATGTCTCAGCAGTAATGCCACGTTAAGATAATGATTTTGTATAAGAATTTGCAGCCCTGGAATACTGATCACTTATTTAGAGGCTACCTTATTAAGGAATATGGCTATGACTACAGTCTACAAATTGCTGTTACAAGTTGAATTTCCTACTCTTATGAATAGATATTATTCTGGAGACACATGAGCTTTCAAGGGTAATCAGCTTTAATTTAAAAATGGTCTGTTATAAAGAAACATCAAGTGAGAAAGCCTTTGAAAATGAAGCAGCTCCCAAGCATTTCCTTAACAGATAAAGTTTTCACAACTGCATCTATTTTTTTGGAGACAGAGCCTCCCAAAGGTAAGAGAATCACAAAATCACAGTTTGGTAGGGGTTGGAAGGGACCTCAGGAGATCATCTAGTCCAACACCCCTGGCTAAATCAGGATCACCTAGAGCACGTTGCACAGGATTATGTCCAGGCAGGTTCTGAATATCTCCAGAGAAGGAGACTCCACAGCCTCTCTGGGCAGCATGTTCCAGTACTCGGTCACCCTCAAAGTGAAGAAGTGTTTTCTCATGTTCAAATGGAACTTCCTGTGTTCCAGTTTGTGCCCATTGCCCCTTGTCCTGTCGCTGGGCACCATTGACAAGAGTCTGGCCCCATCCTGTAGACATCCACCCTTTAGATATTTATAAGCGTTGATGAGATCCCCTCTCACTCTTCTCTTCTCCAGACTGAGCAGACCCAGCTCTCTCAGCCTTTCCTCATACGAGAGATGCTCCAGTCCCCTCATCATCTCTGTAGCCCTTCACTGGACTCTCTCCAGTAGTTCCCTGTCTTTCTTTAACTGGGGAGCCCAGAACTGGACACAGGACTCCAGACATGGCCTCACTAGGGCAGAGTAGAGGGGGAAGATAACCTCCCTCGACCTGCTGGCCACGCTCTTCTGAATGCACCCCAGGATACCATTGGCCTTCTTGGCCACGAGGGCACACTGCTGGCTCATGGAGAGCTTCTTGTCCACCAGGACTCCCAGGTCTTTCCCCGCAGAGCTCCTTCCCAGCAGGTCAACCTCTAACCTGTACTGGTACTTAGGGTTGTTCTTCCCTAGGTGCAGGACCCTACACTTGCCCTTGTTGAATTTCATTTGGTTTTTCTATGCCCAACTCTCCAGCCTGTCCAGGTCTTGCTGAATGGCAGCGCAGCCTTCTGGTGTGTTGGCCGCTCCTCCCAGTTTGGTATCATCAGCAAACTTGCTGAGGGTGCACTGTCCCCTCGTCCAGGTCATTGATGAATATGTTGAACAAGACCAGACCAAGCACTGACCCCAGGGGCACACCACTAGCTACAGGCCTCCAACTAGACTCTGTGCCGCTTGTCACAACCCTCTGGGCTCTGCCTTTCAGCCAGTTCCCAACCCACCCCACTGTCCGCTCATCCAACCCACACTTCCTAAGCTTGCTAACAAGGATGCGATGACAGATGGTGTCAAAAGCCTTGCTGAAGTCAAGGTAGACAATATCCACTGCTCTCCCTTCATCCACCCAGCTGGTCATGCCATCATCGAAGACTATCAGATTGGTCAGATTGGTCAGGCATGATTTCCCCTTGGTGAATCCATGTTGACCACTCCTGACAATGTCTTCCTCCACATGCTTAAAGATGACATCCACAATGAGCTGAGATTCTCCTCTCCTCTGAAGAGTCAGTTTCCCCTGCACCTCCCACCCCCATGCCCTAAGCTTTTCTCAGTGTTTGGAAGAAAATACACAGACAAGCAAAGTACTACAAAGAATTACTATAAACGTTTCATTTTTTCATAGTCTCCTCGACTTTCTAGAGGGGTGTCTTCCACACCTTCATATTCACTCAGACAAGTATTTTTATAAAGGTAAACTATACCTGCAATACGTAATAGCATCTCTTCATAAGTTTTAAGAATTTATACATTAAAATATTACCACAGATGAATGTTAATTTTTAATTTAAAAGTTCTTATTATATTATTCTGTTATCTTCTAAAACCAAAGGGGAAAAAAACAGAGCAGGTATTTATCTGGCAGCTAATTAATTATTGCTTTCCATTCAGATAAGAAACCAGTAAATTTTTGTGAGTATGTCTGTGCAGGGTTGGTTTTCTTAATAACAGCTCTATTAAGCACATTGCATCTAACTTGTCACATCATTGTTTGTGGGTAATAATCTAAGTGTTTAGTTTTTCATATTTTTGAAAGAGGAACTTAGTGAAAAACAAATATTTGCACTCAAATCATACACTTAGATCCCACAAGTAAGACGCAAAAGATTAATAGCCCTATTAAGCGACAGCTGGTTGTGTAGTTTTAAATGCATGTATTGGGCTTAAAAATGTGAAGCTATTGCATGCATTTATTAACCATTAGTTCCAAGTTGTCTGCATTGCATCAGTTTCTGATTTCAGCTTGTTCAATCATTCAAGGTACAGAGGTGGTTTTGTCCTGCAGTATGTAACTTTATACACTTTCTTTACATATAAAAGCGTTTCTTTTTCTTCTTTTCCCTTTTCAGTATTTCCAAGTCACAACCATACTGTTCAAGTCCCTTTAAGATGTGCCAATTTTGATAAACAGCAAACTCTCAGTAAAAGCAGAAAGAGCTTTTTCTATCCTTCACTGGCACAGAAAGGCAGCCTACCTGCTAGCATCAGGCATTCGCTCCCTTATACTGCCCACAAATCAAAGCAAAGCATTGAAGACTGTCACTGTGGACTTCAGTGTTTTCAGACATCCCCAAAGTCTGCTAGACTACCATGACAGAAGTGTTAAGACATTTTGGGAATATTCAGCACTACTAAACCAGACATACGGTAGGATATTACTGTGGAAAAAAAATAGTTGGCTTTAAGCAAGAGGGGAAACAGCATTCAGCTGTTGCTACACAGCCCCTGCTATGTACCTGGGCACAGTGTGCTGGCTGAGGCTCCCCAGAGTCTGGAGCAGACTGAGCTAGGGAAAGCAGCAGAAATAGTTTACCGGACATCTCCCCCAGAATTGGATAGTGGATTTAGAGACCACATGTCCTAACTCACCAAGTGAAACTGGAATAGGCGGCATCCCTAAGGGGTTCTCTTTCAGTGTGGGCCGAATGCAACCACAGCAGTCACAACAACTAGCCCTACACTTAATCACTTCAACTGCTTTTTTTGTCTTCTGTGTCCATCATCACTTTGGAAAACATTGATTAACATACACTTGCAATGTTCATGCAATATTCCTTGCTCATCAAAATACAGAACAGCTTTAATATACATTATTAAACAAGGTATCTGAGAAGATAATCAGTTTGACAGGTGCAATCCTTTTTATTGCAGTGAATTAAAAATGAGAATGAGGTCTGGAACATAAATGTCTGCTTTTGGGTGCCCAATTTTGGTGACCTGTTTTGCTTCATACAAACATTAATCAAAGCTCCAGTACCCTGATTTTTTGTGTGTTTTGATCAAAAACATAGAAGCAAAAGTGATGCCATTTTAAAAGACCTCTGCTGATCCCAGCACAACAGACCCATTGGGAAACCCACCTTCTCTGGGAGGCTCAGCAGAGGAGCCCCCACTTGCCAAGACCTTCTGGGAACTGCTACCCTCTTCTTTCCCTCACTATGCACCTGATGCAGCCAGCACAGATAGCACACCTGTGAAGGAAACTCTGCTGCATCTGTGGCAGAAGAGGAAAAGTAGAAAAAACAGCCTTTGTGTTATAAGAAAGCTAAGGCAGAAGATAGACTATTTTTAGCAGGCAATCATGTGGACATTCATGAGGACCTGTTGTTGCAAGATAGGCAGTAACAAGAACAGTACAGCTTGTTCCTTATCAGGTTTCACATTATTTAGTATCTGCATTTAAAAACAGCATTTTCCAGCTTGTTTATTCAGCTCTTTCCTTCCCAATTTTATGTGTTATTAATTAAAGCAATAAAAGCCCAGTAACACAAAGACCACTTTACAGCAGCCAGCCACTCTTCTCTTAACAGCATTCACCCTACATTGTATGGCTGTTGGTGATGTCCAGCAGCTTACTGTTCCACAGAAACAAGGAATAAAACAGGCTCAAGCAGAATCAACATCTTATCACTAAAGACTACAGCTTGCCTTGTTAAGAAAAAAGGAACAGAAATTCCTTTCTGATGTAATTTGCAGCAAGAAAAGGCAGTTTAGATGAAGTTACAGAATTACAGTACATACAGCAGAGCTAATTTGTGTTTTCTCAGTACAGTCATCAATTCTCTTTTAACTACAGCAACTCAATTCAATTCAAGGCATTTTCTGTGCCAGCATTAAAGTTAAAGGCTTTAAATGCAAGAGTGCCTGGTCAGTTGCTACAGAACATTGGCTTTAGGAGGCTGCTCAGGCAGGTGCTGTCCCTAGGCTTGCCTATGTTTCTCTGCCGATTGCCTACTGAAATATGCAAGCTTGTCTTTTGAAAGGACAGCTTTCACTTTTAATAAAATAATTTTATTCATTAAGGGATAAATAGTCATGTTTAACTACAGAACAAATATAATAGCAACAACATAAACTTACCTACTAGAGTACCTCAGATGTAGCAACTCTATTTACAGACTATTAAGGGCAATTTATATGTTTGTCCTCTAGCACAACTAATGTTTTTCAGTTAGCACCTTAGTAACACATGCATGCAAAGTAGGCATATATTTAAGGAGAGCTGCTGAGCAGGTAAGTTGGGTGGTGGTGGTTGTGTTTTTCTGTGGGGGGAAAAGCCATATGAAAGGATCAACTATAGAAAAAGTGGTTTTTGGTTTTGTTTGTTTGGGTTTTTTTAGTTGTATAGTGGTGTGCAGAGTCTCAGGTAGATTGAGTTACATCAAAGATTAAAATTTTGAAGAAGGAAGGAAGGAAGGATTGTATTATTTTCCTCAGGCAAGTGAAGCTTGGAGGGGAAAAAAAAATTCTGAGTAGAAAAGATGTAGTTATCCGAACCCTAGTCTAACACTTTCTGAACTGCTTTGTTTCTCATAATGCATGAGGCTGCTAACATCTGGGGTTTTTTCCTCTGTTGAAGCAGGAATGACTCATAATCTCTAGGAAGAGATGATGTTTGTGTTCACAGTGTTTGTGTGTACCTTGCATGAGAATAAACAAGGTAAAATAAACCTTTTATTCTTCTTCTGAATAGATTAGGTTTAATGAGGAAAGTACAGAGAGAAAGATGTATGCTGTATTACTGACTGTTTCAAAATAGCTTGATTGCTTTGACTGTTACAGGCTAAGTATAATAACATAGTCAAATATGGGTTGACTATTTTGATGATAAGATTAAAAAAAAAAGATATGATGATACTGTAATGGACACATTTCACAGGAACTAGGTATAAGACTTTCTAATGTCTAAACAAGATTGTGGATAGAAGGAAACAGACTTTTAAACTACTAGCAGCACCTATCAGGGGGTTATATGTATCAAAATGGGATTATGTGCTGCCTTCTTCCAAAAGCCTAGCCGCTAGCAGCCAGAAACCTAGCTAGTAGTCTGGGGAGCAGGATGGTACTTGTAACAAGCAGCACTCCCCATTATCAAGGATGAGCATAAAGGCTCGAATCCAATGAATCTTACTGAGGGAAATACAGATTTGGCTTTGACCTTACAGTACTGCTTTTATTCTGTCATCAATATTGCAATGTTGGTAACAGCACTGAGTGAATTTCCCCAGAATGGCTGAAAGCAACAGAGGCAGTGTCAGTCTTTTGCACTGTGCAGTGTCATGATTTATTATCTATGGATGATGATGGGATGTCCTAATCTAAGGACAATTTCTTTAGTGGTGCGTTGTGGCAGGGTAACAGTGGTCACTGAATTATAGAATGGGTTGGGTTAGAAGGGACCTTTAAAGGCTATCTAGTCCAACTCCCCTGCCATGGGCAGGGACATCTTAAACTAGATCAGGTTGCTGAGAGTCCAGTTCAACCTGACCTTGAATGTTTCCAGGATGGAGCATCTACAGCCTCTATGGGCAACCTCTTCCAGTGTTTCACCACTCTCCAAGTAAAAAATTTCTTTCCTGATATCTAGTCTGAATCTCCCCTCTTTTAGTTTAAAACCATTACCCCTTGTCCTATTGCTGCAGGCCTTGCTAAAAAGTCTGTCTTGATCTTTCTTATAAACCCTCTTTAGGTACTGAAAGGCCACAATAAGGTCTCACCTTATCTTAAGGTCTTCCCGGAGCCTTCTCTTCTCCAGACTGAATAACCCCAACTCTCTGAGCCTGTCTTCATAGGAGAGGTGCTCCAGCCCTCTGATCAGCTTTGTGGCCCTCCTCTGGACTTGCTCCAACAGCTCCATGTCTGTCTTGTACTGGGGTCCCCAGAGCTGGACGCAGTACTCCAGGTGGGGTCTCACAAGAGCAGAGGGGCAGGATCACCTCCCTCAGCCTGCTGGTCACACCTCTTTTGATGCAGCCCAGGATACGGTCGGCTTTCTGGGCTGCAAGCGCACACTGCCGGCTCATGCTGAGCTTCTCATCAATCAACACCCCCAAGTCCTTCTTGGCAGGGCTGCTTTCAATCCATTCCTTGCCCAGCCTGTAGTTGTGCTTGGGATTGCCCTGACCTACGTGCAGGGTCTTGCACTTGGCCTTGTTGAACCTCATGAAGTTCACATGGGCCCACTTCTTGAGCTTGTCCAGCTCCCTCTGGATGGCAGCAATAGCTGTGACTTTGTTTCAGACAGCTTTCACTCAAGAGAGGAATCTTGGTTTGCTCACTGCTTTAGAAGGCATCTCCACATTATAGACTTTGATTCGTTGCCTTTGCACCAGCTCATCTTTTCAGGGAGGAAACCACAGTACCTTGAGGTTTCTTTTTATTTAACTGGAGTGCTTCCCTTCTAGCCTTGTTCAGGGCTCCTTCACCAATTGCTCTAGATTGTGATGAGACCTACCATGTGCTTAATGCAACTTTCTTCTTAAGTATTATAAACCAGGGAGAATATTTTTTATTTCTTGTTTGGCAATTGTGGAAATTTTGTCAAATAATGTTATTGGTCAAATCTCCTGGTTTGTTTTTTAATGTGTTGGCAATATTATGTGTACAAAATTTAAAGAAAACGAAGGTACATTATGGTCCTAAATAGGATTTAAAGTAACTGCCTTTAGGACCAGACCTCATTTGTACTGTGCTTACTAAAAGCTGCCAAGAGAAGATTGTCTCCCAGTCTGAGATAGATGTTCATTTGTCTGGATTTCTCATATAGGCTTCAACAGTTCTTTTTCCTGGTCACCAGCAGGCATCATCAAAATGAGCTACCTCCTCTTCTGAGTAGCTCAGGTTAAAAACATCTTATACAATGCATATTGCCCTTTACCTGAAAATCAGAGCTAAATATAAAAGAGATCAGGTAGAAAATTATCTCCTCAAAAATGACTTTTCTCCCCATGAAACCTAATCTAGCTCCTAGGTGTTCATCTTAAAACTGACCAAAATTATGCTGAAATATAGCTAATACCCAGGTATGAGCAACTTAGACTAAGCAATCCTTATATGAAATCACACTTCCTAGAATGACTATAGAATTGAGATTTGCTTCTTAAAGTTCAGATGAGAGGTTTAGGTTTTATTTGGTAGTCAACAGAGGATATTTAACTGAAAGGTTTTTATTTTAGACCTCCTATAAGCCAAATATATAAATTAATTGACAGGCTGTTTGCAGCAATTTGAGGTTGTTAGGAAGTGAAAGGTACAGGTGAGAAGATGAATGTGACTAAGAGAGGCAAAACTCAAATCCTAAAGCCACAGTTTGAACTTCCCACAGGAAGAGTGATAACACAGCACATTTCATTTGGCCTTTAATGGAGAAAAAACTACTCAAACAAGAGCAGTTTTCCTCTTCATTGGGAATCTTTCTCTGTACTTCAATGTCCAAAATCCTCCTAAAATTTTTTTGTTCAAGGCAGACACCAGGATACAAATACAGTAAGCTGGCAGTGTTTCCTAGTATTGCAGGAGAAACTGCTTAAGAACATGCATTTTTCTGTCCCCATTGCAACAGATAAGGGTTTTGCTGCGAAACTATTTTTAAGATGTTAGCTATGGTGTGAATTTGCAGTGCTCTCATCACATGGTAACTGAGAGGGAGCTCATACTTCTACACAGACAATCAATTAAAGCATGAATACTGATACTTCTAGGCTGAAAATACTAAACTCATGTTTTGAACTGCATATGCTGCTATGTCCTGAGCAATTCATGCCTTTTAGTGTATTTTAAAATAATAATAAAAAAATCCAACACCAAAGATAGTGACATTTAATTCATTCTTTTTTTTTTTTTGTCTGCAAAGGCAACACTGAATGTGAGTTACTTCACTGTAGAAAGGAAGTGTGTAGCAAACCAAGAGCATGAATCTTTATCTCCCAAGTGCCAGGCTAGTACTTTGTCCTTATATTGCTATCCCTACGCATTAGATAACTTACATTTTGAAGCATTAATTTAATAGAAAAATTTATTCAATTTATTTATATTGTAGTTGAAGCTAGACAAGAAAGAGACACATATACATTAAAAAAAATCTTTCTTTGGCCTGTCTGATACAAAGACTCTTTCAGGAATTGTCTCTTACTATAGGTAGACTTACTAAAACCAGTCTCCAAATCAAGCTATTTCTCCTACTAGTATATGTCATATACTATACAATAGTTCAGGCATAAGTAGAATGTAATTTCATTGTTATCATTGTAATCTTACATCATGATGCTTGTGTTGTCTTCACAAGTAAAGAAAGCAGCAGGTAACCTACAGCTTTTTTTCAGCAAGCCTGAGATGATTTAAGCATTTTGATCACAAGCTGGGAGAGGACCCATCACATGCAGCCTTCAAGTGTCCTCATTAGCTGGAAATCTTGTGCAGAACTGCTCCAAACTCCCTTCTTTGCAGAGCTAAGTAGCCATAGTGTGGACAACTAAATCTGCCATTCAGGTAGGGTATGGTGCCAGTTTTGTATTCCATATGATGCAGGGGGATGCAGCAGTAAATGTTTTGGAGAGTTGTAGGAGAATTCTGATTTTAATGTAGAGGCTGCCAGATGAAAGAGGAAAAGATTAGAGAGGAGCACTTGCCTTTCAGGTCACTTGTTGAAAGTGGCAGACATCTGAGGCAGCAGTTAGCAGGAGAGCACAAGGATAAGAGAGATCTTGAAGTTGCATGTAGATCAGAAGACATGTAACCAAGGACAATCAGTGTCTAACAAAAGTTTTACTCTAAAGCAGATACGTGGAGGTTTTTTGTTGCCAGATACAATGCATGGTCCAAATAGGATTTTACAACTTGTGAGCATTTGAGGTCCTGTGGCTGGGAGTTTATGCTCCCCAGGTGTTACAGGGCAGTGCTTGGCATTGATTTTTGCTGTTCTCAGCACTTCCTCACAAAAACAAGCATATCACTGAGGACCACTCTGGGCCCCAGGATGAAATGGAAGTTTGTGGGTTTCTAATGGCTATTTCCCCAAGGGGAGAGACTGGACATATGCAGAGACAATCTAAGGATCCAGTGTCAGCAGGTGATGAAAATATCAGCCCTTTATGCACTGATCACAGAATCACAGAATGGTTTGGTTGGAAGGGACCTCAAAGATCATCTCATTCCAACTCCCCTTGCCATGGCCAGGGACACCCTCCACTAGACCACGTTGCCCAAAGCCCCATCCAACCTGGCCTTGAACATTTCCAGGGAGGGGGCATCCACAACCTCTCTGGGCAACCTGTTCCCATGCCTCACCACCCTCACAGTAAAGAATTTCTTCCTTATATCTAATCTAAATCGACCCTCGTTTAGTTTAAAGCCATTACCCCTTGTCCTATCACTACACTCCCTGACAAACAGTTCCTCTCCATCTTTCCTGTAGGCCCCCTTTACGTACTGGAAGGCTGCAATGAGATCTCCCTGGAGCCTTCTCTTCTCCAGGCTCAACAACCCCAACTCTCTCAGCCTCTCCTCATAGGAGAGGTACTCCAGCAATCTCATCATCTTTGTGGCCTACTCTGGACTCGCTCCAGCAGTTCAATGTCTTTCCTGCGCTGAGAATTCCAGAGCTGGACGCAGTACTCCAGGTGGGGTCTCACAAAAGCAGAGCAGAGGGGCAGAATCACCTCCCTCGACCTGCTGGTCACGCTTCTTTTGATGCAGCCCAGGACACGGTTGGCTTTCTGGGCTGCAAGTGTGTGTTGCCGGCTCATCTTGAGCTTTTCATCAATCAATACCCCCAAGTCCTGCTCCTCAGGACTGCTTGCAGTCCGTTCTCCATCCAGCCTGTAGTGGTGCCTGGGATTGCCCTGACCCACGTGCAGGACCTTGCACTTGGCCTTGTTGAACTTCATGCAGTTCACATGGGCCCACCTCTCCAGCCTGTCAAGGTCCCTCTGGATGGCATCCCTTCCCTCCAGCGTGTCAACCACACCACACAGCTTCGTGTCACTGGCAAACTTGCTGAGGGTGCACTCAATCCCACTGTCCATGTCACTGACAAAGATGTTGAACAGTGTCGGTCACAGCGCCATGCTGGGCTCTGTGCCATAACCTGGCCAGTGTTCTCACATCTGTATCTTATGGTTCTTCTGTAGGAACAAGTCGTAAGGAAGGTCTTGGTGCCATTTCAGGCAGTAACTGATACCTTACTTGTAGCTGACCTGATAAAAAGCCACGTATAAATAATGCCCAGCTTTAGACTGGATCTATACCTGTATCAGGATTTGGTGGTTTGGCCCTTTCTGTGTAGGTGAAATTCATTCAAGTACAAAATTTAAACCTTACTGGAATATCACTTCAGGGTTTTTATGGTCAAATTGGATCAGGCAGACCAATGTTTACTTCAAAGACAGGGCAGACTAAGACTGAAGGGAAGAAAAAGGAGCTTTCTCATCTAAATTTGTACATAGCAAAACATGCTGGCTGCCTACAATAAACAAAGCAGGGGAGAGAAGGAGAAACATGTAAGTGAAACTGGAAACTTAGCTTTCGCTGTGATGCCATTATTCTGCTGACGTTAGTTCACTATTATGCCAGACTTGTACAGTGCATAATAATTTATGTCCCCAGTGAAGAGAGGTCAAAGGGTTGTGTCCATAATGCGGTCCCTGTGTGGAATAGAAGGTCTCCCACAACAAAAACCTGTGCTTGGGAAAATCCAGTCTACCTCAATGGTCTTAACTGGTTAGGTAATGAACGCTTAATTATCTGCTCAAAACACAAGATGCAGTGTACTTTAGTCATGCATTATGTTTCATTTAGCAGAATTAGTAAGCTCGTTGAACCTCTATTATGTAACTAAACCGAAATAGGGAAATCAACAGGAAAAGATTCAGTAGATTCTGATCTATTTTAACATATAGGCTGGTTATTAAAGGGGTCTAACTGGAAAATTAAAGGGCCAAATACATGTGCTGCTGTAACATTTTCAAATGCTGCAGTTCTCCCCAATGCGCCTTCTTTTGGACTTGTGACACTTGATGCTTCTCCTGAAGCCCTTCAATGGCAACAGGCCTCTCAAGAGCACTGTAACCTTTCCTGCACCTCGGCTCCCTCCCAATTCCTATTTCTAACATTCCTCAGCACCCTGGTCTTGCCAAATACCAGCCTTTCATAGCCATTTTCACAATGCCAATGAGCATATAAAGGAAAACTAAATCTTCTTTTGCAATGCTTGGTGATTCAGTTACCTCCCCAAATCATCCACCTGCAATCATCATTGCTGTCTTTACTGTTAGTCCATTTTCTACTGGTGGGAACTGGCTCTTTTACCAGTCCCTGGCCTTCCTGCTAAAACACTCAGGGTGCAAAACTCAGACCTCTTTTCTGACATTCTGCCCTCGGTCTGTACATTTAGCAGGCTGATCTGTAGCTCTCATGAAGTTTCTTCTTTTTTTCCTCCTTAGTGATCTTTGCTAATTGTTGTAAATATCTATGTCAGAACTTTTTTTGCATGGACAAGCTCCCTACAGGGGAAACTCTGAGCCTAGAGGAATTGGCGCCTTTGCTGATACAAATTGGACTCCTGATGCAGAGCTCTGTGGCTTGCTCAGTTGTTTATTCAGAATTAGCTTCCAAGTCTCTGATTACCTTGAAGTCATTGGCAACTATGATGAAACACAATTAGAGAATACGAAATATTCAGGTTTTTTATTTGCTTCAGGATTATTTTTTTTTTTTTTTACTAAAGCCAGCAGTGACCCAGATTCCTCATCAGATTTAGGTTTGCTTCAGTTGCCTGGGAGGTGGAATAACAATTGCAGCTCTCTGGTGCAGATCATGAGCCCTTTGTCCTGATCCCAGATGTCTAAATAAATTCTGACACCTTGCAGGAGCACTTTTTCAAATAGTGGGCAGGATAAGTATGCCAGTTACGTTCTTTGGTTTTGCTTGGTACATAGAGAAAAGCCAGTGATATTAAAATGAGCTTACATTAATTCACCCTAAATTGAAGTTTGCATATGCCCTAGGCTTTCCTACATTTACATCTACAGATGGTACATGTTTGTTGTACTGCCGAAGGACACAAATAAGATTTTTATCTCCTCATCTTAAGAAATGTACAAAGAAATATTGGACAAACTGGTGTTACTTGCTTTTGCTGGAGAGCGGTTTCAATAGAACATTTGAAGACTGCCTCGACTGTGTTTTGTTTTCCTCAGTTTTTAACAAGGTGACAAAGTGGCTCTGATTTAAAATTATGACAAGGACAGATCTCATATTCCATATCAAATTGTGATATATAATTTGACCTCCCTTCATCTTGGAGGATGTACTTCAGCTGTGTGGCCCCAATTATTCTTTTGTGTGTGCCTTCATTCTGGGTACAGGAAAAAGGGAATGAGTTTCTTCGAGCTTCAAAAACCTTGACAGTGATAAAGACTCACTTTAATAGCAGAGTTTTCCAAGCTCTAAGATGGGCAAACAACACTGAGGAAAACATCTCATTTCAGCAAGAGATTATAATGCTAAAGAATAAAGCAACATAGGAAGATGGGGGGGAGGGAGGAAATTAAAAATAAAAAGAAGTGGCTGACTACCCAAAGCAAGCATGAAATTATATCCTTTCCTCCTCATATCCTAAAGCGAGACCAATCAAATAAACATCCGTAGCTTCATTTTCTGGTTCCAGCAAACGTATGTGTAGCATGAAAATCACTGAAATGGGCATTTTAGCCTGAAGACCAGGGACTGAGAGGATGGCCAATTACTTCTCATCTTTCACAGCACCCTCCATTCTGTGACAAGAGTAACCCTGTTTGAACCCTGTGCCTTAGCAACTCTTCCCTTCCAGCCTCAGCTGGTGAGCCACCCTCCCGACCAATAAAGTAGACACATCTTTTTTCCTCATCTAGGTTATGGGAAGCTGTAAATAGCTCCTAAGGGTGAAATTAAGGTTGAAGGAGGCAAATAGTACCATACCTAGTGTATATGCATTCATGGTACCATCTGTAGGTCCCATTTCAAATTTATGCTTTGTGGAAGAGCTGTAGTTGGTAACAGTGAACTGGAACCAGTGGCAATTAGGAAATGAATCAAGACTACTCCTTGCAGGTTACTGTCCGACCTATTCACAGACAGATATTGCTAATGCTTTAACTAGCCTTTCTGTTACAGTTTTCCTTGTGGTTGAAACTTTGCTGCAGTATAAGCCCATCATTCCCAACCCTTTTTCTGGTGAATACAGAAACGAATCTCTTAGTTTCCTCCTTTTCAGGTATTTGAAGAATGTTGTATTGCCTCCCAGTCTCTTCTTGGTTAAATGAACCTATATATTTCCAGAAGCATGACCATCGTGTCAAGACTGCAACCAAAGTTTGCAAGTGCGGCATGCAATGGGAGGACTGGCTGGTATGTCTCCCTAACTGTGCTCTAGATTTCACGTTTTAGCTGATCCCGTATTGCTAAGTATTTTTTTCTATGGTGGTGTCAATCATTTGATGTTCTTTATACTCTGGATACTTATAGAAGTGCAGCACAGTAATTTGTTCCATTTTGTAAACCTGTGCTCTTTATTGCTCTTGTTTCCATGTGTGGATGTTACTGCTTTCTGTCCACTTATTCCATCCTGTTTTTTCAGTTGATTCAGTCCAATTTGCTTGGTTGTTTTTTTTTTTTCCCTTTTGTCTGGGAGGTAAGGAATTTTAACAGCTGATAATTCCAATAGTAGAATTGGAAAAAAAAATCTTCTTTCATAACTTTGTCTTCTCACATTAGGGCAATAAGTGGCAAGTGCTAGAGAATTCACCGCTCAGGGTAACCCTCGGCAGTATCAAGGACAAGGAAGAGGTACACACACGGTTGTCTGTGTCTCTGGTGACATTCCACAGACAAACGTGGAGATCCCAACTGGGGTTTAGATGAGATCTTTCTACTGCAAAAATCCCATCCTACCAGTGAAAAAACATGGCCTTCTGTATATGGTCTTTTGTGAAGGGTCCAAGTCCTATGCCTTCCCCGGGGCTGTGCCTGGGCATCATCTTAGGGTTGCAGGCTGGCTGTGCTGGGGAGCACTCTCATATTTACGCACGGGGGGTGGCCAGATTCCTTTTGTAGGTAAAGATGTGGGTTTTGCTGGCTTATGAAGTCAGCTTGCTACTCTCTGCTAGCCAGGACTGACAGTGACCTACAACATGACGGTACCAGATAGCTCTCTGCTTTGTTCTTAAATCAATTTCAAGGTTCACTGTCAATTCCCCTGAAAGCAAACAATTACAGGACATGCTATTCCTTGTATTTGCAGGTGATTAAAATAGCCAAGAGTGACTTGCTGTAATAGTATACTTAGCAGCCATCAGCCATTTAAAATCCCAGAAATAGGTAGAGGGTTATTATATCCCCCATCCTCTGCCAACAACTGTCACTCCCACTAAGATCCATGATAGTAATTTGATTTCCATAAAGGACACTGTTAATTCAGGAGACATGCAGAGAAAAGTACAAAATATCTAAGCTGAAATGACAAAAATGTCAGGACAAACAGAGCTTCCACAGTAGAAAGCCAGCATTTATTAAAATATGTACATACGTATCTATCCTTCATGTTTCTACTCTAAACACAGACAGCAAGGTGAGTCCTAAATGTCTGGGCTCATGGATTTAATCTTACCAAACACATTTTGGAACCTTTTGCTTGTGTTTTTTTTGAAAGTAATTGTAGTTGTGAATAAGAGAATTGTACTGAAATCTTCAGAATTTCACACCTTGGCTACTATAATACTTTAACAATCTGTGAAGCGTATGCTGTTTTTATTAATAATTACCGTATTCAGTAGGATTTTTCTCTTTTTAAAAAGAAAACAGCAGGCCTGCAACACAGCAGGACACAAGCAATCCAGGAAGTTCCTGAAATGCATTGATGATAACTTCCTCCCTCCAAGTGAAAGAGGAGCCAATGAGGACAGATGCTCACCAACAAGGAGGAGCTGGTACGGGATGTAAAGGTGAAGGGCAGCCTTGGCTGCAGTGACCACCAAATGGTGGAATTCAGGATCCTCAGGGCAGCAAGGAGGACACACAGCAAACTCACTACCCTGGACTTCAGGAGAGCAGACTTTGGCCTCTTCAGGGACCTGCTTGGTAGAATACCATGGGACAAAGCCCTGGAAGGAAGAGGGGCCCAAGAGAGCTGGCTAATATTCAAGGGTCACCTCCTCCAAGCTCAGGAGCGATGCATCCCAACAAAGAGCAAGTCAAGCAAAAACACCAAGAGGCCCCTGTGGATGAACAAGGTGCTCCTGGACAAACTCAAACACAAAAAATGAAGCCTACAGAGGGTGGAAGCAAGGGCAGGTAGCCTGGGAGGAATACAGAGAAACTGTCTGAGCAGCCAGGGATCAGATTAGGAAAGATAAAGCCCTGATAGAATTAAATCTGGCCAGGGACATCAAGAACAACAAGAAAAGCTTCTATAGGTATGTTAGTGATAAAAGAAAGAGGAGGGAAAATGTGGGTCCCCTCCGGAATGAAACAGGTGACCTGGTTACCCAGGATATGGAGAAGGCTGAGGTATTCAACAACTTTTTTCCCTCAATCTTCACTGGCAAGGGCTTCAGCCACACGGCCCAGGTCACAGAAGGCAGGGACTGGGAGAATGGAGAACTGCCCACTGTAGCAGAAGATCAGGTTTGAGACCATCTGAGGAACCTCAAGGTGCACAAGTCCATGGGACCCGATGAGATGCATCCACGGGTCTTGAGGGAACTCGCAGACGAAGTGTCTAAGCCACTCTCCATCATATTTGAGAAGTCGTGGCAGTCTGGTGAAGTTCCCACTGACTGGAAAAGGGAAAACATAACCCCCCATTTTTAAGAAGGGTAAAAAGGAAGACCCAGGGAACTACGGGACAGTCAGTCTCACCTCCGTGCCTGGCAAGATCATGGAGCAGACCCTCCTGGAGATTATGCTCAGGCACATGGAAAATAAGGAGGTGATTGGTGACAGCCATCATGGCTTCACTAAGGGCAAATCATGCCTGACAAACTTGGTGGCCTTCTACGATGGGGTTACAGCACTGGTAGACAAGGGAAGAGCAACTGACATCATCTACCTGGATTTGTGCAAAGCATTTGATACCGTCCCACATGACATCCTTGTCTCTAAACTGGAGAGATGTGGATTTGATGGATGGACCACTCGGTGGATAAGAAATTGGCTGGGTGGTCGCACTCAAAGAGTTGTGGCCAACGGCTCAATGTCCAAGTGGAGAACAGTGACGAGTGGCATCCCTCAGGGGTCGGTACTGGGAATGACACTGTTCAACATCTTTGTCAGTGACATGGACAGTGGGATTGAGTGCACCCTCAGCAAGTTTGCCAGTGACATGAAGCTGTGTGGTGTGGTTGACATGCTGGAGGGAAGGGATGCCATCCAGAGGGACCTTGACAGGCTGGAGAGGTGGGCCCGTGTGAACCGCATGAAGTTCAACAAGGCCAAGTGCAAGGTCCTGCATGTGGGTCAGGGCAATCCCAGGCACCACTACAGGCTGGATGGAGAACGGACTGCAAGCAGTCCTGAGGAGCAGGACTTGGGGGTATTGATTGATGAAAAGCTCAAGATGACCCGGCAACACACACTTACAGCCCAGAAAGCCAACCGTGTCCTGGGCTGCATCAAAAGAAGCATGACCAGCAGGTTGGCAGAGGTGATTCTGCCCCTCTACTCTGCTCTGGTGAGACCCCACCTGGAGTACTGCGTCCAGCTCTGGAATTCTCAGCGCAGGAAAGACATTGAACTGCTGGAGCGAGTCCAGAGGAGGGCTGTGAAGCTGATCAGAGGGGTGGAGCACCTCTCCTATGAGGAGAGGCTGAGAGAGTTGGGGTTGTTGAGCCTGGAGAAGAGAAGGCTCCAGGGAGATCTCATTGCAGCCTTCCAGTACGTAAAGGGGGCCTACAGGAAAGATGGAGAGGAACTGTTTGTCAGGGAGTGTAGTGATAGGACAAGGGGTAATGGCTTTAAACTAAACGAGGGTCGATTTAGATTAGATATAAGGAAGAAATTCTTTACTGTGAGGGTGGTGAGGCATGGGAACAGGTTGCCCAGAGAGGTTGTGGATGCCCCCTCCCTGGAAATGTTCAAGGCCAGGTTGGATGGGGCTTTGGGCAACGTGGTCTAGTGGAGGGTGTCCCTGGCCATGGCAGGGGGGTTGGAACTAGATGATCTTTGAGGTCCCTTCCAACCCAAACCATTCTATGATTCTATGAACCAGTCTGACCAAAATATTTGATCAGAGCAACTAATAGTTAAAATTAGCCTGACCTTTTGACTAAAAAAACTTGTGTAACTGGGGGAACATTTAAAACAAGGTTAGCCTGAAAGAGCTTGGTGGCTCAGAGATGGTTACTGTTTTTTTGTTAGGTATGGTTTCTTTGCCACTTTTTGGGTGCCTTGTCCAACTGCTGCCACATAGCAGCTGCCAAGTAAGATCATCATGTGTGAGCTTATTTCCCATAATGTCCATAATAATGGTTAGAGATGAGCTCTAATTCTACACTTTAACCTACAAGGCATTTCCATCATACTTGTTGACTTTTTTATCTTGGGATGATGAATTCTTGAAGTGAAGTTATCGTCCCTTCATATAACACTGTCTGCTCTCCAGTAATGACAGTTTACCTGCTGAAACCTTTCTCAGATATGTAAACCTATGGTTTATCTGCTTGCTCTGTTTTGCTAGTTCCTTAATGCTTTGTGTCCCCCAGTTATCAATTTTTCCTATTTTCTTCCTTCCTACCAATGATCTCATATCTCAGATAATAAACATTTAAATCTTTTTCTATACCAGAAAAGGTCATTTAGTCTCTCCTGTCCTAAAAATATAGATCTAAGAATTTTGCCTAGTGATGTCTCATTTAGCCTAACTAGTTTTGCTTGACCTGCTGGACTGAGGTTTTTTTTTTTTTGAAAGTCAGCCACTGTTGATGCTTGTTTTCCACAACTTGTAATTTTTTTTATTTTGTTATCTCTTTGACTGTTTAATTGTTCTTTCTGTTAGTCCTGCATAATTTCCAGTTTGAACTTTGCTAACTTCAGCTTCAAACTTCTTACATCTTGCCTTTCTCTGCTATACTGAAATAAAGTGCTACCATCAGCTGTCTGTTAGCCATATCTGCAGAGTGCAATTAAATCACCTCTTACGCTCTCTCTCACAAGCTAAATCAATTAGGCATCTGTCAGCTGTTAAAAAACAACAACAACAGCAAAAAAAAAAAACCCAAACATTTTTTTTTTACATTTCTGAAAAATAAAATCTTCTAACTCCAGTTCAGGTGAGGGATGTCAAGGATACAGGAAGAAGGTATAAGGGAGACCCATGCATATAAAATACTTTGGTGGCCCGAAATGGTGTGGCTCAGTCTGTGACCTTCCATATCACTCAGTATATCACATATGGAATAGCATCAGCATCCTACATTTAATATCCTTCTGAAAAAGATTTCTTTGTTCATTAAGACTGTATAAAAAACAATAGAGAGAAAATGTCACCTTAAAATGTCTGATGTTAATACTTTGAAAGCCTGAGTGAAGAGTTATTTTTAATATAATGAGACCATTAGCCACTAGAGGCCCTTCACGTCTAGGAGACTGGCTGGGCCAAGCTACTGTAGAATATGCCTCTGGTTTGATTTAGTGCACTCAGGGGGGAAATATTGAAATGATAAACCACCTGACTGAGAAGCAATATTCAGAGTGTCTGTGTTAGGCACCTCTGTCAGGATTTGGTCTCTTCTCAGCTACTGTTTTAGTCAAAAAAACACCCTTGATATTCAAGTCTCTTCACTCAGGCATATCTTTTCATTCCCTCCCCTTCATCATGTTTTCTCAGATGCTTAAATTGAAGTGTAGATGCTGATCTTTTGTACTGTTTCTGGTGTTAGTGCTCAAGGCACCTTATCTGGAAAGCAGAAGGGAGGACCCTGGGACCCAGGTGGGAGAAGCAGCAGCAGGGTACATAGGCAGCACTGCTGTATTTCCCTCCCCAGTTCGAACACATAAAGTAAATTAGGTGGATCTGCCACATAAAGGGGACTCATACCTGCAAATATTTATTGTGAGTGTTTAGATAGAAGCATAAGAGTGATTGGATAACTCTTCCCAATATGCTGTTGGGAAAGGGGATTCACAGTGAATTACAAATATTTATGTTACTATTATGCCAGAGCTTCCATCTGAATTGGGGTTTTGTGCTGGATGCTTTTCAAATAACATATAGTCAGCATATGATGCTGGTCCAGCTCTCAACGCTAGAGGGCAGGGCTTGGGAGGTACCGATATACTGAGAAAAGTGGCTGCCAGAAGAAAAACGATCCTTTGCCTTCTCAAAAGAGTAGTATATTCTGCGAATCTGCTTCCTGAATGCCAAGAGTGATGCCTGGCTGCCTGTGCTGTTAAGGCCCGCCACCTCTTTCACAACACACACAAGTGACGATGAGGAAAACCTGGTGTTTTTCAGGTGTCACCTGTTTGGGTTTTTTTACTGCATATTGTCTCTATGGCAATTAGGTAGATGATCTGCTCAGCCTGGTGGCAGAGCTACAAGAGGAAGTAGAAAGGTTAAGGAGCATCAGGGAAGCTGAGAGAGAGAGACATACTGGTGGAGCCAAGCTCTGCCCTTCCTGAAACAAACAGGGACAAACACCAGGCAAAACCCAAGATGAAAGGGACCCTGTATCCTCCCACCTGCCAGGTTGAAGGTTGTAGCTTAAAAGGAAGGAGTAAACGGAGGCAATTCCACACTTGGGGTGGCAGGTGAACCTCCTCCTTGCCCATCTTGCCTTTCCAGGTGCCTCTGTACAACAGGTACAAGGCTCTGGCTGTGGAACGCCTGTTAAAGGAGGATATGGACGACAGTCGAGCTACACCAGAAGTATCACCAAGGCCAGAAAGGCCTGCACCCTGTATTGTGACCATGTCCACGAAGAAGAAAAGGTGGGTTACAGTTGTAGGTGACTCCCTTCTGAGGAGTACAGAGGGTCCAATATGCAGGGCAGACCCTCCTCTCAGAGAAGATTTCTGCCTCCCTGGGGCCCTTGTTAAAGACATTACAAGGAAACTCCCCAGCCTGGTATGGCCCTCTGACTACTACCCACCACTGCTCCTCCATGGGGGTGGGGACAAAGCCGCAACACGCAGTGCAAAAGAAATCAAAAGGCACTTCAGGTCTTGGGACAGTCACTGAAGGGACCTGGAGCGCAGGTTATTTTTTCCTCCCTCCTTCCAGTTGCAGGCAGCGACATTGGGAGGAACAGATGCACACAGTCCATAAATGCATGGCTCCGCGTGTCACCGCCACAGTTTTGAGTTTTTTGACAATGGGGCGGCCTACACGGCACCAGGCTTGATGAATTCAGATGGGATTCACCTCTCAAAGGGGAAAAAGGGTTTTGCCCAGGAGCTAGCGGGGCTCACTGCCAGACCTTTAACCTAGGCTTGAAGCAGGAAGGGGATAGTATCAGGCTTGCCTGCGACAAGTTCTGGGACAACATGCCAAGGTTGGAGGGATGGGGTGTCAGTGAGGGCCCGCAGCCTGTTGCTCAGAGACATGCTGGACAGACTGCAGCACGCTTAAAGTCTAGAGGAGGTGAGCCACAGGCTCCTGAGGCAATGGGAACTAACAGGGAAACACTGGGAAAATACATCAAAGGAATTCCAGCTGCTCCAGCCAGTGTAAGCCTCATCGGGAGCACAACTGAAATGCCTCTATGCAAACACACCTAGTATGGGGAACAAACGAGGAGTTGGAGACATGCGCTCACCTGCAGGGCTATGATCTTACTGGCATCATGGAGATGTAGTGGGATGGCTTCTGTGACTGGAGTGTTGGGAGGGAGGGAGGAGGCTTTGGGCAACGTGGTCTAGTGGAGGGTGTCCCTGCCCGCAGCAGGGGGGTTGGAACTAGATGGTCTTTGAGGTCCCTTCCAACCCAAACCATTCTGTGATTCTATGATTCTATGATCCAGGCTCTTTAGGAGGGGGTGTCACCCTCTATGTCAATGACTAGCTGCAGTGCATGGAGCTCCACCTGGGGATGGATGAGGAGATGACTGACAGCTTATGGGTCAGGATTAAAGGGAGCACAGGGACAGGGGACATCATAGCAGGGGTCTGCTACAGGCCACCTGACCAGGGAGATGGAGCAGATGACCCCTCTGTAGACAGATAGGAGCAGCCTCACATTCACAAGCCCTGGTCCTCGTGGCGGACTTCAACCACCCCAATATCTGTTGGAGGGACAACACAGCAGGCCATAAGCAATCCAGGACGTTCCTGGAAAGCGTTGATGATAACTTCCTCCTCCAAGTCATAGAAAAGCCAATGAGGAGGGGTGCCATGCTTGACCTTGTTCTTGCCAACAAGGAGGGGCTGGTAGCGGATCACAGAATCATAGAATGGTTTGGGTTGGAAGGGACCTCAGTGATGATCTCATTCCAACTCCCCCTGCCATGGCCAGGGAGACTCTCCACTAGACCACGTTGCCCAAAGCCCCATCCAACCTGGCCTTGAACACTTCCAGGGATGAGGCATCCACAGCCTCTCTGGGCAACCTGTTCCCATGCCTCACCACCCTCACAGTAAAGAATTTCTTCCTTATATCTAATCTAAATCGACCCTCGTTTAGTTTAAAGCCATTACCCCTTGTCCTATCACTACACTCCCTTACAAACAGTTCCTCTCCATCTTTCCTGTAGGCCCCCTTTACATACTGGAAGGCTGCAATGAGATCTCCCTGGAGCCTTCTCTTCTCCAGGCTCAACAACCCCAACTCTCAGCCTCTCCTCATAGGAGAGGTGCTCCACCCCTCTGATCAGCTTCATGGCCCTCCTCTGGACTCGCTCCAGCAGTTCAATGTCTTTCTTGTACTGGGGACCCCAGAGCTGGATGCAGTACTCCAGGTGGGGTCTCACCAGAGCGGAGTAGAGGGGCAGAATCACCTCCCTCGACCTGCTGGTCACACTTCTTTTGATGTAGCCCAGGACACAGTTGGCTTTCTGGGCTGCAAGTGTGCGTTGCCGGCTCATGTTGAGCATTTAATCAATCGACACCCCTAATTCACTCTCCTCAGGGCTGCTTGCAATCCATTTTCTGCCCAGCCTGTAGTAGTACTTGGGATTGCCCTGACCCACATGCAGGACCTTGCACTTGGCCTGGTTGAACTTCATGCAGTTCACATGGGCCCACCTTTCAAGCCTGTCAAGGTCCCTCTGGATGGCATCCCTTCTCTCCAGTGCATTGATTGCACCACACAGCTTGGTGTTGTCAGCAATCTTGCTGAGGGTGCACTGAATACCACTGTCCAATGTGAAGCTCAAGGGCAGCCTTGGCTGCAGTGACCACCAAATGGTGGAGTTCAAGATCCTCAGGGCAGCAAGGAGGACACACAGCAAACTCACTACCCTGGACTTCAGGAGAGCAGACTTTGGCCTCTTCAGGGACCTGCTTGGTAGAGTACCATGGGACAAAGCCCTGGAAGGAAGAGGGGCCCAAGAGAGCTGGCTAATATTCAAGGGTCACCTCCTCCAAGCTCAGAAGCGATGCATCCCAACAAAGAGCAAGTCAAGCAAAAACACCAAGAGGCCCCTGTGGATGAACAAGGTGCTCCTGGACAAACTCAAACACAAAAAATGAAGCCTACAGAGGGTGGAAGCAAGGGCAGGTAGCCTGGGAGGAATACAGAGAAACTGTCTGAGCAGCCAGGGATCAGATTAGGAAAGATAAAGCCCTGATAGAATTAAATCTGGCCAGGGACATCAAGGACAACAAGAAAAGCTTCTATAGGTATGTTAGTGATAAAAGAAAGAGGAGGGAAAATGTGGGTCCCCTCCGGAATGAAACAGGTGACCTGGTTACCCAGGATATGGAGAAGGCTGAGGTATTCAACAACTTTTTTCCCTCAATCTTCACTGGCAAGGGCTTCAGCCACACCACCCAGGTCGCAGAAGGCAAATGCAGGGACTGGGAGAATGGAGAACTGCCCACTGTAGCAGAAGATCAGGTTTGAGACCATCTGAGGAACCTCAAGGTGCACAAGTCCATGGGACCCGATGAGATGCATCCACGGGTCTTGAGGGAACTCGCAGACGAAGTGTCTAAGCCACTCTCCATCATATTTGAGAAGTCGTGGCAGTCTGGTGAAGTTCCCACTGACTGGAAAAGGGAAAACATAACCCCCCAGTTTTTAGAGAGGGAAAAAAGGAAGACCCAGGGAACTACAGGCCGGTCAGTCTCACCTCCGTGCCTGGCAAGATCATGGAGCAGATCCTCCTAGAAACTATGCTCAGGCACATGGCAGATGAGGTGATTGGTGACAGCCAACATGGCTTCACTAAGGGCAAATCCCTGGAAGTGTTCAAGTCCAGGCTGGATGGGGCTTTGGGCAACCTGGTCTAGTGGAAGGTGTCCATGCCCACGGCAGGAGGGTTGGAACCAGATGATCTTTGAGGTCCCTTCCGACCCAAACCATTCTATGATTCTGATTCTGTAATTAGTTATCACTGTTGTGGCCTTTAGTGCTGTTATAATATTCATTCAGAAATTAAAATAGGATCCCAATTGGAGACTAAGTGACTTTTCAGGACTGTAGTTAGGTAGCAGAGGAGTTCTTTCAAATGAATAACACCTTGCTCAGGATCAAAATAACCCTTTAAAATTGCCCAGCAAAACTCTGAAAGGCTGGTAAGATCAGAAGAGTCCTTGAACTACTCAGACCCACCATACGAAGCGAAGAGCTATGTGTTATTGGGAATGTTGTAACACATGAAGGATGAAGTAAATTCTCAGTGTGCAGTGCAAACACCACTACAATTGCAAGCAGATCTGTGTGAAGGAAAGACATTACGCTTCAGCAGGACAAGAAATATATTACTCGGTAACACTAAAAAGCTGTACCGAGTCAACAGTCCTATTTGGGGTGGACAGATTGTGAGCTCCAAACAGCATGATTAATATGGAGGGCTTGTTTGAGATTACCAGCTTTAGAGCTTTATAACAAACAAACTGTTCTGTGATGGAGATGTGCCCAGCTTTGTGTTTTTCTTTAGTCTATATGCCTTCTTTATGCTTTTCTAAAGAGTATATTTTAATAAGAGCCTTTTCTTGTACTTGGCTATTAATGTGACACCAGGTACTGGCAGATTAGCAAGGGAGGTAGAATATTTTCTACTTTTGCAGGATGGAGTGGTAGGAAGAAAATAGAAGCAGCAGAATTGACTAGAAATACTCACTGGGTGAACAGAAAGCAGATTGCAAGTGATAAGGCATAATTTTAGGGAAAAAAAACTGAAAAAAGGCTTGTGCTATTTTGAACTTCCTAAAGGTACAATAAGTGGAAAAAATGCCTGGTGGAGGACATCTATCAGCATGTTGATTTCACTGTGATATACATTTTTGCAGTGCAGACCTTCCTTAATCTTTCTTTTCCCTTTCCTTTATTATCCTTCCCTTTACATATATGAAGTTGTGAAGGGGGAGGCAAAACATTTATAAAATGTTGGAGCTGCTCTCCTATTTTTCTCCTAGATGAGCGTGGCAAGGCACAGCTGGAGGGAGAGTGTGAAAGACTTGAAGGACTGCCAGCATGCCTGCCTCAGCCTTGCTGGACAGCACAAAGCCCACAGGCACTCAGTGCCTGCACTGTGGCACATGAGCTTTAACCATCAGAGGCAGTGTGACCTGTGTGTGAAAGACATTGCAAGCTAAGGAATGCTGGTGCCTGGACAGGAGCCGGTGGATCCCCAGGGAAGTCCTGGGGTTCGTACCACAATGAAGGCAGAGGCAGCTCTGGCCTTCATTCTCCACTTTATTTAGCTGTGATCTTCTGAGGGACATTTTCCCAGAAAATCTAGTTGATGTGACCTGATGAAAATTCAGGCCCCAAGGCAATGGACTATTTCATTCTTCCTGTGTCATGATAAAACCTGTCTGTGCCTTGTCTCTGCTGGGATTTTCCACTGCAGGTAGACACTACACTGTGGAAGAAGTCTGAGATAATTTTCTTTAGCCCTTTCCATCTAGGTCCTTATGGCCCTATCCTGAGTGTGTCTGTTTAAGTCCAGCCTAGGGAAGAATGAGAACAGCTTAAGGGTGTTTGAGGTCTTGGGGAAACCTCCTTTCTTCCTTTGGACTCTGCTTTTTCAATGCAAGTTGAGGTGTGGACAGAAGTAGTTCGGGTAGACCAAACTCAGAAACAGCACCTGGTCTTTCACAGACTACACCAAAGAGGCACGTCAGTGTTGGGCAGAAGAACTGGGAAAACCGGTCTTGCCCAAACATGACCTCCTAGAACAGAGGCATCAGACCAGTATCTCATGTAACATGAGTGCAAAATAGTCATTACGTGGCCATCATGGACAAGAGGAGAGTGCCGAGATTCATTCTCTGTGAAGAAAAATCTGTATGGCGATCTAGTGTTTTCATGGACTTTAATTGTTCCAGATCAATTTGTACAAATATATATATAGGTATCTTTACAATATCAAACTGCATGGAATGACCAACAGAAAACATTATTAATATGCGTCAGGCACTCCAAAATGACAAAATTAAGGCTGTCTGTGCAATATGTTAATCTCCATGCATGCTGCATTTGTGATAATCTTCTCAATTTCAGATTGCATGTGGTTTTTTCCACTCTTTTTGAATGGGATAGGCATAGGCAGTACTCAGTGAATGAGATTCCATTTCATATTTATTGCCCACAAGTCAGAGTCTGCTCTGAAGACAATATTGTTAATTTTCTCCTTGGTTTTCAATAGTTCTTGTCAATATATTATGTATACCTGTGAAACTTAAAAAAAAAAAAAAAAGAAAACTGCTGTTAGAGTGCAGTCATTCCCATTTTATAGTAGGTAACAGGAACATTTAGATAAAACCCACTCACCTGGGGTTTTTTGGGTTGTTTTTTTTTTTTTTTTGTGTACGCCCATTCCCCGATCTCTTAGGTTTAATTTAAAGTAGCACTATTCAGTGTGCTCAGAGTCCTGTTTTTGTGACCTAGACACTTTTCTCTAGATTCAGTGCTGCTGCTAAGCAGATCCTATATGTTCATGAACTTAATGGATAGCCCTGGTAATAGACAACATTCAGTTTTGACAAAATCAAAGTGTCACTAGAGGACACTGGATTTTTAATTACATTTTCAATAGGAAAGTGTAAAAATGCTTTGAGATATTTTCTGCCCACAGAAATGGAAAATTTTAGCACAATTTCACAAGAATTGGAAGCTGCTGACAATTGTCTTACAATGGTGGGTGTCTGGCAGTGCTAGGATAAGCTCAGTCCCATTTAATACAAGTGCAGGACTTGCTCTGAAGCAGATTGAGGATAGCTTCTTCATTTCTCTCTCTTTTTTTTTGTCATTGTAAAAGGAAAAGAAAACCAAAGCGAAAAAAATTTTTCAAGAGTCTGATCATAACAAATTATTACTTTTTTATCATAATCTTGCTAGACCCTTTCTGGGTAACTCATGCTTTAGATTTGATGCCTTTTCTGAAATCCATGGCTGTTTGAAGGAAGGAATGGAAAGGCTTTTACTTTTTTACTTGCAAGCTCCCAGTCTTTATCTCTTTAAATTGCTACAGCTGCTAGAAATGAACTTTGGTAACTTGTGTCAGGCTCATCAACTTTTGCTGATGTCTGATCTTTAAGGCATTTGTTTTAAAAGCAGTTTTCATTACTTCAATACACTTTCCCCCAGTGCTCAAATGTATACAAGTTGACAATTACTAGGAATGGCTTTATACACAACTGTATTCCTCTGTTTAATAACAATAACTTTATGCCTAATATATCATTGTAATTGAACATTAATTTTTTTCATGGTTTTAAAACTATCATTTTAATTTAACAGTCTTTTAAGAAACATATTTAATGAACAGTAAAAAAAAGTAGGGCAAAGTCCGTAATGATCAACACCTGTTGAGTAAATGAAGTTGTGTTTGTTGTTGCCTGGGTGCAAGCTGGAAAAAAAACCAGCCAGTGCTTTCAGAAATGGTATGAAAGGAGTTGGTTTTAAATTCTTTTAGTTAAAATGAATATAAGAATCTTTTTAGCTTATCTTTTAATTGTCTAAGTCTTTTGGCTTGCTAAAATTATAGATTCTGGAGTGTTCGTGGGTTTGATTTGTGAGCAAATTCCTTGTCTTAAATGAAAAATTCTTGATCAATGTAAGGAAAAAAGGGGATTATGCACATGGCAGAGAGCTGATCATCTTTACTTTTCTCATTTTTTATTTGAAAAATGCAGACCACCTCAGCATTGTTTAGTGGAGTGACAGACTGCCTTACAGGGAGTTTAAGGCTGGTGTTAACAGGCTTTTTTGAAGACACTCTTTTCAAAATGAAGTGGTGGAGATATCCTTCTGGTAGAAAATCATGGACTAAGTGTTTTCCTGCTAAGTAAATTTCAAGCTAGAATGTGATTTATGTCCTGTCACATGATGGTTGTATTGAACTATTTTTACTGAGTATTTCTGAGAAAACAGTATACATACAGTTAATTTACTGCATAAGCTTGTCATAATGAAGATCAGCTAGAGAAATTAAGAGAGGCATTTGGGGTAGCAGTCAGAGTTGCAGAGTCTGATTTTTCTATTCCTTCAAGGTCTGTATGACTGGCTGCGCTTGGGCAAACAACCTGGAGTGGGTTAGACTTGCAAGTGGTAGTGTAAATGAGTACATACTGTGCAAAGCTGCAAAGAAATGGCAGCCTTTACTGCTGAATGAGATCACAACAGATGCAGGCACTTGGCCACTTTCAAGATGGACTTTTAGGACTTTTGGTGGGTAAGAAATATGTTTCAAAACCTGAATTCTGCAAAATTTATGTCCCTGGTAGAGCGCAAGAGCAACTATCTAGTTTATTTTGTGCCCTGGTTTGGACTTCTGGCTTATCTAAATTTAGAGAGCTGGGAGATTAAGAATGTTTAAGACAGCCATGTACTTCTAGACTACTGCTATTCCCACATATTGTAAGCACAGATTTGAAACTCAAGTGCAGCCCTTGAATGAATTGTCTAAGCAGAAAAGTACACTTTAGAAAGTGTTAATTGCAAATGTCAAATAAGTAACTGGCACTGAAAAAGGAAGGAATGGCCTTCATGAGTAGTATGGTGTCCTGAAAGAAAACCTTTAAGCATTTCTTCAGAAGACGCAAGATATAATGGTTCTGTGGGACACACTGGGTACCTAATACATTCATATGTGTATGCTACTCTTTAATCTGATTAATTTCCACAAATTAGTCTATTCATTTTGCTTGTCCATCTGTCATGGATTTTGTGGACTTTCTTGCTGTTAGACATGATTCAGAAATCTTCCTGTGTTTTCACACTTTTTGGGTAGTGTGGCTATTTCAGCCACAGGCCTGGAAGCCTGGGAGGGTTACGAAGGGCACAAGGTGGGGCAGCATCAAAGACTCTCAGATCTGAAGCTCAGCCAGGAGAACTTGTGTCAGGGTCTGTGGTCTGAATAAAGTTGCGGGAAGAAAGCAATAAATTTGGAAAGCAGAGATGTGTCTGTGTGGGATGTCAAGCTGCAAGGGCAAGAATCAGTGTTTTAATTAAGAAAATAAGAGAAAATCAAGAACTGAAAAAGAATAAAAATAGCATGGACTAGGCAAGATTAGCATTTTTAAAACTATTAAATTGGTTGTAAGGAGGACATTAAGATTAAAAAAAAAAAGTTGAATAAAAATAAAAAGTGTATTTAAGTTTCATTCTAAAGTTATTCCAAATTCAGAAAAAAATCCGTTTCCTCCCCTGAAGGTCAGGCACACATGACAGTAGGAAGATTAGGTCTGTCAAAGTTAACAGAATTAAAATTAATAAATGGTATCAAGGTATGAAGAAGAGATACTGGATCATAGAATCATAGAATGGTTTGGGTTGGAAGGGACCTCAAAGATCATCTAGTTCTAACCCCCCTGCCATGGCCAGGGACACCCTCTACTAGACCAGATTGCCCAAAGCCTCATCCAACCTGGTCTTGAACACTTCCAGGGATGGGGCATCCACAGCCTCTCTGGGCAACCTGGTCCCATGCCTCACCACCCTCACAGTAAAGAATTTCTTCCTAATATCTAATCTAAATGTATCTTCTTTCAGTTTAAAGCCATTAACCCTCTGTCCTGTCACTACACTCCCTGATAAACAGTCCCTCATCATCTTTCCTGTAGGCCCCTTCAGGTACTGGAAGGCCGCAATTAGATCTCCCCAGAGCCGCCTTTTCTCCAGGCTGAACAATCCCAACTCTCTCAGCCTGTCCTCATAGCAGAGGTGCTCCAGCCCTCTGATCAGCTTTGTGGCCCTCCTCTGGACTCGCTCCGACAGCTTCATGTCTCTCCTGTACTGGGGCCCCCAGAGCTGGACGCAGTACTCCAGGTGGGGTCTCACCAGAGCAGAGTAGAGGGGCAGGATCACCTCCCTCAACCTGCTGGTCACACTTCTTTTGATGCAGCCCAGGACACAGTTGGCTTTCTGGGCTGCAAGCACACACTGCCGGCTCATGTTGAGCTTCTCATCAATCAATACCCCCAAGTCCTTCTTGGCAGGGCTGCTTTCAATCCATTCCTCGCCCAGCCTATAGCTGTGCTTGGGACTGCGCCAACCCACGTACAGGACCTTCCAGTTGGCCTTGTTGAACTTCATGCGGTTCGCACAGTCCCACATCTCCAGCCTGTCTAGGTCCCTCTGGATGGCATCCCTTCCCTCCAGCGTGTCAACCACACCACACAGCTTGGTGTCATTGGCAAGCTTGCTGATGGTGCACTCGATCCCACTGTCCATGTCACTGACAAAGATGTTGAACAGTGTCATTCCCAGTACCGACCCCTGAGGGATGCCACTCGTCACTGTTCTCCACTTGGACATTGAGCCGTTGGCCACAACTCTTTGAGTGCGACCACCCAGCCAATTTCTTATCCACCGAGTGGTCCACCCATCGAATCCATGTCTCTCCAATTTAGAGACAAGGATGTTGTGCGGGACAGTGTCAAATGCCTTGCACAAGTCCAGGTAGGTGATGTCAGCTGCCCTTCCTTATCCACCAACGCTGTAACCCCGTCACAGAAGGCCACCAAGTTTGTCAGGCACGATTTGCCCTTAGTGAAGCCATGTTGGCCGTCACCAATCACCTCCTTATTTTCCATGTGCCTGAGCATAATCTCCAGGAGGGTCTGCTCCATGATCTTGCCAGGCACGGAGGTGAGACTGACTGTCCCGTAGTTCCCTGGGTCTTCCTTTTTACCCTTCTTAAAAATGGGGGTTATATTCCCCCTCTTCCAGTCGGCTGGAACTTCACCAGACTGCCACGACTTCTTAAATATGATGGAGAGTGGCTTAGACACTTCGTCTGCCAGTTCCCTCAAGACCCGTGGATGCATCTCATCAGGTCCCATGGACTTGTGCACCTTGAGGTTCCTCAGATGGTCTCAAACCTGATCTTCTGCTACAGTGGGCAGTTCTCCATTCTCCCAGTCCCTGCCTTCTGTGACCTGGGCCGTGTGGCTCAAGCATTTGCCAGTGAAGACTGAGGGAAAAAATGTTGTTGAATACCTCAGCCTTCTCCATATCCTGGGTAACCAGGTCACCTGTTTCATTCCAGAGGGGACCCACATTTTCCCTCCTCTTTCTTTTATCACTAACATACCTATAGAAGCTTTTCTTGTTGTCCTTGATGTCCCTGGCCAGATTTAATTCTATCAGGGCTTTATCTTTCCTAATCTGATCCCTGGCTGCTCAGACAGTTTCCCTGTATTCCTCCCAGGCTACCTGCCCTTGCTTCCACCCTCTGTAGGCTTCATTTTTTGTGTTTGAGTTTGTCCAGGAGCTCCTTGTTCATCCACAGGGGCCTCTTGGTGTTTTTGCTTGACTTGCTCTTTGTTGGGATGCATCACTCCTGAGCTTGGAGGAGGTGACCCTTGAATACTAGCCAGCTGTCTTGGGCCCCTCTTCCCTCCAGGGCTTTGTCCCATGGTATTCTACCAAGCAGGTCCCTGAAGAGGCCAAAGTCTGCTCTCCTGAAGTCCAGGGTAGTGAGCTTGCTAATTATGAGTGTGGTCAACCCAGAGAAATGGAAGGAGTGATTGCGGTTAGTGAAATCTGAACTTTAATATTTATTTGATTCAGTGCCTTACAAAAACTTAACAGAAAACGTAATTAAAAACACCCCAGAAAAGAGCAGTGTCAAATGAAAAGAAACTGGCTGCATGTCTGTAAACAAACGATGGTGATGGGAGGGAGAACTGCCTGGATGAGGGTGTGTATGCATATATCAGTCTGTGAAAAGCATTCTCTTCCAAGAGTCTGTTATGCCAAGCTGAATTATATTTCTTTGTTAGTGATTGATCCAGAAGATTAAGTTTTTAGCAAGTACTGTACTGGCAATACTCCCTGTGCACATTTAACTTCCAGTAAGAAATGAATAAACCCAGAAAACATTTGCTAATAGATTTGTGAAAAATCAATCTCCTAACTAAGGATTCAATAGAACAGTAATTACTCACAAAGGAGAAACGAGACACTAGACCGCCTGCAAGAGGAGAGATAGCAGAAACTACTTAGGTATCAGCTTGCTGCAAAACTAGACAGTTAAAAACAAATGAAGAAAAATAAAAACTCAGGCAGTATAGCCTTAGCTAATATGTTAAAATATTTGCCCATTCTGGAGTTTAATGTTGTCATTTTTCCATACACATAAAAGTTCTGTATTGAGATTCCTTTCTTGGTCCCCTTTAGCTACAGCAACATAGCTATCAGAAAGGATAGCTGAGAAGCAGTGCCAGTTTGGTCACGGGACATGGAAATGCACAAAAAGCTGAGAACTCTTAACTCTTAAAATTGCATAGGATCTGAGGGCCTAATTTAATGATCTGATGAAAAATTATTGTGATGTGAAACATCTATGAATAAGAACTTCTGGTGAAATGTTAACATGCCAAAGAGATCAGAAGATGCAAGTGACACACATGTCCATCCCCATGATCTTCAGCTGGCTGTATAGCGTGGGATGGAGGGGGAAGATTCTGTTTAGGGTTTTCCATCACCAGACTTGGAAACAACTGTTGTAAGAAGGAAAGTTAAAAAGTTGCCTGGATGTATATTTAAAATACGATGTGGTACCACAGTATTAATATTAATAATTTCACTATCTCATAATGAAGAACTCTGAATAACAATATTAGGAAATATTCTGAAGTCAATTTTGGGGAATATTCTGAAGAAGAAAATAACATGAGTACTTGAAAGTAATATATGACAAGTGGATGGTGCAAATGGTACAAAGCTGTTGATAATTTTATTTAATTGTCATCAGACCTAAGTACTTTGAGGGCATATTTTCAAGAGACGAACACTTGTTGAGTAGCTAAAATGCAGTGAACAGTAGCAAATACATTAAAATCGTTTTGGAAACATTAGGCTTTGGTTTAGTAGATGTTTACTTTGAAACAATGTAAACAAGTTGGATAATGAGATTGAGTCAAATATAATCGGAGGCTATGGGGAGAGTTTATTTTCCTTTCTGTGCATTCAGGGATTTGTATGCAGTAGTTAACTCCTGTGAAGCCACAGAAGGAATTAGATATGAAGAATGAATCCCTTGTGAAACAGATCCCTGTGGCTTCAAAGGGTGAACAACATGAGCAGAGATCAGTTAATTCTGTAAAATTATTCTGCAGTGCTGATTAGAAATAAAAGAAAACAAGTCCCAAGCCTGTTTCAAAGGATGTTGTTCAGTAGCAAAGACAGGCTGACCTCATGGAAATTAGTGGGAAAACTATTGATTTTTATGGACCTGAAATTCATTGAAGGTCTCCAGCACTTCAGCTGCCCAACTGAAGTAATTTTTGCACTAGTTCAAAAGTAGAATTCCACATGCTTTTTCATGCACCTTGTTAAAGGAATGATCCCTGCAACACAAAAAGCATACCAAGGGAACTGAGACATATGAAAAGTCAAGGGACCAATTACACTAAAGGTGTCTTCACAGTCATTGACACAGATGATTCAGATCCTGACAAATCTTGTCCATAAAGTGTTTCTAGCCTGCCTATCTGAAAGAGCCTCTGCTGACCAAAGAGCAAACAAATAGGATGAGGAAACAGTGCAAATTATTTTTAAAATCCCAGTTAGCTTAGTCTAAAAACGGGAAAATCATTGCTCCATTTAAATATGGGACACTAACCTTCACAATAATACAGTCAGCTTGCAAATTGCAAACCTCTGGATATTAAGTTTAACTGCACAGTCTGAAGCTGAGGGAAGGCTCAGCTTATACAAGCCTATATAAGCCAATCATAGAATCATGGGATCATAGCATAGTTTGGGTTGGAAGGGACTTCTAAAGGTCATTTAGTCCAACCTCCCTGCAATGAGCAGAGACATCTTCAACTAGATCAGGTTGGTCAGAGCCCTGTCCAACCTCACCTTAGATATTTCCAGGGATGGAGCATCTACCACCTCTCTGGGCAACCTGTTCCAGTGTTTCACCACTATATAGGCAAGCCCATATAGCTTAGCCTATATAAACTAAGCATTCCCTCAGCTTAAATAGGCAGGATTCTTTGGGTGGGAGGGTGAAAACAAAGCAAAGTTTGCTTTGTTCAGGTCTGAAAATCAGTGTTACACAGCACTTGGACATTGACTTCAGGATCCTAGGAAGAAGAAATAGGAGGCCATGAATGAAGGATAGAAAGATTAAAATACTCATAGATTTTTTCCTCCATTTATCTCAGTTTCTGGAGGAGAAATGTTCAGCAAGGGACATTTTGTAATGGCATAAATTATATCTGTTAACACAAGCCAAGCGCTTAGTTTAGCTGCTTATTATTTTCTTGTTCACTGCTCCAACCAATTTCCCTCTGTCAGTTAACAGAGGGTCGCCTAAAAGAGATACAGCATGTGAGGCTGAGTTGCAGCCATCAAAGGCACAATACAGATAACTTAAATATATTTGCTGGACATAATTACATGTAAGAAGTCAATTCTGATTGCTCAGGGGTGAATTATGGGTAGCTGTAGTCATGACCTTGCTTGGCAGTTTCCTGACAGTTAAGGTAATTCAAATCCAGACAAATATCTCATAGTGTTCAAGAATGGAAATATTAAGCTACCTTCTCATTTCCTGCTGGCTGAAAGCATTTAAAGAGAGGCAGCACCCGTGATTCAGCACTGCCCACTACCAATTTTTTTTCTGTGTGAGGAGCTCTGTGGTGTTGACACTGTTTCTCCAGAGAAAGTCTTTGAGAAGGGACTTAGCAGCCTTTCCAGCATCCACTTCAAAGTAAACACAAATGTTTTCCATTAGCAAATGCAGAAAGAGATGATAGAGGAAATGGAGTAATAAGAGTCTGAGAGCAGCCTGAAAGAGCTGTATCATGATATTAGCCAGCCCAGATGTGACATCAGCCTTTACCAGGGTTCTGGGAAAGAGCTGGCAGGAAGGGAATGTGGAGGATAAAGACTGTGTTTTAAAGTATCATAAAGAAACTCAATCTTCCTGTGATTGCTGCATGAGGCTTAAATAATCATCAATATCATTTCCCTTTTTCAAAATATTTAGATTTCATATTAAAAAATTCAGTGATAGCATTTGCATGTTTATCAGTGTAATGACTTGACTCTGACCCAGAATGAACAACCCTTTCCTTAATAATTTATAATTAAAATATTAGCCAAAATAATTCTAAAAGGAAGGAAATTTACACTGTTTGTGTACTCAGTAATGAAACATTGGTTTACCTTAAATTGAAGTCAATGTAAATTATACATAGTTAATGATACTATCACAGAATCATAGAATGGCCTTGTTTTGAAGTGACCTTAAAGATCATCAACTTCCAACACACCCTCCACTAGACCAGGATGCCCAAAGCCCCATCCAACCTGGTCTTGAACACTTTCAGGGAGGGGAAATCCACAGCCTCTCTGGGCAACCTGTTCCAGTACCTCACCACTCTCATAGAGAAGAATTTCTTCCTTATATATAATCTAAATCTGCCCTTTTTCTGCTTAAAGCCATTACCCCTTGTCCTATCACTCCATGCCCTTGTAAACAGCCCCTCTGCAGCTTTCCTGTAGGCCCCTTCAGGTACTGGAAGGCCGCAATTAGGTCTCCCTGGAGCATTCTCTTCTCCAGGCTGAACAATCCCAATTCTCTCAGCCTGTCCTCATAGGAGAGGTGCTCCATCCCTCTGATCAGCTTTGTGGCCCTCCTCTGGACTCGCTCCGACAGCTTCATGCTTTTCCTGCACTGAGAATTCCAGAGCTGGACACAGTACTCCAGGTGGAGTCTCACAAGAGTGGAGTAGAGGGGCAGGATCACCTCTTTCAACCTGCTGGTCACGCTGCTTTTGATGCAGCCTAGGACATGGTTGGCTTTCTGGGCCGCAAGTGCACATTGCCTGCTCATGTTGAGCTTCTCATCAATCAACACCCCCAAGTCCTTCTTGGCAGGGCTGCTTTCAATCCATTCTCTGCCCAGCCTGTAGTGGTGCTTGGGATTGCCCTGACCCACATGCAGGACCTTCCACTTGGCCTTGTTGAACTTCATGCGGTTCACACGGACCCACCTCTCCAGCCTGTCAAGGTCCCTCTAGATGGCATCCCTTCCCTCCAGTGTGTCGACCACACCACACAGCTTGGTGTTGTCAACAAACTTGCTGATGGTGCACTCGATCCCACTGTCCATGTCACTGACAAAGATGTTGAACAGTGCTGGTCCCACTACTGACCCAAGGAATGCCATTCATCACTGATATCTACTTGGACATTGATCTATTGACTACAACTTTTCAGATGTAACCATCCAGCCAATTCCTTATCCACTGAGTGGTCCATCCATCAAATTCACGTCTCTCCAGTTTAGAGACAAGGATGTCATGTGGGACGGTATCAAATGCTTTGCACAAATCCAGGTAGATGATGTCAGTTGCTCTTCCCTTGTCTACCAGTGCTGTAACCCCATTGTAGAAGGCCACCAAATTTGTTAGGCACAATTTGCCCTTAGTGAAGCCATGTTAGCTGTCACCAATCACCTCTCTGTTCTCCA